>NW_024871321.1:0-365000 GCF_019054845.1 Dipodomys spectabilis | reverse complement strand
CCTGAGGAACGCATGCAGGGCGGGGGACCACCGCTGGAGGGGGTGTTTGGGAGCCAGGCTGAGGCTGCTGCCTCTCAGGGGCCTGGCTTGGCTTTGGTAGAATTGCTTTAAAGTCTTCAGGCCAAGGGTTATTTATTTTTTTAATTTAACTTCTTGGGTCCTGGTCTGTCGGGTGAAATTGTTCGCGATCAAGCAGGGGAAATAGCCAGCTTCTTATGAGAACAAAACCACAAAACCACTAAACAACAACAACAACAGGAGAGCCGCAGAGAGCCGGCGGCGACGGGCTGAATTGTGGGCAGATGCTTCAGTGGGAAAAGCAGGACGTGGGTGGATGCAGCCGCGGCTCCTGCGTGGGCGTCGTTAGCTGGGTTTATTATTATTATTATCATTATTATTGTATTGGTTTGAGGGCTTGAACTCAGGGCCTGGGTACCATCCTTTGAGCTTTGTGTACTCAAGGCTGGTGCTCTACCTCTTGAGCCACAGAGCCACTCTGCTTTTTGTTGGTTCTTGGAGATGAGAGTCTCACTGGCTTTCCTGCCTGGGCTGGTTTCAAACCACAATCCTCAGATCTCAGCCTCCTGAGTAGCTGGGATGACAGGCGGGAGCCACCAGTGCCATAGTTTTATTTATTTTTGCAGCAAACTCACAATTCCCTACATTTACTAAGTCCCCAAGAAGGCGGTTTAGATAATCCGGAGCTGTGTGGTTCTGTGGGCCGCTGGTGCACCCCAAAACCTGAGCCAGAAGGAGAGAAGCTGTTGGGGGCCGGGGGGGGTGCGGCCTTCTCTCCAGGCTGGGGACAAGGGACCCAGAGTCTGATGCCAGGTGGGCAGTGCAGAACAGGGAACTGCCGTTTCCCACCTGCTCACTGCAGCATCCATCCACCCATCCACCCATCCACTCATCCACTCATCCACCCGTCCATCCATCCACCCGTCCATCCATCCATCCACTCATCCACCCATCCACCCACCCACCCATCCACCCATCCATCCACCCATCCACCCTCCACCCATCCACCCATCCACCCATCCACCCATCCACCCATTCATCCACCCACCCACCCACCCACCCACCCATCCATCCATCCATCCACCTACCCACCCACCCACCCACCCATCCACCCTCCACCCATCTACCCATCCACCCATCCATCCACCCATCTACCCACCCAGCCATCCATCCACCCACCCAGCCACCCACCCACCCACCCAGCCATCCACCCACCCACCCACCCATCCACCCATCCCATCCATCTACCCATCCATCCATCCACCCCATCCATTCATCCATCTATCCACCCATCCACCCACCCACCCATCCATCCCATCTACCCACCCATCCATCCTTCCACCTATCCATCCTTCCATTCATCCAACATCCACCCATCCACCCATCCACCCATTCATCCACCACGTTTCCATCCATTGAAGAAGTGTGTATTTCCTCTCCTCTCCTCTTTTAAACCTTTCCCTAGGATAGAGGATGCAGCCAGAGCTCACAGAAGACAGATACAGGGGTGGAGCATTATCCATCACCGCCGAGCGAGTAAAGGCTGTGTGTGGAAAGAGGCCATGGTGCCCCGTGTGCTGGTCCTGAACTCAGTGCTCATCAGTGGGGTGCTGGTCCTGAACTCAGTGCTCAGTGGTGGGTTGCTGGTCCTGAACTTGGTGGGTGGGGTGCTCGTCCTGAACTCGGTGCTCATGGGCGGGGTGCTGGTCCTGAACTCAGTGCTCATGGGCGGGGTGCTGGTCCTGAACTCGGTGCTCATGGGCAGGGTGCTGGTCCTGAACTCGGTGCTCATGGGCGGGGTGCAGTGTCCTGGGGGTGGTGATCATGCTGTTCGCAGCCTGTGTCTCCCCGACTTCTCTGGCTGGAGGATGGAGGCTGTGTGTTCTGAGGAGCTGGCTGGGGTCCTGTGGGCTCCTCACCAGAGCGTCCTCCCCGGCCCCCCCAGGCTGAGCTCAGGTCCCGGCTTGCCAGGCGGGCGCTCTGCTGCGCAGCCAGGCCCCCGACCCGGCCCTGCGCCGCTCAGCTTCGGGGTGGGGGCTCGCGCTCTGCGCCCAGGCTGGCCTTGAACCGCCGTCCTCCTGTTCCCAGCCTCCCACGGAGCGAGGGTCGCAGGGCTGACCCCCAAACCCGGTGACTCCACCCTACAATCCCAGTGGACAGAGCGCACCTGCTCACATTCCTGTCACAAATGATCTCCGACACGTGCATGTTCCTACTGGTTTCTGGTTCCTTCTATTCCCCGCCCCCCTCCCACTTCGCCATCGAGGAAAAGAGGGAAGGAGTGGGGTGGGGGAGAGCTGAGCTTTCTAGAAAGATCTGAGCAGGAGTGGATTGGCAGATTATTTTTAAGAATTCTAGAAGGACAGGAGGACAGGGGAGGAGAGCAGAGGGCGGAGGCCACTGTGGTCCATCTCCCCAGCCTCCCTCCACCTGCCTCCACCGCGGCTCCGTCCCAACAGAGCAAACCCCTCTCCTTCCCTCTCTCTCTCTCTTTCTGTTTGTTAATAACAGCCATCTATTTATAGGCTTTAAATTATACATCGCCAAAGCCTCTGAGAGACACAATGTGTTATTTGGCTGCCTGAAGGAAACCGAACAGGGGGAAAATCACAATAAGAAACAGCTTCTGGGTTCCTTCCTGCCTTTGCCTCATCCTTTCTGTCCTCGGCCTGAGACACTCGCTCGCTCGTTTGCTTGCTTGCTTGCTTGCTCACAGCCGCCTGGGCCCCAGGGAGGGAGGGAGGGAGGGTGGGCGTGGGAGGGGAGGGAAGGAGCGAGGGCCAGACCGTGGGAGACGCCATGCACGGGAGACCACCTGCAAAGGGCAGGAAGATCAGGAGGTGCTCGGTACTTGTTAGATGATGAGGGTGGTGGCGATGGGTGGGAGGGGAAGAGACCAGGACTTGATCCTCCTCCTCCTCCTCCTTCTTGTGATGGGCCTGGGTGTCTGGCTTCCTGGCCGCCACTGAAGACCCGGGAAGTCCTGCCCGGGGTCTGTCCTCCGCTACCATCCCTCCCAGTCCTGAGGATGGTGGTGGCGTTCTACCCTGTCACACACACACACAAGTTCACACACACATGTATGTTCACACGTGCAATTTACCAGTTCCTATATGCATATACTTTTTTTTGGGTGCCAGTCCTAGGTCTTGAACTCGCTCTACCATTTGAGCCACGGTACCACTTCCAGCTTTTTGCTGAGTCTCACAGACTTTCCTGCCCAGGCTGGCTTTGAACCGAGATCCTCCGATCTCAGCCTCCCGAGTGGCTGGGATGACAGGCGGGAGCCGCCATGGGGTCCGGGCTACCTCTCGGCCGGCGTTTCTGACCTCTCGCCTCTGCTGAAGTAATCATTTGCTCGCTGGCTCGGGCACCAACGCTTTATTTCCCCAGGTGCTACTCGCGGTGAGGCTCCCGCCTCCAGTAAGGAACATGGTGCATTTTCCCAGAAAGAAATCAGAGGCATCCCTGCTGGTGGAGAGAGCAAGCTGGGGGGGTTATTTTTAAGGAGCCAGAGGCCCATTTCTTGGGCCTTCCAGGTTGCCTGGCGAGCAGGGCGGATCTCTGAGGTGCTGTCAGGGCTGTGTGCAAAGCCTGCTGTGCTGGCCGGGGCGGGAGGTCGGGGCGGGAGGCCAGGGCGGGAGGCCGGGGCGGGAGGCCGGGGCAGGAGGCCAGAGCGCGGGAGCAGCCCTGCGAGAGCTGTGAATTCTCACGGGCCAGGGTTTGCTCACCGACGCTGGGTTTTATAGCCACGACGCAGAGCCATAAAAGACGCTTTACTTTTTAAATTCCCGCAGGACAAATATAGTCTTTTTTATTTTTTTAATTTTTCCTAAGCTGAGACAGAATTGCTCTAATCGCCAGCCGTTCAAAGTCTTCTTCTGATCATCTGCCTGCCTGGACTCCAGAGTTCTCAGCCGCAGACAGGAAACACTGTTGTAAGAGCACCTGTGTGTGTGTGTGTGTGTGTGTGTGTGTGTGTGTATATGTCGGTCCTGGGACTTGAACTCAGGGCCTGGGCGCTGTCCCTGAGCTCTTTCATTCAAGGCTGGTGCTCTACCACTTGAGCCACAGCGCCACTTCTGGTTTTCTGGTGGTTTCTCGGAGATAAGAGTAGGAGATTAGAGTCTCATGGACTTTCCTGCTCAGACTGGCTTTGAACCCATTTGGCCTCAGAAGCCACGCACTACTACTAGCGTCTGTTTGTCACCTGATTTTGTCCTAAGGAGGCTGCAAAATCATCTGTTCAGATTCTTCAACCTGAATCTATTCACGTGAAAAGCAATCAGACAGCCGGGCTCATCTAAATTCTTCCAAATGTGAGCCAGGAGGCTGAGATCGGAGGATCATGGTTCAAAGCCAGCCCGGGCAGGAAAGTCCATGAGACTCTCTGATGCCAATGAACCACCAGAAAACTGGAAGTGGCGCTGTGGCTCCAGTGGTAGAGCGCCAGCCTTGAGCTGAAGAGCTCAGGGACAGCGCCCAGGCCCTGAGTTCAAGACCCAGGACTGAGGGGGGGAGGGCGGGAGGAGGGAGGGCGGGCGGGCTGTGCAGAGGGGCTGTGGGCTCTGAGCTGGCGTTTCCCAGCCCTGGTTTTCCCCAACCCTTCCTGTCTCCCATTGCGTGGCTCCGGGCACCGCTGCCGGGTGGGTTTTCCCCAGTGGGCCCCTGCCCTGCTCCCGGCCTGTGCGGTGGCAGGCCAATGCTCCAGCGTGGCTGAGGGGATGGATCCCCGTGCCGGCTGTGCGTCTCTCCCTCCACAGCGGGGATGGAACCCGTAGGACCCCGGGGGGCAGTGCACCCCTCCCCGGTACCCCCGTGAAAACTCACCGCGGGAGGCGCAGGGCCACACCGGGCCTGTGGCACGCAGCGCTGGCTGCTTCGGCAGCGGGATCTCGAGCGGTGGCCATCTCCGGGGAGGGCAGGGTCTGGAACCCCAGGGCGCCGGGTGCGGGGCCCCGGGCCGCGCCGGGGACTCTGGGCCCAGGGACAAGGCCCCAGGGCCTCCATCAGGAGAGCAGACGCGGCCCGGCTCCTCATAGAAAGATCTAGATCTGACTTCAGGCACACACTGCCCTCCTCCCTTCCCGGACTGTCCACCCCGCACACCTTCATCCCGAGGCGGAGGCTCACAGTCAGGGTTCGGTTTCTGAAAATGAAGCAGTGCTCCCTGCAGGGTGCTCCCCGCCCGGCTAATCGCCCCGAGAGCGGCGCAGAGATGAGTTCAGACAATTCTAATCGAACAAGAAAGAAGAAGAGAAGAGATATGCGGAAGGGTAGAGAAGCGGGGCGTCTTGGAGGGGCCCCCGTCCAGCACGCCCCCCCCCCCCCCCCCCCCCCCCCGCGGCGCTGGCCCGCGCCCGGGGCGCCGGGCTGATGTGGACTTTCCCCCTCGGTGGCTGACGCCGTCTGGCAAAGCGGACACCGGACACGGGTGAAACCTTGGCTCTCCCCACGGGCCGGGGGCCTTTCACCTTCAACCTCTGCCCTCTTTGAATGAGGAAAGTTCTGGAACATTCTAGAAAAGTTCTAGAACGTTCTCAAAACTGAAGGGAGCCACTGGCTGTCCCCATTTCGCCTGGCCTTCCGATGGCCCTGTGGGGGACAGGGAGACGGAAAAACCGCCCTGAAACCTTCTGCCCAAGACCCGGTTGTCACCCCCTCCAGCGTCCACCTTTGCCTCAGTTTCCTCTTTCTGCTGGACTCGGGTGACCCTGCCTTCACCTACCTGCTTCTCAGCGTGACAGACTTCCGTCTGGGGGTGCCGTGGGTCTGTCCACGCCGGTGCTTCTCGTGTTTGGGGGTGACTCTGGGTTCACGAGGTGGGGGTCAGCTAATGGAAACCCCCAAACCCTCTCTCCGCCTCTCCTTTCCCCCTGTGCACCCCATCTTTCCTGGGCCTTAGTGCTCTTGTGCCTATGGGGGACCCCCCCTGGCAGGTTCTCCCAGGAGGAGAGGGGGGGGGCCCCGAATGGGTCTGAGGGACGCGGGGCTCGTGTCTCTGCCGTCCACACTCAGAGCTGTGTGTCAGTCCACGCGTGAGCTGGGCTGCGGGCCGGGGGGCCGGGCCGGGAGCGCGGGGCTGGGATGAGCACGGCCATGGTGTGTGGGGGGTGAAGGCTGGGGCTGGGGGGCCCCTCGCTTTCCCACGAGGTGGTGGCAGGGCCGCGGACACGGAGAGACCCCACGCACCGGACAGCCGACCATGGCCTGGAGAGCGGCTCCGATGCCAGGGACGGAAGACTGTGAAGGCCAGGGGCGAGAGGGGGGAGGCAGGCGGGGGTGGCGGGGGTGACAGGCCACACTGTGCACACAGCCCCCTCCCCCCCAGTCCCACCTGGTGTCTGCCCTCCATCCCCCATGCTGCTCCTGAGGGAGCGAAGCGGGCCGCAGGGTTTGGATTTCTGTGGGAGCCACCAAATTATATTATATATTATTATTATTATTAATGATTATTAATTGAGCATAGATAGCTGCTTCCTGCCGTGTGCCGTGTTGCGGTGTCAGGAAGAAAGGCCGGACCTGAGCTGCACCGGTGAAGCAAGCCCCGAGTTCCCTAGAGGGGGGTCACAGTGGCTGGCGGCTGGTTGGTGCTGAATTAGAAGTAACTCTGGGTCATCCTGCACCGGTGGCTCACACCTGTCATCCCAGCGACTCAGGAGGCTGACATCTGAGGATCATGGTTCAAAGCCAGCCCGGGCAGAAACATCCGTGCAAACCTGCTGTTCTGTAACTAACACACTGCAAGAAGGTAAATATACATATATATATATAATATATAATATACTATATATAATAAATACACATAATATATATTTATATATACTGCCTGAATAAACTTCAGAAGCAGAGGGTGGTGTGGAAAATCCACGGCTTAGGGTCTGACCCCTCTGGAAAAGGACACTACGTAGGAGGGAATAAGAAGCTCAGTTAATACACAGCGGCCCTAAGGGAAACATGGATTTTTTAAATGTCCTGACAATATCAAACCTTTGTGTTTAGAAAGGCAGAGGGAAGGCTTCGCTTCAGGATGGGGGATGGGGAGGTGTGGCTGGGAAAAGACGGGCTGCCAGCTTCGCTTCCTAGTTACGAGAGTTGCGTGTTCGATACTGGCCCCGTTGGCTTTTTGAATATATTAAATATTGTTTTCCATCTCGCAGACCAGTCGGTAGTTACGTAATACTTTAGCTGTGTGCCAGTGCTTCGCACTGCAATCCCAGCTCATCAGGAGGGCAAGAACCACAGGAACGTAGTTCGATGCTGTCCTCAGCATCGAAACCCATCAGTCGGGAGTCATGGCTCACGTGGTGGAGCACCGGCTGTGAGTGAGCCAGGCTCTGAGTTCTAGCCCCGTGCTACGCATGCACACACACACACACACACACACACACACACACACACGAGCATGCGCACGCGCGCACGCACACACACACAGAATCCTTTAAGTGTTGTTCTTTGGTCATGATAATTATTTAAACTCCTCCGACTGATAAGGGAAAGGCTTTGGCCTTGAGTCTCGGGGAGCCCCAGCTCCGTTCCCAGGGACCCTCTCCCCAACCCTGCACACAGCACCCCCAAAAGCACACGGAGACCAAGAAACCACTCCGATCCTGGATTATTATCATCATTATTTTTTTGTACCCTGATAATTTGTGGTAGGTTTCTTTATTTTTTTTGAATATAAAGTGACAGAAATAATTTTGCCATTAGAAAAGAGAAAGAATCTTTGACTATTTACAGCTTTTATACATCACAAAGTTTTTCTTGTTTTTCTGTTGTCTGTGGTTTTGTGTGTGTGTTTTAAATTCATATTAATTTTTTTTTTGTGGTTGTTCCTGCATCGTTTTGAACAAGTCCAAACTGGAAATCTATACAGCTCACAAAAATCCCTCCGCCCAGCTCCCTCCCGCTACCCCCCACCCCGTGAGAAACAAAAGAACCGAAAGAATGAAATCAACCTCTTTCTTTTTTTTTTTTGTTTTTTTTAAAGGTAAGTCATTTGCTTATATATATACTTGTAAGTATGTTTTTTTTTTTTTCAAGTTCAAACATCAAAATCCAAGAGAGAGAGAGAGAAAGGAAAAAATCAAAATAAAAAGACCCAGTCATCCGCCCGCCCCCCCAACTCCAGAATCTCGACCGGTCCCTGCATGTCCAAAATAAGAACTTTATATTTACAGAAAATGAAAAACAAACAAACAGAAGACCTAGGAGGTGGATGGGCTGGGGGGAGGGGTGGGAATGTGAGCGAGGGAGGGAGGGAGAGAAAGAAGGGAGGGAAGGAGGGAGGGAGGGAGGAAAGGAGGGAGGGAGGGGGATCCGGCCATAGAGGTGAGCTTGGGTCAGGGTTATATCTCCTGCTGTCCACTGGCAGGGGACATCTGGGAGCAAAAGCCGTGACCATTTGCTCCTTTGAGGCCCAACATCCTCCCAAACACACACACACACACACACGCACACGCATGCACGCACATGCATGCACATGCATGCAAGAACACGTGTACGCCCGTCGCTGTGGCTCCGTATGTGGGACCCGGCTGTGATCGGCCCCGATCGGGTGCAAAGCGATCGATCTGTCCCGGGATTCGAACTCCCCTGGCTCCCCGCTCCCCCGGCCTGAGGGAAGGAGAAGCCGCGCTGTGGGCCTGCTCACTGTCACCTGGCTGGACGTCCCCAGGTCAGGACACCAGCCAGCCCCAGCCTCCCTTCGCCTCCTCCTTCCTTCCCACAAGACCCTCCCGGTCCTGGGTGTGTAAATCCGTGGATGGCCGTGAGCAGGGTCTGATGGCGGCGGTGGGGAAGAGCGGGCTGCCAGGCGGGGAACCCAGAACCAGCCGAGCCATGCTGCACCAGCACTGCGTACCGACCCCGGCCATCCGGAGAGCGGGCCACCGGCGCCCCAGAACCCCCAGGGGCCCGGAGATGGGCCAGGGTGGCCATCACGGTCGGGGGCCAAAACTCCCAATACTGAACGAGGATCCGCTTTCCCTTCCCCTCAGCCTCCCTCGGCCAAATGGTTTTATTTTTCCGGGTGTCCTCAAGTTCTCACCCCCTTGTGCCACTCCAGATCCTCTCCACAACCTGCTCCTCGTCCCCCAAGGTGCTGCCAGGCTTTCAGAGACCCTCGTGCCTCTCCGTCCACAAAGACCAGAGGAAATAAGATGGCCGTCAGAGGAAATGTTCGTTTGGTGTGGTCAGGCGGGAAGCAAAGCTGCTTCAGGTGTGTGTGTGTGTGTGTGTGTGTGTGTGCCGCGCGTCCTGGGTCTTGAACTCAGGGCCTGGGCGCTGCCCGTGAGCTCTTCAGCTCAAGGATGGCGCTCTACCATTGAGCCACAGCGCCACTTCTGGTTTGCTGGTGGTTCACTGGAGATCAGAGTCTCAGGGACTTCCCTGCCCAGGCTGGCTTCGAACCGTGATCCTCTAGATCTCAGCCTCCTGAGGGCGCACCAGCCACGGGTGAGGACCTCACTACCTGCAGGGCCGGTCCCGCCCCCACGTCCTGGCCTTGGCTCCGCCCCCCCCTGCACACAACCTCTGCTACTTATAAAGACAAATCCTCACGACCCCACGCAGACGGACAGACGGAGACCCCGAGACTTATTCCTTCACTGGAAGTCGTCCCGACAAACGCGCCCCACCTGAAGGTTTTTCTGGCATGAGTGGGATTATTTTCCTCCTCCTCCTCCTCCTCATCTTCATAATTAAGCAGGATCTCAGGTCTGTCATCCACGAATGGTCCCTCTGGTGTGAACGGGTTGAACATTTGGGAGGATTCACACCCGTGTCGTCCTCCGTGGGCGTCTGAGGCCGCGTGCTCTGCTTGCCTTCTGGGAAGTTCCGCGAATCCTCACTCGGGACGAGGCCTGGCGGGGAAATGTCTGTCTGTGGCTGCACCTGCCCGCTGTTCCTGGCGTGGCGGCCGTCGGGTTAGAAGCCGGTGTTTCCTGGGGCTCCGGGAGGAGGTATAATAATCGTAATTAAAAGATTTTTTTTTTTTTTTTGTCTTTCAGCGGTGACTTGACTAGATAAGCCACAACCTCACGCATAAAGAACATCAGGTCACAATCGCACCAAGAGACTCTTCCACGCGGGACACTGGGCTGGAGGTGGGAATCGGCCCGTGGGGGCCGGGTGTGTGGCTCAGGGCCATTTTTCCGGGGGAGCCCTGCTCATGCCAGGGAGCCAATGCCAGTGCAGCTCTTCCTTCTGCAGGACGGGGAGCCACAGGGCGCCTCCCCTGTGCCCCGACCTCTCCATCCTGCCCGGCTCCTCTCTGCCACTTCCCGGCTCAGAGCTCAGAGCCTGGGTCCCGGCCGGGCCTGCTGTCCGCTGGCCACAGGGCCCCCGTGGCCATGCGGTGGCCATGCGGCTGCCCAGTGCAGAAACTGTCTCCTCCTGAGCCGAGAGTGGAGGGCAAGGTCTCATCCCCAGCACCTCCCCCATCACCTAGATCTGTGCCCTGGAGAGAGAGAGAGAGAGAAAGAGAGAGAGAGAGAGGCCGAGAGGAAGAGCCTAGATCTGTGCCCTGGAGAGACAGGGAGAGAGAGAGACAGACATGGGGGTCTCTAGGGAACCCGGGCTGGAGCGCATGGCCGGTGGATGGCCCCGGGGTGAAGCCTTGGACCCCGGCTTGCCATCTGTCCTGGCCTCCTTCCCAAGAAGAAATGCTGAGGAAACCATGAGACGTGCATTCCACCGCCCAGTCCTGGAACCACTGCGTAAGCCTCCACCAGAGCCGGGGTCGGTGCGGGGGGCGGCAGAGGTGGGGTGGGGAGGAGGAACTTCCCGCTGTTCTCCACGATCAAAACCCACAGTGATGGCTGAGGCAGATATTTTGATTCATTTCCCGCCACAGTGATCACGCTTTCTGAGCACTGAAGACGCCGTTCGTGTGGACACAGCGGCCGCAGGAGCGCGCCGGGCCTGCTCCTCTGGGGATTCCCGTCCGGGCAAAGCCAGGAGGCTGGGCCTGGAGCCGGTGGCCGATCCCAGCTCGGGGCCAGCCAGCCATGCGGTCAGCAGGACCACGTTCCCCCGTCCACAGCTCACGAGACACAGCCCAGACTCACACTGGCTGGGCGCACTCCCAGACACTGCCCTCCTGGCCCAAGGTACTAAGCACCAGCACTCAGATCTACTCCAATGAAGATGGTACCCAGAGCATTATTTTTTTTTTAAATAAAGAGAATCTCAATTTGACTGCTGGTCTTTTCTTTGCTAGATATTGGCTTTTCTTCCAGAAGCTTCTTCTGTGAGACTTCGTTGGGCTACACCACAGATCACTATGTCTGTGGGTGACCTTTTTTTTCTTCTCCATTTTGACCTTCGTGTTTAATCTTTAATTATTTAACATTACTATGAAGTAATAAAACTAAATAACTTTCTGTGGCCCCCCCCCACTCCACAATTACTAGTTAATGGGGTGATCCCAACATTCTCAAACCACCTTGTGTCTTAGTCTTAGAATTGGGCTGGGTTTGAACTTGACTCTACTAGAATGAGATTCTCAAACCAGGAGACGCTGAGACTGGCCTCGACCCTCTGAGCGGACCCAAATGACAGACATCTCTGGAGAACTGTGACACCTTGCACAGGTTCCTAAGGCTCTTTAATTCTGGAAGACATCACCTCGCCTTTTCTTGAATCTTTTATTCACACCAATTGTGTTTTATATAAAACAATTTAACTAATAATAATTATTCACAATGTCTTGGTCCCACAAAACTCATTTTTATTTGGCTTTCGTCCTTACAGACACTTTTCTACCCCCTCCTTTATTTTTCCTCTTCGTCAAAGTCCTGCTTGGTTTTCTTCCCCCTTTTGACTGGTCTCTGGGTACTTCATGTGAATGTGTGTGCATGTGTGTGTCCACTCACGAGTGTGCTTGTGAGGATGAGTGTCTGGGAAGAAAAATTTCATGGTAAAGATTCGGCTAAATCAGCTACCTGGCTTTTGTCATTTTTGTTGTTCAGTTTTAGGGTGCTGAACACTTCAGACTGAGGAGGAAAGGTATGATTCCCTCCGCGTGGGACTGAGGGTTGGAAATTCAGACCAGTTTTGGTTGCCGCAAGGATCTTCGGGAGCACCTTCCCACTTCTGGTTCACTCTTACTGGCCTTGAGCTTCGTAAAACACTCGGTCCTGAGAACGGTCACCGTGGTTCCATATGAAAGAAGGCATGCAAAGATGGACGCCAGGCGAGAGGAAGAGATGGCGGGTGAGCGAGAGGTGAGGAAAGGAGGAAGCCTCGGTGAGCGGCGGGGTGAGTCCGGGACGTCGGGGCACAAACCTGTCGCTGAGCTTTTCTCATCTGCAGAAAGATACCCATGGAACTTGTGCCCGCGGCAGGACGTGGCCAAGACTGTGTGGCGTTGCTTTCTCGCTTTGGGGGAGTGGAGAGACGACCCGATCTGAACTTGCATCTGCGGTTAGGAAATGCCTACCGGGAAGAGTCAACTGACACATTCACTTTCGGAGGAATGATCGATGCACCAAGGATGAGGGGAGGCTGGAGAAGCCTCCCGGGCGTGATGGGCGGGTCACCCGCATGCCCAGCGGGGACACTGCTGGCCCCTCCTCACCCCCCCCCCCATGGCCGGAGAGGAAGCAAACACAGCCGATGGACCCCAGGGACCAGCAGGAGCCCCGGAGGAGAAGGCGGGAAGATACAGAAAACACGAGGGGGTGGTGAAAAAGGCGGTTTTGAACCCGTAGCTCTGGGATGTGTAAAAATGTCAAAAAGAAGAGATCTGGGCTTGGCTATGGTGTAAGAGAATGGAAACTCGGTGTCTCACCAAACCAGCAAACATCAAGCCCACAGGTGTAATCCTATCCACAGACGCACACCTGCTCACCTAGGATCCCCACACGTAACGCACACACATCGCATACGGAGGCATTTACGTATTCTACGTAATACGTCTAAAAACGTATTCATCAGTGGACTGGGACCACCCTGCCTTCCAATGACACATAGAGAGAGCTTTGGTGCTAAGTGAGGAGGCCACACTGCTCACCCTTCACCACGGGCTGACGGCTGCACTTCTGAAACCATAATCACCACGCTTCTTTGCCGGAGAAGAGACTGCGCACCATGAGAAACTCGACTCCTCCACCCCGCCCGCTCCCCACACGGGCCTCCTGACACGCATCAAGCACACCAAAAAGCATTCAGCGCAGATTGGCACCAGCACTTTGCCCTGTGGCAACTGGGAGCTAAGTGTCCCCAGCACCATCCATCTCCCCAAAGCTTGATGGTAGCAAGGACTTCCGTGGACTTTTGTGGCAGCCTCTGTCTCTGGACTAGATGGGCGGTCTGTTCTGAGTCGAAGGACTACGGATGGCAGTCATGGGAGGAGGGGGGTGGTCAGTGCGGGCAGAGGTTCAAGGACATCTCGGTGAGGAGAGGCGGTGAGGGATACGGGACAACTTGGTGAGCCCAAGAATCTAATGGAAGCCAGCCAGGAAATGGCTCACCCGGGTCACTTTCAAACCATGCTGTCGGTTCAGCTCTGCCTTTGTGGCCACCCCTTCCGGTGCCCTGGGATGGAGAGACCTCAGCCTTCCACTATCTACAGGAAGCGCCACCGGCCCTCCAAGGCCCCACGCAGGACTGGGACGCCTCGGCCCGTACGGGGCCTGACCCTGTCTCCCCAGCCCTCGCCACCCTGGCCCGCGTGCCCCCGGACCTCTGAGCATCTTCCCGGGAAAAGCAATGAGAATGCTAATGTAGTTAGGTGTTTCAATGTACAAATCCCTAATATGGCTTAAAAAACGTCGCTTTTCCCAGGAGGACGTTTGTCGTCCGCAATGGCTGAGCCTGCGTGTGGGGTGAGCCCGTGGAAGTCCCTGTGAGGATCGGGAGATGGGACCACGGACACCCCCCACCCCCAGCCGGCCACGCCGGGGCCACGTCAGCAGGATGGCCACGCGTGCACACGGTCACCCCAGGGGGTGAGGCGGGGCGGGGGGCACCCTGGTGCACATTCCTTATATGGCTTTGAGTCCAGAGAGCAACAGGCAAGGTGCACCCCTGACGGCACTGGCCCACAACACCCGCACCACCGCACACCCGACTCACTCCCCCCCCACGAGCACAGACCCGCGGGGGTGCCACGCAGGGCCGGGGCAGAGACACGGAATTTCAACGTGAGAGAGAGAGTGTTCAGGAACAGCTTTTCCAAAGGTGATCGCTCTGATCCTTCCGTCCTTTAATCTGAAAGGAACCCTAAGCAAACCAACCAAACAAAACCCCCCAAAGGCAGAACAGAAAGAAACGAGAACCCCGGTTCTCGGGCGCGGTGTGCGGGTGGCCAGCACCAGCACGCGGGGGGTCCCCGGGCGTGGACGCCCCGTTTGTCGCGCCTGGCACACGTGCTGTGGGTGTTACGGACGCCGCCGGCGTCGGATGGGGTCATACGGGGCTCCTCCCCCTCTCCCCCCAAATTCACGACATGGCTGCGGCCAGTTCAGGGTGTGTGGGGCTGGCGGGGGGGGGGGGGGCGGAGACAACGTGAAGGGCGGTTCTGGGCTCTGGCTGAGGAGACACTGTGAGAAAGTTCCGGAATGATGGGCTACTGTACAACCATCCCCCCCCACCCCCCACCCCCTCCGGCGGCCCAGGTCGGACTGCAAGAGACACACCCAGGACCAAGGGGAGGCAGGAGGAGGGAGGAAGAGGGGAGGCTAGAGCCAGGGAGCGAGGGAGGGAGGAGGGGAGGAGGGAGGAGGGGAGGAGGGAGGAGGGGAGGAGGGAGGAGGGGAGGAGGGAGGGGGGGAGGAGGGAGGGAGGGGAGGAGGGAGGAGGGAGGAGGGGAGGAGGGGAGGAGGGAGGGGGGGAGGAGGGAGGGGCAGAGAGCGAGCGGGAGGGGGGCTCCTGAACGCCTCCTCCCTGGGCCTCCCCTCCCAGCTTATTCTGGAAGGGACAAGGTTCACCGCCCCCCACATCCCGTCTTAGGCCTCGTGGGTTGGCCTTGAACCTCTGACTCCTCCCAATTCAACCATCTGATGGGGGGGGTGCAGGGAGAGTGATCGGTTGGGACCAGAGAGATGGGGGCGTCCTGGGGCTGGATGGGAATCACGGCACGGGTGTGGGGCGTGGGGCGCGGACCTCACCCTGTGGGAGGGGAGAGAAGACAGGATGGAGAGGAGAGGGACAGGGAGAGGAGGAGGCGAAGGAGAACAGCGTCGAGGAGGAAGAGGAGGGGTGGGGAAGGGAGAGGGGAGGGGAGAAAGGCCACCACACCACACCGGGCCAGCAGTCCGGCCAGAGGCATTCTGCGTGTCCAGTTAGTCCGACGTCAGGTTTCGAACACCATCCTTGGGGCCCACAGGCAGTAACGGGACGGGCGGATACAAAGTCGCCCTCATTGAGGGTCCTCGCGTCCCCCCCCCTCCCCCGTGGACCAGAGCAGCCAGCCGTCTTTTCTAGAAAGGCGCGCACATCTTCACCACACATTCCTGGACACAGAGGCCATCCACACCGTGACAAAAAGCCGAGTGGGTGGACATTTTCCCCTCCTACCTAGAACTCATTAGAGGTGAGAAAGGGGTGTGGCGGGGGGAGCTGGGGACCTGGGGCATGGGGGCAGGAGGGTTCTTGTTCGACATCAGGGAGGCTGGGTGGGAGAACCCTGCAAGGACGAAGCTTCCGGAAATTTCTCAGCCACGCCAAGAGCGGATGGGAGGCGATTCGACGTCATGTCCGGTTTGCAGCCCTGTGCGGGCGGGTTGTGACCCAGCTCCCGCTGTCCATCCGTGGTCCGTCTACCGGACCGGGGTCAGCCAGGGTGGGCGTCGGGCCATGGGGTCCCCCCCTCCCGAGGCCCAAGGTTCACGGCCAGTAGGAAGACTGTTTTGGGGTGCGGGAAAGATGGACGCCAGAGACTCTGCCCTGGGTTTTAACCCCAGCGGCTTTCGTGGACGTTCACGTGTTTTGATTTTCCCCAGACACTCGGAGGCAAAGGCCACGCAAACAATTCTCCCAGGGGGAAATGGACCAAAAAAAAAAAAAACAAGAGAGAGAGAGAAAACCCCACAAAGGAAACACCCCCTCGTGAATGAGAAACGCTTGGTCGCCCTCGGTCCCGTCCCCACCCACCCTCCACTCGAGCACTTACAAGAGAACGATGTAGCTATACAAAAGAAATCCATTAGAAAACAGAAATATTTACACAGGAAATAAACACCGTCTCCCTGCCTGTCACCCGCGGAGACAGACGCAGCCCCGTGTGCGTGTGCGCGCGTGTGTGTGTGTGTGTGTGCTGGGTGAGTGGTTGGGTGTGGTTTTTATTTTGAAAGGAGTGAGTGAGGTAAGAGGAGAAGTGAGGCGTGAGCCCCCCCGCACCCCGGCCCGGGTCAGGGTGAAGCAGTGTTCCTACGGCCCTTTTCGTCCTTCCTCCCGGAGCGGCCTCGCGCCCGCCGTCCTGGCTCCGATTCCCCGACGGCCACAGCCCTTTGCCCCCACGCGCGCGTGTGGGAAGAAAACACGGCCTTCGGTCGGCTTGCAGATGGAGGGTAGTGGAGGTAAAGGTGAGGGGGAGGGGGGCGGGGAGGGGAGGGAGAGGCGGGAGGGCGAGCTGGAGGGCGTGGCGGCTGTCTTGCGGGGAAGGGGGGCACCGTTCTGGCTTGCGTGTCCTGTGCGTCACATGGCGATCCTGCCATCCAGCGTCCACAGTGCCCCGGCCCGAGGGAGGGCAGGGCAGCGCCCAGGGGGTCTTTCCCAGAGGGGTCCTGCCTTCATCACCACCCTGGTCTCTGGAGCTGCATGGGTGCACGCACGCGCACACACACACACACACACACACTGCACGCACGCTCATGAGTATCGACTTGCAAGGGGTGCAATCAGAGAGCGGAGGGAGCTGTTGCTAGAAGGGTCACGGGCTTCTGCCAGGAGCGGGCCCTCCCAAGTTGGGGGTCCCTCCTATCTACTCCCCTCCACTTCCATATCTCCCCGCTCTGTCCCTGCCTCTTGCCTATTCCCCCCACCCCCCCGTCTCTTGCTGTTGGTATTTCTTGGGGAGCGCTCAGCCTGCTCTTCCAGCCCCAAGTGGAGTAAGAGGGGGTGAAGGCAGTGTAACCCTGACACCGATGACAACAGCCTCCATCCTTGAGACCCCTCCCAGAGCTTGGCCTTTGACCAAAAGCTTGAGAATTATCTAGAATCCATTGCTCTCAAGAATTAAAAGCTGCTGAACTCTTTCCCCTCAGCTTCCCGAAAGTTCTTAAATCAGCTGCAAGTACTGGCATGTCACTAAAAATCAATCAATCGATCACGCTCACACCTTGCTTTTGTGGGACCCCCCCCCCCCCAACCCCGGAACAATCTTCTTCACATGTTCCTTCCCCACTCACTCAGAAAGGTGGCGGGGAGAAACCCACAAAACTCTGGGGAGACGCACACACACGCGCACACACACACGCGCACACACACACACGCGCACACACACACACACACACGCGCACACACACACTCTCCCTCTGTACCCTGGGACCCAGTCTCAGAGCAAACTTTCCTGACTTGTTCCGGAATCCCCACCTCCACTGCGGCCTCGCCTGCCTGGTGGGTGGAGTCACGGCAAACCCCTCCCCGTCTGCCTCATCTGTGAACAGCCCACCCGGCCCTGGCCTGTTCCTCTTGGCCTCTGTGCCCTCCCCCAAACAGAGCGCCCGAGCCGCGACGCCACGTTCTGTCGCTTGGTCTTTTGCCCAGCCCCCATGGGAAGGTCAGTCTGGGAAAAACTAGTCCTATGTGGAAGCGGCTCCTTTTCCTTTACCCCTGGGAACCTCTCTGTGAGCTCTTCCTTCCTAGCAGGCCACCCTCAGCTTGGGAGAATGTCCATTTCTGTCCTCTCCTGGGAACAGGGATGGAGGAGGGAGGGAGGGAGGGAGGGAGGGAGGGAGGGAGGGGGGAAAGATGGCACCTTCATGGGCTGCCAGGACCCCGCACGCACCCACGAGGGAACAAGGAGACCGAGAAAGGAGCCGACGGGCAGCGAGCTCACTCCGGACCCGCCCCCCCAGGCCTTCACATGCACCCCGACGCCCCTGGCCCCGTCCCTCCCGTACCCACCTCTCCGCCCTCACTCACACATCAGACTCAATGCTAGACAGTTTTTCGTACACATGACCGTTGCTGGAGCCATTGAAAGCCCTGGGGTTTTTGTTTTTAGGCACGCAGGGGTTGGACTGGTTCCCTATACACATGTCCTTCTGGAAGTGACCGGCCGCCACCCCCGGCTTGCCGGCCACCAGGCCGCGGAAGTCCGGCCTGGCTTTTGCCGCTGCCCCGGCCACCGTGGGCTGTCGGAAGAAGTGAGATTTGCTGCCGTGGAGCAGGCACTGGTCATCTCCGAACGTGGGGATGAAAGGGTTCTGGGTGACCCGGTCGGGGTACAGGGACTTGCTGAGCATGTAGCCGCCGCCGCCGGGGTTGTGGTGGTGGCCGGCGGCGGGCACCGAGGCTTTGCTGTTGGCGAAGCCCCCCTCGCCGGCCGCCATCTCGAACATGTGGGCGTAGGGGCTGCCGTCTAGGAAGCGGCTCTTGTCCTTGAGGCTCACGCTGCGTGGGGCCAGGGCGGCCTCCTCCTTCTGGAGGTCCACGAAGGTGTCGTAGGAGTGCTGGCGCCGCAGCCGGTTCCGGTTCTTCTTCTGGGCCTTGGCGTTGGTGGGGCTCTGGGGGTACTTGGTGGACGGGGCGGCCCCGGCGGGCACGGGGGTGGGCCCGGGCTCCAGGTCCTGCAGGGAGTTGTCCTCGCTGATGTCGTAGAGGTTCCCGGCCTTCTTGCACGCCTCGCAGCGGATGCACGGCTGTCGCCCCGAGCTCTGGCCCGGCACCACGGCCGTCGCGTAGTTGTGCAGCTTCGACGGGCAGCTGCGGCAGAAGTTCCCCGTGGACCGCTCGTCCCAGTCCACGGAGCTCAGGCTCTTCTCCCACGGCGCTGGCACGCCACCCACCACGTGCTTGTCGCCGCCACCGCCGCCGCCACCGCCGCCCGTCGGATGTTTGACGTGAGGCCTGTTGGGACACGAGCCGCCACCGCCGGTGCTCACCGAGTCTCGCTTGAAGCCGTCGCCGCCCCGTTCCTTGTAGATGTCGGTGAGGTCCACGTGCTCCCAGTGCGGCGAGCTCTCCTTGGGCCGGAACTGGTCCAGGTAGAAGTCCCTCAGCCCCTCCTTGTCCCTGAAGTAGCGCTTGTGGTCGGGCGAGCGCGGCGGCCGTCGGCGGTAGGCCAGCTCGATCTCGTCGAACTCGCGCCGGGACTTGGCGGACGCGGGGCGCTTCTTCAGGCTGTCTTTGTACTGCTGCTTCCGGCGCTTGGCGGCATTGCCCTCGATGTTGCCGTAGGTGACGGTGTGCGTGGAGATGTCGGAGGCGTCGGAGCGGATCAGGTCGTCGTGGCCGTAGCGGTCGCTCTTGAAGGAGAACTTGCCGTACAGGTCGCCCAGCTGGCCGTGCTTGGCGGGCGGCGGGCCCAGGTCCAGGGGCTTCTTGCCGAGGGGCCGGGGCTGGGTGGTGAAGGGCGGGTTGTCGCAGTCGTACAGGCCGTCGATGGAGCTGGTGCTGCCGATGCTGTGCGGGCGGTGGTGGTGGTGGTAGTGATCCTGGTACACATTGCTGTCCTTCAGCTGCAGGTTCCCGAACGTTCGCTCCACCTCGCTGATGTAGTCGCTGAACAGGTTCTCCTCGCAGGGCGGGTTGTAGGACTTGCAGTCCGAGTGCGTGAAGCTGCGCCGGTGCTCCGAGATGTCGTAGACCGACGACTCGCGGCGGATGAAGTCCAGGGCGCTCTGCGGGGAGCCGTTCACCCCTGACAGGTTCGCCATGTTCTTGGCCGTGCGCAGCAGACGCAGGATGTTGGAGTGCGTGTTGTTCATGGTGGCCGTCGGGGAGTTCATCACCGACTGGCGCTCCTCAATCGCCACCCCGTGGATGCAGCTGTAGATGCCCTGTGGGTGGGTGGGGGGAACATCAGAGAGGATGAGTTAGGTTCTGGAAGGTTCTGGAAGGTTCCAGAAGGTTCTGGAGACCAAGAACTGCCCTCTCCCGCTGGGAACTGCCTGGCTGGGGAGGAGAACATCAGAGAGAGAGAGAGAGAGAGAGAGAGAGAGAGAGAGAGAGAGAGAGAGTGTGTGTGTTATGGTCCTGGGGCTGGAACTCAGGGCCCAGGCTCTCTCCCTGAGCTTTGCTGTTCTTCTAGTGGAACCCTGTGGTGCAGGGGCTATGACCCCCCCCCCCCCGCCCCAGTTCCCTTCTCCACGTGGCCTCAACCCATGGCACAGCTAAGACAAGACGTGGAGGGCCGGCTCTCCACTGCAAAACCAGCCCAGGCCCAGAATGCATGAATCTGCTGCCCCGGTCTCCCGAGAGCTGGCTGGCAGGGCCTGGGCCACCGCGCCTGTCTGACAGGCTTTTTTTTTTTTTTTTGACTCCCTGGACTTCATACATGGTTAGAACACAGGCGGAATGAAACCACCAACAATATACCTCTGCACGTTACAGCAAGAGAGCTAGCCACAAGAAGCGCAAGCGTCTGAAGGAGGACATGATTAATGCGGCCTCCGTGGAATCAACTAGTGCTGATGAAAAGCACTGGGGACCAAGCCAGGATTTCCGTTCCCTAGACCTGCCAGTTCTTGTTGAGCACCAAATGTTCCCGTCCCACACTGTGCGGGGCTTATCTCCCTCTCTCTGAATAAATATGAAATATAATATCACCCACTCTTTGTTTTTTGGGTCAGTCATGGGACTTGAACTCAGGGCCTGGGCACTGTCCCTGAGCTCTTCAACTCAAGGGTGGCGCTCTACCACTTGAGCCATGGCTCCACTTCTGGTGTTCTGAGTGGCTTATTGGAGATCAGAGTCTCACGGATTTTCCTGCCCTGCCTGGGTTTGAACTGCGATCCTCAGATCTCAGCCTCCTGAGCGGCTGGGATGACAGGTGTGAGCCACGGGCACCTGGCCTATCACCCATTCCTGAACCACTGGAACCACATCACACGTGCTCCCAGGGAAAATGCATGCAGCAGCCACGCCAGGCCAGCGCTTGCGCCCCCTAGGAGCCGGGTGTTCTCATGGTGTGGGGCCACGCTGCCTGGGGAGCCCCGGGCATTGACCCGGAAGCACTTACTCTGCTGATGGAGAAGACCATGCCGGGCTTGCCAGAGCAGACGCCCATGAAGCAATGGCGGAACTGCCAGTAGAAGAGGTGCTCGCAGATGAAGGTGATCAGGCTGAGGGCCATGGCCGCCCCTAGCATGTAAAAGACGCCCGCCATGTTGTCGATGTCCAGCTGGCTGCTCATCACCTCGTTCTTCTCATTGTGACAGATGCCGGTGAGCCACAAGGCTTCCAGCTCCTCCATCTCCCCTGAGGACCGGGCGGCGGCCGGAGAGACAGACAGGGAATGAGGGACCATGGGAGAGGGGGAGAGGGGAAGGGGGAAACAGAGGGACACGGAGGAAGACAGAGAGAAAGATAAAAACATGAGAAAAAGCCAGGGAGACACAGAGGAAGGAATTGCGTCCACACTCATTTTATTACCATTAAATGTGACTCAATATTTTTGTGTGTGTGGCCAGTCCTGGGACTTGAACTCAGGGCCTTAGCACTGTCCCTGAGCTTCCTTTGCTTACGGCGGGTGCTCTACCACTTGAGCCACAGCACCACTTCGGACTTTTTCTAGGTAGCTAATTGGAGGTAAGAGTCTCATGGACTTTCCTGCCCTGGCTGGCTTCGAACCGTGATCCTCAGATCTCAGCCTCCTGAGTAGCTAGGATGACAGGCATGAGCCACTGGTGCCCGGCTCACTTGGTCATTTTATTAATATGGTCATATATGAATCCATCAGCGTGTCCAGCTGCTACTCCATGGAAATCTAAGAGGAACCTGCGGGCAATGTGAAGAAATGAGAGGTGCACACTTCCTCTCTGATGTGGTGCAAACAGCTTTGCAAAGGACCGACACGGCTGAGCTCTTCGCCATGCAGGTAAGAGGCCCGGCCAGTGGGGATCATTGTGTGGCTAGTGTGGTCAGTGGGTGTCCAGGAGGGACGGGGGCCTGGTGAATGGGTGGATTTTAATTTCTACTGCAGTGGAAAGTGACAAGAAGAGGACAGTCAAGGGGGAGCTGCAGGCACACATAAGGCTCGCTGAGGGGAAGGGTGGAGAAGAATCCGGCCAGGTAGCAGTCTGCAGATGAGGTTGAACAGAAACGCTCCTTTAAACAGATTGGGTCAGGGAAAGACAGACAGAGAGGCGGAGGGACGGAGTCCCTGGATTGCAGGAGTAGGCCTGGATTAAGAGCCAGCCCACCCAGACCAGACCTTTCTCTTTTTCTGCCAGCTTTGATGGCTTCCGTTCGGCCGGGTTTCAGTGTCCTTTGTGCACTTGGGTGGAGCTGGGGACGTCAGAGGCAAGAAGGAGACGGAAAGGAGCAGGTGCCATGGGAGAACTCCGAGGAAAGAAAATCATCTCACGAGGAAGGCTGCCCATGCCGAGGGTTCCAGTCAGGTTAGAAACTTTGGATGCACAATCCGATAGGGGTCCCTGCCCCCCAAGGCGTTCGCGAGGCGTCTCCAGCTCGCCGGTGACCTTGGTAAAACCACGGAAGGGCTCACGGCAAGCTGACTTGTCACGTCACCAGCCGTTTCCCTTACTCTTTTTGACATCAACCCAGTCTCTTTCTAACTCCTGTCTTTGATCAAACAATGCTTTTTGTTTTACTCTCTCTCCCTTCGTCCAAACTTGGGCAGCAGCCACTTCACCTCCAATCTGGAAGGCACCCCGGGTCCTCCCAAGAGCCACGTGCGCGCACACACACACACACACACAAGATGTCAGAGTGAAGAGAAATGCGGAAAACCAGAGCACAAGCAATCAGGAGAGATGACTTCCTGTTCTGTCTTCTAATGGAGAACATGGGAGATTCTTTCCTTTTTGGTGTGTGTGCCGGTCCTGGGGCTTGAACTCAGGGCCTGGGCGCTGTCCATGAGCCTCTTGGTACTTAAGGCTGGCACTCTACCACGTGAGCCACAGTGCCACTTCAGGCCTTCACTGAGCGGTTTATTGGAGATCAGAGTGTCATGGACTTTCCTGCCTGGGCTGGCTTTGAACCACGATCCTCAGATCTCAGCCTCTCCTGAATAGCTGGGATGACAGGCGTGAGCCACCAGTGCCTGGCCCTGTGAACACTTAAGATCCCAGACTCCAAGCCTCCAGAATTACCAGGCGACAACCCCAGGCCATGTAAGTCGCCCGGCTTAAGGCCGTTTGTCTTGGCAGCACTAGGAATCTACCCAACACCCCCTCCCCCCCCATCTCTGGTCAACTAGGGTGACAATGAATTCTAATTGATTTATTGATTGATTTGGAAATGCACAGATTGGAGGCAGGGATTGGGAAGGCCGGGGTTCCGGGCCGGCCCCGCCTGCAGTGCAGGCCCGTGATCCTGTTCTTGGACTCACCGTCACCGAACAGCTGCAGGATGGCCAGGTCTATCTGGCGCTTCCAGCCCGAGTCCTTCTGGATGGCGATGCCGTAGCCGGTGGAGGCGAAGACCTTGCCACTGCCGATGGTCACCAGCTTGCAGCCCTCATCCCGACCGGCCATGTAGTTCAGCACCGCTGCGTCGTAGATGAACGCGTCTAGTTTTCTGCACGAGAGAGAAGCAGAGGGGCCGGGTCTAGAGGAGGTGTTTGACGACCAAAATGACCCATGGCAGGGGGAGGGCAGGAGTGGGGGAGGGAGTCATCGGGAAAGCTACAGGCAGGGCCCAAGGGGCTGCTCTGTTCTCTGTGGATTCTGGGTGAAGAGGAGGGGTGAGAATTCTATAAATTTTTTTCTTTCCATTTCTCAGCTTATTACAGCCCAGGGTGGGGAGAAGGGTGTGGGTCCTGGCTTCAATAGGTGCTATTATTATTATTTTGTGTGTGGGTTCTGGAAGGTTCTGGAAGGTTCTAGCCTTCTGTGCTGGGCGGGGATGGCGTAGGCTTGCGTAAGGGGCAGACACGAGCCATCACGAGAGAGGGAGAGACTCAGAGCTCGCACACCCCTGTGTGTGGAACTACATGGGGAAGGTGGGCATTGAGGGCGTGCTCAGAGGCCAGGCTGCAGGCAGGCGCCCCGCCCAAGCCCAGCCTTCACCTCAAAGCCACGCACGCAGCAGACAGATTCGGGGGAGCACGCAGCAGGCAGTCTCCCCAGATTTCCACGAGGTCAGCTGCTTGGTCATGAGGCATGGGTGGATCTCTTATACAAAGGGCACAGCCCAAGTCCCCAAAGTTGCTTTCTTGGGTGTCTGACTGGAGATGAGTCTCACAGACTGGCTAGGATTTTCAGGCAGGAGCCACCGGTGCCCGGGAGCCGCAGAGCACGGGCCGGCTACCCCGGGAAGCGTCACCCAATTGTGTGTCCAGGTCCAACGTGGGCCTGTCTCAGTGGAATGGTTTTAGGGCACCAGGTGTCTGACCCGGTGGGCACCGGGCTCCCCGGGCTCGGGCCGGTGCTTACCCCGTCTTGAGGGAGAGCAGCGCGTCGTCCACGCCCCTCTGGTTGAACTTCCCCATGTAGGCGTGCATCTCCGCGTAGTTGTTCCGGATGTTCCGCTCCGTGCTGCCGTTCGGCACCGTCCCGAAGCGGAAAGGGGGTGAGAAGTCATTGGGTCTCTGGAACTGGGGGGAGAGAGGGGGGAAGGGAGGGGGGAGAGAGAGAGAGAGAAGGGAAGAAAGGAGAGAGAAATCCAAGAGGAGGGGGAAGGCGAGGGGGGGGGAAAGGAGGGAAAGAAGGAAGGAAAGGGAGAAATCAGAGAGAGAGAGAGGGAAAAGAGAAAGGGGGGAAAGGAGGAGGAGGAGAAAGCCGAGGAGGGGGGGAAGGAAGGAAGGAGAGGGAGAAATCAGAGAGAGAGGGAGAGGAAGAAAGGAGAGAGAGAAAGCCAAGAGGAGAAAGAGGGAAGGGGGGGGGGGAAGAAATCCAAGAGGGGGAAGGGAGGGGGAGAGAGGAAGGGGAGAGAGAGGGGGGAAGGAAAAATCAGAGTGAGAGAGAGGGAGAGAGAGAAAGGGGGAAAGGAAGGAGAGGGAGAAAGCCAAAAGAGAGGGGGAAGGAGAGAGGGAGGGAGAGAAGAGAGAGCGAGAAGGAGGAGAGCTGTCAAGTTGGTATGAAAGTCAGTTTCTCAGGATGGGCAGGTTCTCACCAGAAATGGGCTTGAAGTCCACTTCATACACATTGCTAGAAGTTTCTATCGGCCCAGCCCTGGACCTCCGGCGACGAGCCCCGCGTGCGCGTCTGGGCTGGTGGCACGATGCGGAGGGAAGGCACTGAGGGCCGCAAGGCGGTGCCATTCGTGTCCTTTCTGGAAGTTGCACCCTGGCCTCTCCGCCAGCGGCCGGGGCGCGGCCTCTGCGCAGCGAAGGCCCGGGGCCCCGGCGGTACGAGCCGCACACACTGGGCCCCGGAGGGTCACGCGTGCTTCGCTAACGAGTTTTCTCTGGACCCTGACACAAGACACAGACAGGATCTGCTGCCACACCAAATAGGACTTTAATTGTGTGCCTCCCCTTGCTAAAATACTCCGTAGATCACAAACGCCTGCCATGAGACACTGAAATCTCTTGAATTCTCACCCCTATGATCTCAGCATTACTTCTTTGCTTTTTGACCAGGACTGGAACTCAGACTCTGAGGCTTTCACTCACCGGAGGATGCTCTACCGCCTGAACCATGCCTCCCGCTCCCCAGGTTTCTCTCACAGATGATAATCTGTGGCCAGCAAGTCTTAATTTTGCTTCTTTGTATCTCCCAAGTCATGCGTGGTCTGTCTCCCGGCACAAAGTCACCTTTCCCTCCAGGATCATTCACGACCTTCATTTGAACACGTGGAATTCAGGCCGGTGGTTTCCCTGGGGGACTTTCCGTGGATTCTCTTTTCGATCGCGTTTATCCCAGAGTGACCAGGAGGTGGCTCCTACTGTGGTTTCCACCAGGTCCCAATCCACGTGGCCCACTCGGTCCCTCCCACCAGGCACTGACTCGACGGTAAGCACGGACCTCCTGTGTGATCAGCCAGGTTGGGCTTGAGGTTGAAATGGACAGGGCTGAACATCAAGATGGACACACCCTGGGCTCTGTGTGTGTGTGTGTGTGTGTGTGTGTGTGTGTGTGTGTGTGTGTGTGCGTGTGCCACCTGCCACCGTCCAATGTAACACCCCAGATATTTTCAGCTAGCCATCCTCCTGATCACAAGCAGAATCCGCCGCATTGCAGGCAGCGATGTTTCTGGATAAACGCCCCTTTGGATTGGTTGAGTTCCCGCTTTGCTGGGACAATGGTGCCGGATGCTCTCAGAGCCAGAGTTCTCTCCGAAGCGTCAATGGAGTTGTAATCATGTCCGATTCAGCCCTAAAATAGACGGCTATACTCTAATCTACTCATTTTTTGGGGGAAAAAATTGGCGATCTACACAAGGTATGTGACGCGCTGCTTGATTAGGCAGATGGAATCTCAGAGACCAGGGCGGCACTTCCTGGCCGAGCTGCGTCTATAGATTCCAGATGCTGAGTCAGGAAGATCCAGAGAAAAGGCGGCTTTGGAAAATGAAAAAAACAAAAACAAAAAACCCCACCGTGTGAGGAACTTCCAGAAAGCCACAGGGAGCGGAGCGCGGTCCCAGGGATCGGAAGGTCGTCGGGTCCCCAGTAGCCCCCGTGCCGGGCACAAGGGTGGGCTCATCTCCAACAGACGCCGTGTATGAAAAGAGGCCTTAGTCCACTCTCACGTCGGCACAGAAATCAACCCCACACAGACCACAGACCCAATGTCACGCAACGCCAAAGACGAGCCAGCCCAGGCAGGAAAGTCCGTGAGACTCTGATCTCCAGTGAACCACCAGAAAACTGGAAGGGGCGCTGTGGTTCAAGTGGTAGAGCGCCAGCCTTGAGTGAAAGAGCTCAGGGACAGCGCCCAGGCCCAGAGTTCAAGCCCTAGGACTGGCCCTCACCTTCTGACATATCAGGGAGGTTTGATGACAGGGCTCTGGGGATGCTGGGGACCCATTCCCCAGGCCTGCCCACCGAACCCCAGCAAGGAGGAAGGGAGAGGCCGCAGGGGAGGGAGGACTGCATGCTGTTTCATTATTCAGTGAGTGCACGTCGATTTTTCAGATGTAGAAGGCACTACGTGTTCATTAACGATAGACGCTGCGTGTGAATCGAAGTGCATCAATTCACTTGGCAAATATTTACCGGGGCTCAACTGGGAGAGGACCGGGTTAAGATAGGAAAGTCCTGCGAGCTACTTCATTCTGCTCTCCATGCGTGAACATCCCCTTGTTCCTCGGCTCCTGCACCCGCCCCCTTGCCTGCGCCGCCGGGGGCGATCAACGAGCATGTATCGGTATATAACCGCACAGACAAGAACCTGGGTGCCAGGTGCCCAAATGCCACCCTGCCCTTCCAGGCACCCAGGGGAAATGTGGGAGCCGTACGTCGGACATCTGGGTCTGCACAAATCCCTGCTCACTCGTCCACTGGCCTGACAACACCCTTGCCCCTTTTGTCAGTTGTGGGTCTTGAACTCGGGGCCTGGGCGCTGTCCCTGAGCTCTTTTGCTCCAGGCTGGAGCTCTACCACTTGAGCCACAGCGCCACTTCCGGTTTTCTAGTGGTTCCTTAGAGATCAGAGTCTCACAGACTTTCCTGCCCAGGCTGGTGGCTGTGGAGGAGTTAATTTGTCCTCAGGGCATTTGAGGGCAAGCTTCTCAGACACATTTCCCTCCTTCCCACCCTCCTCCCCCTCCCTCCCTCCTCCCCCTCCCTCCTTCTCCTTCATAAACTCTATCTGCCCCGAGCTCTCCTGAGAGCCTGTCAGGTTTGGGACTTGACAAGGCGTGTGAACATTTCTTTGGCACCAAGAGTGTGACCGTAGTCAGGGGCGATTAGGAGGCCGTGGAGGCCGTGGGCTGGTGGGGGCGGGGGGGGGGGCCGCCAGGCTGTCCACCCCGTCCACCCATCCCTCAGCCACGTACGGCCCAGCCGCCTACTTGTGAGCAAGGCGCTATTGTACCTTCCCTGCCTCTCAGAGTCCCAGGACAGTGCAGGAGAATGTTCCAGATTTTTTTTTTTAAGCTGTGGGTGGGAGTCAGGAGAAGGAGGCAGTAGACAGATGGAGGTCTCTCCCTGGGGGTCCTGGGGAGTCAAGCCCCGCATTGCTGCGTGTGGGGTCTTCTGTGGGGGCTGGTATGGCACAGGCTCTGGGGAGAGCTTAGTGGTCGCTGGTTTCTTCATTTATTTACCTCAGTCATTCCAGAGATTGTTGATGTCACACACCGGCTTATGCATGTTATCTATCTATCTATCTATCTACCTATCATCGATCCATCCATCCTACCATCCATCCATGCACGCATGCATCCATCTGTCCACCATATCCTACAGTAAAGTGCATTTATCAGAGCACAGAACACATAAGAAATCAGCTATCCTGCTACGCGCCAATGGCTCATGCCTGTCAGCTGCTCAGGAGGCTGAGATCTAAGGATCTTGGTTCAAAGCTAGTCCTGGGCAGGAAAACCTGTGAGACTCTTATCTCCAATGAACCAACAGAAAATCAGAATTGGAGCTGTGATTTAAGTGGTAGAGCACCAGTCTCGAGCACAAAGCAGGTCAAATATGGTGCCTAGGCCCTGAGTTCAAGTCCTGGGGCAGGCGGGCACACACACACACACACACACACACACACACACACACACCACACACACACACAACACACACACACACACACACACACACAGCCCACAGAAACTTTGAAAAAGAAATGTTATTCTGCACGCACTGGACTGTCCTGCACCATGCCCATGTCACTGGGGCTCAGCTTATGTCGGGGTGACGATGCTCTGGGGGTTCCTGCCCATGCCCAGGGCCAGAGCTGGCTTTCCCTCTGCCTGATACCTCCTCAGCTTCTCGCGGGGCCTCCTGGGCTGCACTTTGTCTCATTCGGCAGTGGGGCGGAAGGCTGAGTCGTCCTTCTGTGTTTGAGACTCGATCTGCGGGAGGCCGCTCACGTGGATGGCAGGGGGAAGGGGTTTGGACGTCACTGGTTTGCAGTTGCTTTGAAGCGCTTGCAGAAGGACTTGAGGAAAAGGCCAAAAATGGCTCCATGTCCTGAGATGAGGCCCCACCTCTGCACGTGTGCGCATGCGTGTGCGCATGCGTGTGCGCATGCGTGTGCGCATGCGTGTGTTCTCCACTCCCCAGAGCTTCTCTCTCCCGGAGGTCCTGGGCCGCAGCATCTTGCTGTGAGCCATCTTCTTCAATGGCACTGGTGCCAGCCTCAGAAATCACGGCGCTCTCTCTTCAATACCAAGATGATGATGCCCAGCCCAACATCGCTTTTGATTCTGAGCCAAAAAAAGGCTGCTTGCAGCTGTCTCAGCGTCTTGCTGGCAATCAGCAAAAAATGCCCCCAAACAAAAGATCCTTTAACTTTATTCAAAACTGGCTGCAGAGCTAAGCCAGGAAATGCTAAGCCAGGAGATGCATGCGCATATCAGCGTGGCCCAGAGCTCAAGCCTCCGGGCAGAAGGTTCTCGGGCAGTGGGCATGTTGGCTCCTCACAGGGTTTCCCCGGCATGTCCTGGCCTGGGTTCCCTCCTCTTGTTTTGTTCTATGAAAGGGAAGGTTCTCGAATGCCCAAGCTGCGACTCCCACAGCATCCCACGTGCCTCCTGCTCATCCCTCCGGGCGGCAGATACTAAACAAGGAGCTTCAGGACGGGGCCTCGCCAGTGGGGATGACGCTGCTTCCCCCGGCCCAAGGTCGCACACCTCCTCCTCCTCTTCCTCCTTGCTTGCTCTTGCAAGGATCTTGCTGGCTCTGAGCCAATGCCTCTGACACCGTGAATGGATGGAGGGAAGGCCGGAGGCTGCGGTCTAGCAGGCTAGAAACGGCTCCCCACGCCCCGGGCTGGGACATCTGCACGTGGAATCACAAAGGAAGCAGTCTCTCCAGACTCAGTCCCACGTGGCCTCCACGCCCAGTCTGTCACGAAGCTTTCCCGCCCTGACATGGGGCTGAGATGGAGGGCAGTGAACCCCATGGAAGCCCAGGGCGGCACCGCATGCACCACACGACGCCCTGGAAGATGGTGCATTGTAGGCCAGGTCACCTGCCACGTATAAACGCTCACACCACGTTCATTCATCTCCAAGGAGGCTGCTGTAGGGGCCTTGAATGAAACGCAAGTTCTTAATACACTCGAGGCCTGCACATCAGGATGGAGAGGGGTCGAGGCCTGGTCTCCGGGGACTGGCACTCTTGTTTACGACTTTTGGCTTTCATCAAGATGGAAGAGGGTGACGGGAGAGCTCTCTTGTTCCTCTCTGATGTAAACAAACTGCAGAATGGAGACTTTACCACAGATGCATAAATAGAATACCTGGTTTTTCTAGAGCCACAGACACAACTGTAAGAAGACACACTCGGAACACAGACACACCCAGATCTAACAGCTCAGAGCAGGGGGCCTAGAGCACTGAAACCCTCCCCCATCCAGAACACCGAAGCCCCTTCCACACCTAGAATACCAAAGCCCCTCCCACATCCAGAACACCAAAGCCCCTCCCACACCCAGAACACCAAAGCCCCTCCCACACCCAGAACACCAAAGCCCCTCCCACATCCAGAACACCGAAGCCCCTCCCACATCCAGAACACCGAAGCCCCCCACACCTAGAACACTGAAGCCCCTCCCACCCCTAGAACACCCCAAGCTTGACAACTGCATCCCACAATACGCCCTGAATTCTGTTAACTAAAATAGTTTGCTGCTTGTTGCCGGTTCTCAGTTTGATGGACTTTCCTGCTCGGGCTGGCTTTGAACTGCAATCCTCAGACCTCAGCCTCCTGAGTAGCTGGGGTGGCGGGTGAGCCCTTGGCGCCTGGCTCCGGCTTTATTTTCACAGGCCCAACTTCTCTGTGTGTTTCCTCCTCTCCTGTGTTCACTCTTCCTGCTTTTTTCTTCTCTAATGAGACACGGAGGTCAGGTCCAGCCTCCTTCCTGGTAATCCGGGCTGACCTCACCTCGAGATCTAGTTCTGTGTCCAGAAACCTTTGTTTGAATCAGGCTACCATTTCCAGAGTGTTCTCTGTGGGGGCTGTGTCTGTGGGGTGCCACCTTCCAGGCCTTGGAGGACTCCAGAGGGGTGGGCAGAGCGCATGCGAGGTCAGGACACAGGTGTTCCTTACGAGGAGGGAGAAAGGGGCACAGAACGGAGAAAGAGGAGTACTGGAGCTCAGAGCTCAGCGTTCAACATGGGTGGATTTTCAGCCGGGCCTGGAGGGGTACACGGCAGAGCCCCCCAGGTACTGACTGACCAGAGGGGACCCGGGAAGTCCTGTGCTACAAAGGAACCAGAGAGGAAGCTGTAACAGGTGACATGGTGTTCAGACCGGGCCGGCCAAGGCCCCGGGGGAGGTCTGCTCGATGGCTGGGGCCGTGTTCCATAGAAAGGGCCAGATCTGTTTTGCTAATTCATAATTTTACCAAAAGGAGCCAGGCGCGTGGCTCACGCCTGTCATCCCAGCAACTCAGGAGACTGAGATCTGAGGATCACGGTTCAAAGCCAGCCCTGGACAAGAAAGTCTGTGAGACTGATCTCCAATCAACTACCCACAACAAGTGAGAAATGGAGCTATGGCTCAAGGGGTTGAACACAAAGAGGGCTCACGGACAGCATCCAGGCCCTGAGTTTAAGTCCCAGGATGGGCCCCAAAAAATAGAGGGAAAAGGGCTGGTGTTTGCTGGCCTGACTGTGTCTAGACACACCTAGGGTTCTAGAAGTTTTACTGTCCTGCCATTCCCACCCATCCTTCCTTGGGTCAGCCATTTCCAAAGGACACAGCTCTCAAGAATCAAAGTGGCCTGAGCCCCGGTTCTTTGTTGGGCTCCCTGGATGTCTGACCCCGGCCCTCGCGGTGGGTCAGCTATGCACTGGATTCAGACGTGTGTTCCCTGCCAAGCTATCTTCAGCGATCTGACCAAGAGGACCTGGGCCCAGCCCCAGGCGTGACGACGGGTCGGGCTGGAGGTTAGTGGTGTTCCCACCGACTTCCAGCCCAAAGTTAATAGGGCAGAGAAAACACGTTTGTGCAGCCGAAACCCTGGCCCCGTTTTCCTCCCACGTGCTCCCGTGGCACCCACGCAGAAAGGAACTCGGGTGTAAGCTGTCACGCAGCGTTCTGATTTTGTACCTTGACATAAATGACATCTCGGCCACAGCAACTAGAAACCCTGTTTTCACAAGCCTGGACTCTACTGCTCACGCCATGGTACTGTTCCCAACCCAGGGCCTGGGCGCTGTCCCTCAGCTCTTTCACTCAAGGCTGGCGCTCTACTACTTGAGCCACAGCTCCACTTCCAGTTTTCTAGTGGTTCATTGGAAATGAGTCTCTCAGACTTTCGTGCCCAGGCTGGCCTTGAACCGTGATCCTCAGATCTCAGCCTCCTGAGTTACTGGAATTACAGGCGTGAGCCACTGGCGCCTGGCTATACTTTCTAAATCTTAATGAAAGGAACAGTAGATCTACTGTAAGTGAGCATCTCCTAAACTTTAGGCTCTGAGCTTGCTTTCCACAAAGACAGCTCCTCGATCTTAGATCTTAGACCACCCTGGGTGCCCCAATTTCAGGGGCCAGACTGCCGTGGGGCGGAGGCCCCCGTTGGGTAGATCTAGAGAATTGCAGGTATTTACAACAAACTGTTCTGTCCTCATTGGGAACAGAGGGCGACCTCGGTGCAGACGCGACCCGCCTCCTCCTCAAGCACCCAGCCTGTGCCCGGGAGACGGCGCGCTGCCCTTGGCACAAGCAACTCAGCCGTAAGCACCACGCAGGGGGAGGGTGCAATCGTCCAGCTAAGCGACAGTGGCTTCCTGCTTCCTGTGAACCATCGACCCTGGTGCGCATGCGTGTGTAGAGACACTGACGGTGAGCCCATGGCCCGGGGCCACGGGGCCGACTCCAGGCCCACGCTGCTCAGGTCCCCAGCGCAGGCCCTCTACCCACATGCCCAGCAGACAGCCGGAGCCAACGACCACCAGCCACCGGCCACGTGCCGCCAGAAGCCCGGGGTGCGCCCGCCCCAGACGCCTGACACTAGGAAAACCGATTCCCAGGCCTGTCCAGGCTGGAGATGGTGGAAAAGGGGGCGGGTTCTCAGCAACCGACAATCAACCTTTCCACTGTGGCTGGGCGCAGGGCAGAGGGGAGGATGGAGGGGATGGAGGGGAGGACAGAGGGGGATGGAGAGGAGGACAGAGGGGGACGGAGGGGGGCAGAGGGGGGGACAGAGGGGGAAGGAGGGGGATGGAGGGGAAGACAGGGGGGGACAGAGGGGGAAAGAGGAGGGGGACAGAGGGGGACGGAGAAGGGGACAGAGGGGGACGGAGGGGGGGACAGAGGGGATGGAGGGGGAAGGAGGGGGATGGAGGGGAGGACAGAGGGGGGACAGAGGGAGAAAGAGGAGGGGTAGAGGGGAGACAGAGGGGGACGGAGGGGGAAGGAGGCGGGTAGAGGGGGGACAGAGTGGGATGGAGGGGGGGCGGAGGGGGGACAGAGGGGGAAGGAGGGGGATGGAGGGGAGGACAGAGGGGACGGAGGGGGGCAGCGGGGAGGATGGAGGGAAGGACAGGGGTGTATGGAAGGGAGGATGGGGTCGGAGTGGGGATGGAGGGGAGCACAGAGGGGAAAGGAGGGGGGCAGAGGGGGACGGAGGGGGGGCAGAGGGGGAAGGAGGGGGGCAGAGGGGGATGGAGGGGAGCACAGAGGGGAAAGGAGGGGGGCAGAGGGGGACGGAGGGAGTGGCAGGGAGGACGGAGGGGGACAGAGGGGTATGGAGAGGGGCAGGGGGGATCAAGGGGGGATGGAAGGGAGCACAGAGGGAAGGAAGGAGGGGAGGACGGAGAGGGGATGGAGGATGGGGGACGGAGGGGGGATGGAGGGGAGGACAGAGGGGAGGATGGGGGACGGAGGGGGGATGGAGGGGAGGACAGGGGTGTATGGAAGGAGGATGGGGGGTGGAGGGGGGATGGAGGGGAGCACAGAGGGGAGGATGGGGGACGGAGGGGGGATGGAGGGGAGGACAGGGGTGTATGGAAGGAGGATGGGGGACGGAGGGGGGATGGAGGGGAGGACAGAGGGGAGGATGGGGGGTGAGGGGGGCTGGAAGGAGAGGAAGGGGACGGATGGAGAGGGGACGGAGGGGAAGGTGGGGGGGGTCAGAGTGGGGACGGAGGGAAGGATGAAGGCGGAGGAAGGGGACAGATGGAGGGGGGCTGGAGGGGAGGATGGAGGGGGGAATAGAGGGGAGACGTGTCTCTTACCTTCTTATCACTCAGCCCAGAAACCTGGTCCACATACTCCTCCTGGATCATGAAGGCGGCGAGGTTGGCAGTGTAGCTGGCCAGGAAGATGACGGCGAAGAAGGCCCACACGGACACCATGATCTTGGAGGTGGTTCCCTTGGGGTTCTGTACGGGCACGGAGTTGTTGAACACCAGGCCCCACAGCAGCCAGATGGCCTTGCCGATGGTGAAGGACGGGCCGCCCGGCTCTGGCGTGGCACACGGAAGAGGGGACAGGGTGTCAGACCCGGCCCCGGCTCCCCACGGGGGGAGGGGGGCAGTCAGGAGCCAGAGCCTGCCAGAGTCTCCCACGGACCCCCCATCACCCGAGAGCGCCCGGCCTGCCCCGGGGCCCGAGGAAAAAAGGAGGAGTGCTGGGATGTGTGTGCACGTGTATGTGTGCACGTGAGCGTGCATGTGTGTGCACAAGTGCATGCTCTTTCCCCCACTAGTAGTCCCTGCCTTCATTGATACGTAGAACACCTGGTGTGCGTGGAAATGGCGACCTAGGGGTGCATCCTGTGACTCGTGGAGGGTTTTGTTTGCTTGCTCGCTTTGTTCTTCCTCCTGGAGCCCCTGGGGTGGGAATCTGGGTCACTGCGTCCAGCTGACCTCAACGGACCGTGGGCATGGGGCTACTGCTCCCCAAAACACACACTGAACAAGGCCGGTCTGCGCCGGGAGGCCCGTGGGCGCAGACAGGCTTGGGAACCCGGTGGAGGCTTGCGGGTCGCTTAATATTATTTGTTATTTATTTATTGTCAGTGGTACGCTCAGCTCCATCGAGACTCAAGTGGATCAGAAAACGAGGCTCTGGTGGCTCAGTCCATAAAGTGTTCCCTGGGTCAATCTTTCTAGCTGCCAGGGTTATTATTACTCTTTTGTCTTGGAAGTATAAGTCTGGGGGAAGGCTGAAAGGAGAAGATGAATAAATCTGTATTTTTTGCCCATCCTGGGGCTTGAACTCAGGGCCTGGGTGCTGTCCCTGAGCCTCTTTGTGCTCAAGGCTGGTGCTCTACCACTTGAGCCGTCGTGCAAGTTCCGGTTTTCTGGTGGTTCCTTGGAGATCAGAGTCTCACAGACTTTCCTGCCTGGGCTGGCTTCGAACTGTGATCCTCAGATGTCAGCCTCCTGAGTGGCTGGGATGACAGGCGTGAGCCATGGTGCCTGGCAGCCCTGAGGTTCTTAATGAAATTTTAGAGGCTCTGTTTACCAGTTAGGGCCACGCACCCCACCTTGGGCCATTCTGTGAGTGACCAGGCCGTGTGAGCTCAAACGCTGGCAAAGTTCAAGCCCCTCTCGCCTGGCAGCTCAGGAACTCGGACCCCTGTGTGTGAGTTCTCCTCCGGGGCCGACTGATTTCCGTTTATTATTCTCCAAGCATCTGTCTCCTATGAGATCTTGTACTTCAGTAGGGACTCAGTCAGTGACAACCACCAGCAACAGCCTGGAGGAGGGGACCCGTGCTCCCTTATTCTTGGCTTGACTTGGCTCTTCCCATGTAGATGCGCGGACACACGTGGGACATGCGGACACAGCTCTTTATCCCCTGCTGTACTTCTCAGACCCGGATCCTGGCCCACATGGCACAGGCTAACACGAGCACTTTTGTGGGAGTCTTTGTTAGGTGTTACTGAGCTGCTGGCCCCAGAGACACATTAAACCACAGACAGGGAGAAAGAGGGGGAACACAGAGAAACGAGGATCGTGCCCCCCAGGCCTTACCTCTGCCGTCCGCCAGGCACCGGTTGTAACCCACGGGGCTGAAGTACTCAAACACGAACACGGCCACGGCGGACACGATGAGCAGCATCACGAACATCATCACCCACACGTCCGCGCTGAACGGCTCTGCGGGGGGAGGAAAATGGCAGTGGGGTCAATGCGGCGCGCCGCGCTGAGCAGAGATGATCGTCACGCGAACACGCGAGAAAGGCTGCTTTGGGTTGGAGCCCCCCCCTTTCACTACCAGCTATGACGTGATGATGATGATGAAGAAGGGGCAGGCAGAGGGGGCACTGATTGTCACTCCGTCCTTTGAGGTGTGTAAGGAGACTGTGTGCATCGGCCCCGTTATCTGGGTCTCTGAGCCCAAGATACAAGGAGAAGACCCAGCAATGGCGGCGTAAGATGATTTCGTCCCCGTGTTCCGCTCCATGCTCCATGCCCTAGCCGTTCATACCACAAAGAAGCAGCCTCCAGGAGTCACGGCTTCATGGCCATGTTAGCTTTCAACAGACTCGGTGAGCTCTTTCCGAGTTGTGCCAGTCCTGGGACTTGAACTCAGGATCCTTGGGTACCATCCCTTAGCTTTTTTTGTTCAAGGCTGGCACTCTACCACTTGAGCCATGGCTCTACTTGCCTATCTGGGCATTGAATTAGTTGGCAATGATTGAAAACCGACTGAAAACTGGCTAATAATTCCCCCCCGCCCCCAGCCCCATTTAACCTTCCTTAAACTCCTCAGCAGAGATTGATTCCTCCAGCCTGCTCTGTGTGATGTCAGACACCATGAGGAGACAAGAAAGTAAGTCCATGTTTGGTTTTCTTTTTTTTTAACGCACAAAATGACAACATAAATGCCACCAGGTACTAGTGCTCATGCCTGTAATCCCAGCTACTCAGGAAGCTGAGATCGGAGGAGGATCGCCATTTGGAGCCATCCAAGCCGGGCAATCGAACCCTGGGACTCGTGTCTCCAATGAACCAGCCAAAGGCTCAATGTAGGGGCGTTGTTCAAGTGGTAGAGTCCCAGCTGTGAGCAAAGTGGTAGAGCAAGTGTGTGACCCTCTGTCCTCCCCAGTTGTGAGTTAACACAATTGAAAACATGCCCGGTACAGGTCACACGGCTCCTGTTCAGAATGTTTTGACTTCTCTTGTTCCTAACACAAGCTGACTGACGCGTCTCCAAACACAGCCATGGAACATTCTGGGGCTCACGGGTCTTTTAGATCAGAAGCTAAGGTCAGTGTGCATCTGGCAGAGTTCGGGATCCACGCGTGTGTGTCTCTTCCGGTGCCAATCATCCTTTGAAGGAGAATATGCAAATATATTGCATCCCTCAGATTCGCACGCACAAGGGCCGGCTGACAGTCGCCCATGAAATCACCAAGGACAAAAGTGTCTTTCACTATGAATAAGAAGACCGGCCAATGGGACGGAGTAAATTTATAGGAGAGAAAAAAATTCCACTCTGTGTGCATCCACTGAATTGATTCTTCCGCAGATGCAATGTGAGCTGGTGTCCGCCTCTGTCCGCTCTGATGCCATCCACATTTGAAAACAAAGATGCCGGGGTCCTTCAGAGAGACCGAGACTCATTTAAGGACCCAGGAGTTGGCTTGCGACCAACCAGCCCCGTGCTGTGTCCTCAGGGTGATGGTTTATTCGTTTCGCCCCCACTTTGTGCCACAGCCCCCGAGGGAGATAACTATGGGGTGTGAGCCCCCCACGATCTCATCTAATTGAAGTTGGCCCAGGCTCATGCCGTGGTCCGTGGGCTCTGAGGGTTTGGTGTTTAAGATGGCCGGGGGGGGCCAAGTGGGAGGGTGGCAGGGGGGGAGAAAGTGGCAGATCGCAGCCTCAGGAGACCCCCTGCACCCCGTTTTTTTTGGTAGTGCTATAACTCAACTCCCAAGGATAATAATAAAAAAGCAACCGGGTGTATTCCATTTCTGACGCCGGCCATGAGAGGTGCTGGTGGCAGGAGGCGGTCCTTGGGCCACCCCGTGGAGATGTCTTCTTCGTGGATGAGGAAACCGAGTGTCAGGATGGAGCACAGTTGCTCCCCATTAGCTGACGTGATAAGGAAAGGGCTGCAGCAGGCCCCCCGGCGGCCCGTCCGGACACTGTGGATGAGGTGTCGCCTTCTTGTTTCTCTGCGTGTTCTTCCATCTCCATATTTGGGAGGAATCAACACTGAGTCACAGCCAGGTGGACCTCCGGGACCAGCTCCCTCCGGGCAGGAAGGACGGCCGCGGGCCACCGCCGTTCTGCTGTTCTGCCCCCTCCCCCCCGCCCCCCCATCTGCCCACCCCACATCTGGGCAGCGGCAGCCGCACCACTTCCTTACCCAGGAAGGCGGAAGGCGAGACGGTGCCGTTGCTGCGGGACACCATGACGCTGATGCCGGTCTCGATGAAGGGCACAGAGAAGTCCACCACCTCTGAGCGCTCCTCATTGATGGTGAGCGAGCCCACCGCCATGTAGGCCCTCTTCATCACCACCTGTGGGGAGAGCAGTGCCGTGGTCAGAACATTCTGGAAGGCCAGGGCCACCCCAGGGAAGACAGAACATTCTGGAAGGCAAAGGCCACCACCAGCAAGATAGAACATTCTGGAAGGCAAGGCCACCACAGGGAAGATAGACCATCCCAGAAGGCGCAAGGCCAACACCAGGAAAATGGAATGTTCCAGAAGGCAGGGGCCACCACCAGAAAAGTAGAATATTTTGGAAGGCCAGGGCCACCATCAGAAAAACAGAACATTCTAGAAGGCAAGGGTGATCATTAGGAGACTAGAACATTCCCGAAGGCCAGGCCTCCACCAGCACCCTGGTGGGCCTCCCGGGGTGGGAGTGTTAGCTCTGCTTACTGTTTGGTGTTTGTGGGAGCGAATGTGTGGCCGCGCGGAGCCCGAGTCGGGGCGGGTGCGGGCCGCGGGGTGCGTGCGGGGCTCCCGGGCTCACCCCCAGCCCGCCCGCTCACCTCGCCGATCATGCCGTTCCAGGTGCCGTTGATCTTCTTCCCGTGCTTGCCGTTGGTGACCAGGTAGAGGTCATAGGTGAACTTCACCGACTTGGAGATCTTCTTGAGGATGTCGATGCAGAAGCCCTTGCAGCACTTCTTGATGTAGCCCGGCTCCTCGTCTGTCTTATTCCTGGCCGCCAGTTACAGGAGAAAGAAGAGAGAGAGAACGACACAAGAAGCGCCATCTTATGCCAGGCCCGACGGCGGACTTAAGCCGGCCCAGAAAAGCCGCCATCTTACTGTGATCGAATTGCACTCGGTCCCATTTCCTCACACATTTTTTTTTTTTTTGCCAGTCCTGAGCACCGTCCCTGAGCTCTTCAGCTCAAGGCTGGCGCTCTACCACGTGAGCTACAGCTCCACTTCTGGCTTTTCTGGTGGCTCATTGGAGATCAGAGTCTCACAGACTTTCCTGCCGGGGCTGGCTTTGAACTTGAGATCCTCAAGATCTCAGCCTCCCAAGCAGCTGGGGTGAGGGGTGTGAGTTACCTGCGCACAGCTCCCAGAGGTTTCTTAACCCTAACTCCCAACAGGTGTTTCATCCGTCTCCCCAAATCGTGCTGGACCCTCAGACTGGGGGCCCTGCTGGCTCAGCACCCACAGTGACCTGGAGCCCCCCAGGAACTTGAGGCCAGGCAAGGACGGCGGTGGGGACCTTGGCGCAATCGGCGCCCGGGCCACACGCCCCCCCGCCAGCCCCCTGCCTGCGGACCACGTACTCGGAGATGATGCGCTTCTGGCAGGGGACCGTGTTGCGCATGCAGGTGCCGCTCAGGGGGTCCACGCTCTCCACGATGACAAAGGGCGCCTCCTCCAGTGTCACGATGCTCAGGTGGTCGTCCTCCTGCTCCTCCGTCTCGGGGCACATGCGCGGCCACACATAGTACTTCATCTGCAGGGACTTGTCTTTCCACTTGCCCACCTGCGTGGAGTGAGATGGGGGGGGAGGGCTCAGGCATGGGATGGAGGGGGGAGTGAGGCGGGGGGAGGGGAACGAGCCCCCCCCCTTCCCCACCCAGAGCTCACACTGGGTGAGGAAAGCAGGGGTGCAAGGGTCTGTTTAGGGCGCATGGAGCTGTGAGGAAAGCTCATTCTACCTCGCCGAGGGGGCCGGGGGTCCCACCTGTCTGTTCCATTTCACCTTAAGACGCAGGAGAGAGAGCAGGGTTCAAAATCTCCTGCCCCCTCTTTTAATTTTTATATTTAGTCGGTGGTGAGACTTGAACTCAGGGCCTGGGCACTGTCCCTGAGCTCTTTCACTCAAGGCTGGCACTCTACCACTTGAGCCATAGCACCACTTCCGATTTTCTGGTGGTTCATTGGATATTGGAGTCTCATGGACTTTCCTGCTGGGGATGGCTTTGAGCCGTGATCCTCAGCTCTCAGCCTCCTGAGTAGCTGGGATGACAGGCATGAGCCACCGGTGCCTGGCTCTCCTTTTTTTTTTTTTTTTTAATTATGGTGTATCGATGTGTGGGTATACCACAGCGCAACACCCTTGCGTGGTTAATAGATGTTGATAAAAAATTATTATTATTATTTTTTTAAGATAAAGAGCCTTGAGCACAAAGAGGCTCAGGGACAGTGCCCAGGCCCTGAGTTCAAGCCCCAGGACCCGGGACCCGCACAAAAACCAAACAAAACCCACGAAGATCAGATGCTGGTGGAAGACCCAACCCAGGTTGGCGGGGAACGTACCGTCCCGGCAGAATTTGGACCAAATGTCTCTTGGCATTCTTGCCAGCAAGATAAATGACCATACAACCTACTGTGTACATGGACAGATTGAACAAGGGTTTAAAATCTCTATCTACCCCCCTCCCCAAATAAAAAGGAAAGAAAAGGTTATTTAACACATTAGTGCTGACACTAAAGGTGCTCTTTTGTGATCCAGCAGAGGGTCTTTGTTTTGTTCACAGCAGTGACTGCAGAGAATGCTTTAGAAAACAAAACAGGGGTCTAGCTGGCAGAGAGCAGACAGCCCAGGGCTGAAGGGAAAACATGCTGGGCTTTGGATCCACACTTGGGGGATGCTGTGGGTGGGGGTATGGGGGGATGTGGCCGTAGTTGTTGTTAAGGATAAGCATTTGGATTTTTCTTTTGCCGGACCTGGAGCTTGAACTCAGGGCCTGGGCGCTGTCTCCAAGCCTCTTTGTATCAAGGCTGGCGCTCTACCACTTGACCACTTGAGCCACAGAGTCACTTCTGGTTTTCTGGTGGTTTATTGGAGATCAGAGTCTCACAGACTTTCCTGCCTAGGCTGGCTTTGAACTGGGATCCTCAGATCTCAGCCTCCTGAGTAGCTGGGATTACATGTGAGCCACTGGTGCCTGGCTAACATTTGGATTTTTCAAGAGCAAGTTCCTGTTACTAAATAGGAGATGATTCAGCAGTCTATAAAACAATTATCACAAAAGGCAATCTGTAGACAGACTGATGTCTGTGATCAACTTTGCTTTGTGTTCAGCACATGACAGCTGGAAAAAGAGGTTCTGAGCCCATAATTCTGGAAGCCACTCATTTATTTTTGGTGCCAGTCCTAGGGCTTGAATTCAAGGCCTGAGCACTGTCCCTAAGGTTTTTTTGTTTTTGTTTGTTTGTTTGTTTGTTTTTGGTCAGTTGTGGGCTTGAACTCTGGGCCTGAGTGCTGTCCCTAAGTTTTTTTTTTTGGTGGGTCATGGGGCTTGAACTCTGGGCCCGAGCCCTGTCCCTCAGCTCTTCAGCTCAAGGCTAGTGCTCTGCTCTACCACTTGAGCTATAGCGCCACTTCCCCTAAGTTTTTTTTTTTTAACCTCAAGTCTAGACTCTCTCATTTGAGCGACAGCCCCACTTCTGGATTTTTGCTGGTTCATGGAGATGAAGAGTCTCACCAATTCTCCTGCCCAGGCTGGCCTTGAACCGCAGTCCTCGGACCTCAGCCTCCTGAGAAGCTGGGATGACAGGTGTGAGCCAGCGGGCCTTGGTGAAGGGCTTGTTTCTGTGCAAGACTCGTGTATTGTAAGCTGTTTTTCTTTTTCCCCGTTTTCTTGGGGATGACGAGGCGAGAAGGAAAGTTAATAAAATCTATAGATGGCTAAGAGGAGAGATTTTGTTTTGAACTACAACAAAAATCCACTACAAATATCAGGTCCATGCCGGTGGCAAGGAGGCGTGGCGTTGGAGGCCACACTGGGACGGGCTTTTCTCTCGGTCATTCTTGCTGTTTCTCTTTTGCATCGCTGGGGATCGAACCCTGGGTTCGGCATGTTTTAGGCGCACGCTACCCCTGAGCCATGCCCCCGCCTTACATCTCTACAGATTAAAGTAGGTTACAAATAATAAAGAGCTGACGAAAAGGAGGAACGTTTACATAGAAAGAACCCAGCCTACTTGACAAAATTCTTCCTTCGAGGGGAAGGAAATATGGCAAGAATATTACGCATGGAAAAGTCTGGAAGGACAATGAAGAAGAGTCACTAGAGAAAGAGCAGCTTGAGGCGCAGAGAGGAACATTCCAGAACATTTTATCTATAGAATATAGGATCCTGGAAAGGTAGAGAAGGAGGAGGAAATGAAGATCAACAGGGAAGAGGAGAGACGAGAGAAAAAAAAGTGTGGAAACAGAAAAATCAAGTGAAGAACGTTTAATCAAGTGGGTAAATTTATAATCAAGCGGGTGAACTTACAGTCGAGTTTAAAACACGATCAGGGGAAACCAACCAACCAGCGAAAAGTTAAGACAGAACAGGGAGAAATCAACGAGTGTGAAAACACTCGTACCTCCTGGAAGGTGAACGCTACGCGGACTGAACGTCAGACCACAGACTCCGTGGAGGGGGGAAGGAGGGAGGGAGAAGGAGGCTTGTGCCCCGGGGGGGGGGGGGGGGAATCATCAGCAAACAGTGCTACTGCGGCTCCGTCCTTCCCCATGGTGTTTTAGTGCCTGCGCTCTGCCCAGAGCTGGGCAGATTCCAGAAGAATCTGGAATCCGTGGAAGGACAGAGCCGCTGGCTAAGTGGCGTGTGGTGAAAGGGGGGGTCACAGCTTGTGGCGGAAGAAACAGATGTAAGAAGAGTGCTGGGGGGCGTGGGGGGGGGAGGACGCCTGTTTACAAACACGGCTTAATTAATTAGCCAGCCAGAGGAGGCCGCGTGCAGGTGTCAGGCCGAGAATTAATTAACACCCGGACGCCAGCCCCCGGGGCGGTGTCCAGAGCCACGTGGTCAAGTGCCATGACTGAACTCGCCAGCAGCGCTGTTTACTTTGCCTAAGTTGCTCTGGTGGCCTGATGGAAGCTACTGGACTGAGAAAATGCTAGAATGACCATGGGCTTGGTGGATCGCAGTGGGGAGAGGCCGCTGTGTGTCAGGGAACGCCGAGGCCTGCAGACCCGTCACCTTGATCTTCTGAGGGTCCTGAGGTGTGAACTCAGGGTCTTACCCTGGCCAGGCAGGTGCCCTACCCCTTGAGTCACGCCCCACCCTGCTTGGCGCCCAGGCGGCCTCAGACCTCCGTCTTCCCATCTGGACTTCCTTCCTGTGCAGCTGGGATGGCAGGCTGCTCCACATGCAGCTGACTTATTGGTCAACATGGACTCGGTCTCTGGAGCAGTGGTTGGGATTACAGGCGTGAGCCACCCTACTCAGCCTTCTGCCTCCGCTGACTGCTTCCTTTTGTTTCAACGGGCAAAAGGGCTGCTTGAAAAGACGCAGCAGATGCCATCCCCCGCCCCCAGTGGAAAATATACACAAGACGGTGAGAAACACAGCCGGATGGAGTTGGCCGGCCTGGGGGAGGGAGGAGCCAGGGCCAGTCTTGGAGGAAAGGGGTTCTCGCTCTTTGCCCCTTGTGGGCCTTGGTGAGGGAAAAGTGACTTTCAGGGCTGGCTGTTAACCGTCTCCGTTTGTCACGCGTGCGTTCTCTAGCGGGTTCCGAGTGCGGGCGGTGTGGAGGCTGTCCCGGCCACATCTTGGGGTGGGGGGGTTAATGGAGCGGAAAGTGACTGTGGGTCACACTGTAAATAGAACGCAGCAGCAGGGCGGCAGGGGTCAAGGCAGGGCACCGGGGAGGCCGGAAGCCGGGCAGAAGGACGCGTGGACACGGGGACAGACACGGGGTGGGGGGTGGAGAGTCGGGGTGCACCACTGCTGAGCAAGCTGCTCGGACCAGAATCACATGTGAGAGAGGAAAATGCTACTTCCGGTCTTGCTCCAGAAGCATCTGCTCCAGAACGTCTGCTCCAGAACACCTACTCCAAACGCCTGCTCCACAACACCTGCTCTACAACGCCTGCTCCAGAAGCACCTGAGCCAGAACACCTGCTCCAGAACACCTGCTCTACAACACCTGCTCCAGAACACCTGCACCACAATGCTTGCTCCAGAACACCTGCACCACAATACCTGCTCCAGAACACCTGCTCTACAATGCCTGCTCATGAACACCTGCTCCAGAACACCTGCTCTACAATGCCTGCTCATGAACACCTGCTCCAGAACACCTGCTCTACAATGCCTGCTCATGAACACCTGCTCCAGAACACCTGCTCCAGAACACCTGCTCCACAACACCTGCTCCAGAATATCCACACCAGACCATCTGCTCCAGAACACCTGCTTCAGAGTCTTCACACAGGCTCCACCAGGAGAGTCTCTGCATCTCCATATGGAACATCCATTGATAGGAACTTTCCTTCCCTTCCCCTCCCCTTTCTCCCCTCCCCTCCCTGCCCTCCGGTCCCCTCCCTCTTCCTTCATTGTTGGCAGTACTGCAGGTTAGAACTCAAGTCTAACGCTCACAAGACGAGTGCTCTGCCACTTGAACCGTCGTACAAAGTCTTTTTTGATATATATATATATATATATATATACATATATAGTAAAGATACTGTACAGAGAGTTACAGTTACATGAGCAAGGTAATGAGTCCATTTCATATTGAGCATCATTACCCCCTCCTTTGTTTTTCCCCTGCCATCCCTCCCCTCCCCACCTCCCACAGTCTTTTTGCCTTAGCGATTTTTTCACTTCCTGACTTGGCTAGGATTTCAGGAGCCCACCACTAGGGCTGGCTTTAAAAAAAAAAAAAAAAAAAGAATTGGTTGAGACCTCTTGATCCCTCATTGACCAAGCTGGCCTAGAACCAGAATCCTCTTGCTCTCCTCCTGCACCCCCTGCCCCTACCACAAGTAGCTAGGATAGCAGGCTTGAGCACTGTGCCCAGCCAGCCTCTGCACGAGTGCAGGAAATACAGCGGGAATAGCTATACTCTGACGTTCTGAAATCCCAATGCACCAAGCTCTTGAAAAGTTCTTGAGTATGGACACGGATGTCAGGAAAGGGTTGCTCCGGCTGCACCCCGGCACCTGCGAGGGAGACAAGGGGTGAGGGAGAGATGGGGTGAGGGAGAGATGGGGTGAGGGGGGCATGGCTAGAAGAGGAACGTCACCATGTCCCTCAGGTGGCTGAGCTCACAGCTCCGAGCTGGGGTGAGGGAGGGGGGGCGGGGGTCTTGCCAGGCTGGTGGCTCCATGCGGGCTCAGAAGAAAGGTTGTTGAGAGGGGACAGAGGGGTGGCGTGGGGAGAGAGGAGGGGGTGTGAGGGGAGGAAGAGGAGAGGACAGAGAGAGGCGTAGGAGAGAGGAGGAAACAGAGATAGAGAGAGGAGGAGGCTAGGGAGGAAGAGACAGCAAGAGGAGGTAGCGGGAGGCTCTTCTCTTTGGGGACTGGGGTCACCCACAAGCCCAGTGCCAGCCAGAGTCTATGCGACCCGGCCCCCTCCGCCTCTCCTTCCTCCACGTGCCTCTCAGAAAAAAAATGAAAGAAAGAAAGAAAAAGAAACACCAAAGCTACGGCTGTGTTCTAGAATTTTCCTCTGTGACCCCGAAGCAGAGAAGCCGTGGAGAGAGAGAGGGGGGCTGCCTCACAACGCGGCGGGGCTGGGAGGAGAGTCCGGAGATGACTGATGTTATTTCTGGGGTTCTGGTGATGTCATGGGGGGCAGGGACTGGGGGGGGGGTGAAGCCTGGCCCCCCTGGTTTCTTTGCAAAGCAGCTCCAGGGAGAGACTGGAAAACCCACGCTGAGAGGCGAGCGGAGAACCCCTGCGTGGAAGCCACGGATGCCGGGTGAGAGGGCCCAGCCCCGGGGCCGGCAGGGACACGCGTGGAGGGCCCCACCCCGTGGGTTGATTGGTGCGTTTTCAGCTAGAATACACTTCTGGGGAAACAAAGCAAAACAAAACAAAACCCAAGAGAGGCTGGAAGGGACTGGGGGAGCTGGTGTCTGCCGTTTTGAAAGACCCAGGATGAGGAGTGGCCGGGGACACGCGTGGCACTGTCACCTTCGCATCTGCGTGCCCTCTGTGGGGACGCGTGTCTCCTCAGCCTCGTCTCGTAGAGATGGATTAGAATCCATGGAAGGAATGGCAAACCAGACCACGAGTGTGTGTGTGTGTGTGTGTGTGTGTGCGTGTGTGTGTGAGACAGTACACGAGTAACACAATCATTTCCACACTGGGAAGGGACAAAGGAAAAGGCCCCACAAAAGCCTGTCTCAAAACGACGTGACCTTCTGAAGAAGCAGATCATAGGCAGAGACCCCCCCAGCCCTCAGCGCCCCAAGAAGCTGGGGTGACAGGTGTGAGTCCCCTTTCCCCCGCCCGGCTTCTAACCCCCATTCCTCCCTTTTATAGTTATGGAAACTGAGTCAAGACAGCTCACGACTCACCCATCACCCCCCAGATTGACGGCAGAGCCAAGACCCCCGAAGTCCCATTTCTGGAGCTCAGAATTCAGCAAATGGCTTGTTCAATGCGCCACTGGAGGGGTGAGGCAGAGAAAGAAAGCGGGGTGCTTCGCTTTGCGAAGACTCAGAGAATGCTGAATCCCACGATTGGAAAAGGGACACGTGGACGGACAGAGCCACAGAACCCACCAGGAAAAACCCACAGGGAGGCGCCGAGAACACAGTTATGAAATGGTGCCTTGGGGGTGGAGGACGCTGGGAGCCAGCCTGGGGGGCCAAATCGCCTTTTCATGTTCTACAAAGTTCTGGATGCTTCCTCCGGGCGGGAGGCCTGCGCTCATCTATTATTGAACATGGTTAAACGGCGCTGAGGAGGAGTGCAGGGAGACGGATCAGATCAGCAGCCGCGGATCACTAGGGCTGCGTGTGCTCGGGGCCCTGTGCACGCCCCTCCCCAGGGCCACCAGGACATCAGAGATTAACAACGCTGCCCACCCACCATCCACGTGGGCCCACGCACTGCGCAAATGACCACAGGACCCAGCAGCCTGGGTATGGGGCTGATCGCTTCCTGTCTCAGGGCTTTTCTGGGTCAAAAATCCAGATGCTGTCGGATGCTGTGGCTCACGCCTATCATCCCAGTGACTCAGGAGGCTGAGATCTGAGGATCGTGGTCCAAAGCCAGCCTGGGCAGGAGAGTCCATGAGACTCTGATCTCCAATGAACCACCAAAAAGACAGAAGTGGAGCTGTGGCTCAAGTGGTAGAGCGCTCACCTTGAGAACAAAAGCTCAGGGACAGTGCCCAGGCCCTGAATTCAAGTCCCAGGACCAGCACACACACACACAACAAATAAACAAAATATATACAGGCATTTTTTCCAATGAAAAAGTCTTATCCCTGCCAAATTAACTCACACACAGCCGCTCTTGGCGAATGTTGAAACCACTACTAGATGGTGCTCTGCTTTGCTGAATGTTTCTCCATTCCCATCTATGAATATGAAATATATACATTATAAATAGATATATTTGACTTTATATTTATATATATATATTTAACTTATTGGGCCTGCTTGGATTAATCTGCTTCTGTGTGAGATCTTCAGCCTCTTTTCCCTCAGCTAGTGGAGTTCATAAAATATTTGGTGTACTGTGTTCCATATAAAAACAAAGTTAAATTTTCATGCCGCCGTCCTGGGAAGATTTAAGGGCTGCTATTTTAAATTCCCTGCAGTGCACTGGCATCTAGCTGCACCTCCAGCCGATGCCTGGTGGGTGCCCGGTTGGTAGGGTCTTGGGGTCGCGTGGCTGTGGCTGTCGGACGATGGTAGAAGCTTTCCGAGAGGAACAGAGGCTTCTTGAAAACCCCGTGTGAGGGGCCTCAGACCTTTGTCATCCGTTCAAGGCTGGTCCAGGCAGACCTTATCTCAACAAACAAGCAGGGTAGGTGGTGCACTCCTGTAGTCCCAGCTAGAGGGACATAGGGAAGCGGATCAGAGCCAGAGTGAGAGTCCAGCCTTGGCCCAAAACAAACCAACAAACTATCAAGCAAAATCCACCACCACCTCCACAACAAAACACAAGATCCTATCTGACAAGAACCTCAAGAGATAAGGGCTAGGGCGTGGCTCAGTTGATAGAACACCTGCCTAGCGAGTGTTAGGCCCTAAGTTCAAATCCCAGTTCCCCCAAAAATGGAAGTGGGGGGGGGGGGGGAAGGAAAGATAAGAGGAGATTAGGCTCCGTGGACAGTGGCTAGGGCTCAGAGTTTGAGCCTTACGACTGGCAAAAAATAAAAAATAAATAAAAGCCTTGGTTTTGTGTTTTCTTGATGGTGTCCATTCCATTTGATAAGAAAACTGTGACAGGGGTCTGCTGGGAGGGGGAAGAGGAGGAGGAGGAGGAGGCGGAGGGGAGGAAGGGAGGAGGAGGAGGAGGGAGAGAGGGAGGAGGGGGAGGGGGAGGAGGGGGAGGGGGAGGAGGGGGAAGAGGAGGAGGAGGAGGAGGAAGAAAAGGAGGAGGAACAGCGGCTGCGCCTTGGTTGGGTCGCACGCCCCTGAGCTTCTGAGAAGGGCGGGCTCTGAGCACTCGCTGAGCAGCCCTGGTGTCTGCAGTGGCTCTGTCTTCCGCACCTCTCTTTAGCCAAAGACAAAGCTCCCTCTTGGTCTTAGGTGGGCTGTTCTCCTGTCTGGGGAGGAAGCGGGCGGCGCAGGGCCAGGCTGCCTGAGGAGCTCTCCTGTGGACGGAGCACGAGCCGCCCTCACCGTGCTGCCTCTGCCCTCGGCCAGGTCCCAGGCCTTCTCCACGGCCGCGCTCTCCAGCCTGAGTGGAACGGAGCGCGAGCCCCCCAAGATCAAGGCTGGTGCCCTGGACAGCCACGCTGGGCCCGCACCGCTCCTGCCCGGCCTCGCTGGTGTCCCTGGCGGGAGAGAGGCCGGGTGGACACGGCGCCCAAGGGTGGATTCCGGCTGTCACCCCAGCTGCCAGCCCTGGCTGAAGTGCCTTCCCTCAGCCCGACTCAGGGGAGGCGCAGGACGGGGTGCGGTGTGAACAGGCGCAGAACGGGGTGCGGTGTGAACAGGAGCAGGACAGAGTGCGGTGTGAACAGGCGCAGGACGGGGTGCGGTGTGAACAGGAGCAGGACGGGGTACGGTGTGAACAGGCGCAGGACGGGGCGCGGTGTGAACAGGCACAGGACGGGGCGCGGTGTGAACAGGCGCAGGACGGGGGGCGGTGTGAACAGGCGCAGGACGGGGTGCGGTGTGAACAGAGCAGGACGGGGTCTGGTGTGAGCAGGCGCAGGACGGGGGGCGGTGTGAACAGGAGCAGGACGGGGTGCGGTGTGAACAGGCGCAGGACGGGGTGCGGTGTGAACAGGAGCAGGACGGGGTCTGGTGTGAACAGGAGCAGGACGGGGTCTGGTGTGAACAGGCGCAGGACGGGGCGCGGTGTGAACAGGAGCAGGACGGGGGGCGGTGTGAGCAGGCGCAGGACAGGGCGCGGTGTGAACAGGCGCAGGACGGGGTGCGGTGTGAACAGGCGCAGGACGGGGTGCGGTGTGAACAGGCGCAGGACGGGGTGCGGTGTGAACAGGCGCAGGATGGGGTCTGGTGTGAACAGGCGCAGGACGGGGTGCGGTGTGAACAGGCTCAGGACGGGGTGCGGTGCGAACAGGAGCAGGACGGGGTGCGGTGTGAGCAGGCGCAGGACGGGGTGCGGTGCGAACAGGCGCAGGACGGGGTGCGGTGTGAACAGGCGCAGGACGGGGTGCGGTGTGAACAGTAGCAGGACGGGGTGCGGTGTGAACAGGAGCAGGACGGGGCGCGGTGCGAACAGGAGCAGGACGGGGGGCGGTGTGAGCAGGCGCAGGACGGGGCGCGGTGTGAACAGGAGCAGGATGGGGTCTGGTGTGAACAGGCGCAGGACGGGGGGCGGTGTGAACAGGCGCAGGACGGGGGGCGGTGTGAACAGGCGCAGGACGGGGGGCGGTGTGAACAGGCGCAGGACGGGGCGCGGTGTGAACAGGCGCAGGACGGGGTGCGGTGTGAACAGGCGCAGGACGGGGCGCGGTGTGAGCAGGCGCAGGACGGGGCGCGGTGTGAGCAGGCGCAGGACGGGGGGCGGTGTGAGCAGGCGCAGGACGGGGCGCGGTGTGAGCAGGCATCCACAGGCTCCCGTGTGTGCACGTGTGTGCACGTGTGTCTGTCTCACCTGTGTGTAGGGAATGTGCACACACACATGCATTTGCGTGTACATACATATTTGTGAGCATGTGTACCTGTATATGTCGGTGGGCGGGTGTATGTGTGCAAGGGTGCACACGCATGCGTGTGTGTGCGTGTGTTCCTGTGCAGCGACTTCTACACACAGAGAGCAGCTCCCGGTTTCCTCCCTGCCGCCAAGGCTGGTGTTCTCTCCCTGGTGTTCTTCGGTGGTCGCTCACGGGCGCTCTCTCGGACGCCCCGCCCCTCCACGGTCGCTCACTGGCGCTCTCTCGGACGCCCCGCCCCTCCACGGTCGCTCACTGGCGCTCTCTCGGACGCCCCGCCCCTCCACGGTCGCTCACTGGCGCTCTCTCGGACGCCCCGCCCCTCCACGGTCGCTCACTGGCGCTCTCTCGGACGCCCCGCCCCGTCCCGCCCCACCGTGGTCGCTCTCTAGTGTTGTCTCGGAAGCCCCGCCCCTCCACGGTCTCTCACTGGCGCTCTCGGACGCCCCGCCCCCAACGGTCGCTCACTGGCGCTCTCTCGGACGCCCCGCCCCCCCACGGTCGCTCACTGGCGCTCTCTCGGACGCCCCGCCCCTCCACGGTCTCTCACTGGCGCTCCTGGACGCCCCGCCCCCCCACGGTCACTCACTGGCGCTCTCTCGGACGCCCCGCCCCTCCACGGTCGCTCACTGGCGCTCCTGGACGCCCCGCCCCTCCACGGTCTCTCACTGGCGCTCCTGGACGCCCCGCCCCTCCACGGTCTCTCACTGGCGTTCTCTTGGACACCCCGCCCCGCCCCTACGTGGTTGCTCACTGACCTTCTCAGACGCCCCGCCCCGCCCCGCCCCTCCGTGGTTGCTCACTGGCGTTCTCTCAGATGCCCCGCCCCACTCCTCCGTGGTTGCTCATTGGTGTTCTCTTGGATGCCCCACCCTGCCCTGCCCCTCCATGGTTGCTCATTGGTGTTCTCTCGGATGCCCCGCCTCACCCCGCCCCGCCCCTCGGTGGTTGCTCATCGTTCTCTCGGATGCCCCGCCCCCACGTGGTCGCTCACAGCGAGCCCAGCGACGGCGGCAGGAGCAGACATGCGTTGAAGGATCACAGGTGAGAAGAAGGGTTTCTTTCACCTGGATGGCCATGTCTGCCCTGGCACCCAGTGCATCATCACCTCATGCCACATGAAGCGGGCGCCGAGGCCCACGCCTGCCATCCCAGCTACAACGAGGGCTGAAATCTGAGGATTGTGGGCAGCAAAGTCTGGGCGACTCTTATCTCCAATGAACCACCAAAAACACCCAAAGCTGAAGTGGTGCTGTGGCTCCAGTGGTAGGGCACCCACTTTGAACACAAAAGCTCAGGGACAGAGCCCAGGCCCTGAGTTCAAGCCCCAGGACTGACACCCACACACCCACACCCAAAATGGTGCACACAAAGGAGGGTGACTCACAGTCCACATTTGCTGAATACTGACCATGGCCTGATCACTATATACTGGCATTTGCTTCTAAAATCTCATTTAGTATTTACAATGAGCAGCATTATGAAAACCCCATTCTACAAAGGGGAATGGACTCGGGTCATGTCTGTCCAGTTTTCGCTAAGTGTAATGCAGGAAGCCCTGCCCGATTCCCGGATTCCCAGAACCAGACACCACATGGGTCAGACGACAAGTCTTTCCAAAAGAACCGGTTCCAATCCAGTAGCGCCCACCTGTAATCCCAGCTGCTTGGGAGGCTAAGATCCAATGTTCCTTCACATGGAGGCTCTTCAGTAGAGTTGTGAATCCCTGGATGCTGAGCTCTTGACGAATTCCCCAATGTCAGCACTGAATCACAACCCTCCCCGTACCCCCAAAACCCCTGGGTGGCGATCTCTGCCCTCATGATGCAGGAGGGGGACGCGGCCAGGTGTGGCTACTCATGCCTGGAATCTTAGCTATGTGGGAAGCTAAGGGCAGGAGGAACACAGTTCATGCCCGCCCTACGAGGAGGAGCTAGGGAGACCCCATTTCAGCAAACAAGGTGGGTGTACTGGAGGGAGGCTAGGAGAGGACGGAGGCCCGAAGTCAGCCCGGAAGAAAAGTGTGAGGCTTCGCCCAGCCAGTAAGAAAATACTCCTCCATCTCAGCCAGTCCACGGGCGCTTTCCCCATATACCAACTTCCTTTAGTAGATTCCAATGGGGACCTGTGCAAATTCATTCCACATTAAAAACGTGTAGCCGGGCGCCGATGCTCACACCTGTCGAGGATCACGGTTCAAAGCCAGCCTGGGCAGGAGAGTCCGCGAGACTCTTATCTCCAATAAACCACCAGAAAACCAGAAATGGTGCTGTGGCTCAAGTGGTAGAGCACCAGCCTTGAACAAAAAACAACTCAAGGACAGCGGACCAGGCCTTGAGTTCAAGCCCCAGGACTGACAGACACGCAAACAATAACAACAAGCCTGGCGCAGTGACTTTTCAAAAGTCAGCGCGATGCTCAACCCGGGCGTCTGTGAAGTCACGTCCACGCCCCCCCATGTGTGCGACTACACCCCCCTCCGCCCCTCCACCACGCATGCTGCTGGTGCACCTGCACACTCCCAGTCCAGCCAGCTCAGGACCCGAACGCCATCGCCACCACCGAGGCTGGGGCGCACTCCACGGAGAGCTCACCGGAGCGCAGGGCACACATAGTCCCTGTGGGGAGAATGCACTCCCAGGTCCCCCCCGCCCCCCAGCCTGGCCTGGGAATCGGGGTGATGATGTCCTACCCGCTCCCACTTCCTCTCCTTGTTGAGCAGGATGATCACCAGCTTCGGGTGCATCTGGTACCCATCCTCGCTGAACGACAGGTTTCTCCCCTCGAACGTGACGTTGATCAGGTACCTGCAGAGACACAGACGTGCGTGTTAAGGAGCGCGAAGCAGGTGGAATGGGGCTGGGGTGGGGGACCCGACACGCAGCCATCACGGGGGAACACACCCGCCCAGGGGGAACCGAGGAATCCGCATCTTCCCCATCGCGGTGGGAACCACAGCGGGAAGAATTAATACAGTAACTGAAAAAAGAAAACACAGCACTAGGTTGGGGTTCTGTCTACAGCTCCGAGTTTGGCCCCCACTACTGCACACTGGAAACCTCAGCATCCCCCCCACCCCGTGTGCAGAAAGTGGGGTGATAAGGAGAGAGGCTTCCACAGGAAGAACTAAGTTAAGCACTCATCACGGTGCTTGGGACGTATAAGAGCTAAGTTAAGCACTCACCATGACCCATGAAGCGCTTGCTCACAATTCTTTTTTTTTGGGGGGGGGGAGGTCCAATTGTGGGGCTTGAACTCTAGGCCTGGGCGCTGTCCCTCAGCTCTTCAGCTCAAGGCTAGCGCTCTACCACTTGAGCCACAGTGCCACTTCCGGCTTTTTTTCTTTTTGCTTATGTGGTGCTGAGGAATCGAACCCAGGGCCTCATGCATGCAAGGCAAGCGCTCTGCCACTGAGCCACCTGCCCAGCCCCTCGCTCACAATTCTTAACTCCAAAGAGGTGAAGGGAAAGAAAGTGAGCGTGCACCCAACCAACACAAGCACACACATCTACCTGCATGCACACGCGTGCACACGCAGGCCACATGCACACACATGCACACGCAGGCCACATGCACACACACGTGCACGCCCCACTCTCTGAGAGTCCGGCACAGCCCCTATTCCTAAGCAGTATCAGAGGAATTCGCTGCACAGACCAGATTCCACTGCACAGACCAGAGTCCCGAGGCCCTGCCCTCCCCCTGGGGAACAGGAAACCCCTGGGGGTGGGAAAAGGGGAGGGAAAGGGGCCATTTCTGGGGGGCTGCAGGCATAAATGAGCAGGAAGAGGGAGATCAGTGCGGTCTCTTTTGGCCAGCCGGAGTCCCATACCCAAGCAGCCCAGTGAGCAGTGCGATGTGAGCGAGGCCCCTCCCGGCGCCCGCTCCCTGGGGAGATGGTCAGGGTCATCTGCCTGGGAGCCGCGTCTCTTTGCTAAGCTAACAAGCAGGGGGTCGGGGGGCTCTGATAACGGCTTGGGGGGTTTCCCAGGGACATGGGAGCTTCCTGGGTTCCTCCAGGTGCTATTAGGTTAATGGAGGTCAGGACGCTGGAGACCCCCCCAAAGGGGAGAGAGCCCTAGAACCTTAGGACGGACAGACTTTGGCAAGCACCTGGCTGCCATTTGTCACTGCTAGAGACTTTCTCCCTTCATCTTGAGTACTTCCCTCCTCAGGGCTACTCAGCACAGCACCCACCCTCAAGGCAAAGCTTCCCATAGCCAGGCGGCTTGGTCTCACTTGAAAACTGGGTTCTACTTTCTACTCCTCTGGAACCTTTTGGTCCTCGTTTTCCTCTTTAGATAGCTCGTAGCCTTGGTGAAATTCCTTCTTCCACAAGAGAGTTCTTCAAGCATCTGAAGACACTGATCATGTAACCCTTATAATTTAAGTGCCAGTCCTGGGGCTTGAACTCAGGGTCTGGACAGCACTGTCCCTGAGCTTCTTTTGACTCAAGGCCCTACCATTTAAGCCACAGTACTACTTCCAGCTTAAATTTTTTTTTGTTTTGTTATTAATTGGAGATAAAGAGTCTGACGGACTTTCCTACCTTGGCTGGTTTCGAACCAGCAACCCTCAGATCTCAGCCTCCTGAGTAGCTGGGATGACAGGTGTGAGCCACCAGGCTCCCGGCTTCACCACCTATTTTGATTTGGAAAGAAACTTCAAGCACCAAAGGGTTCAATTATTTGTCCCATGTTCCATTCCCAATTGGGATTAGAGGTGACACTTAGCACAGTTCCCAGTTCTCCCCTACCCACCCCCCACCGGGCTTCTTTCTGATCACGTGGGTTCCACATCCATTCCTCCACCTGGACCCCAGTCATGGCCTCAGGTCCCTCCTCACCCCGAACACCCCCAGTCCATAAAGCATGGCCGCCCATATTGGGCCTGGAACCCCGGCCCAGGAGTCTCCTGAGCTCTCTGAGAGACCTTTCACCCCGAGATCCCAGCCCAGCATGAGCTGGAAGGAAAGGACCCAAACTCAAACCGAGAGCTCTCTAGAACTCAACCCAAGAAGCATAATCACCAGAGTACCAGACATTTTAAACTAACAAACCACACTTTGAGGTGCTCGGTGCTTTTATCTTGGAAGAGATAATGGCCCTGGCGCTAACAGTAATGGACTGTGTGGAATAATTTCTGGAGCTCTTCAGAGAAAGGTTATAAAACACAGAAAAGAATTCAGCCTCATCTCATTTTTTTTTTGAATGAACAAAAAGAAGACAGAAGGAGGGTGGAAGTCAAGAAGGAAAGAGGGAAGGCGAAGGAGGAAATGAAAGAAGGAGAGGAAATGTGTTATCTGGGCTAAACAGCCCAGCTCTAAATAATTCTCACTTGATCAAACACATTTAAAAGACACCGTGCGTGGCAGAAGGCAATGGATTGGTTGCAAGAGAGAAGTTTCGATCAGTGGTGCACACGGGGCGTGTATGCGTGTGTGGAGGGAGGCGCGTGGCATTGGCGCGTGGAGGTTGAGAAGTTTGAGAGTTGAGGAAATGCAGTACCCTGGTGGTTCTTGTTCTAGAATGCAGACACTGTCCTTCGTTCTGGAGTGTCCTCCACCTCCCAGCTCCGTGAGGTCATTCCCTCATATCCAAACACATCTCAGAGTATTTTAAACTTAACCGATCTCTAGGTACCATCTCCTGACGACGTCCAGGACATTCTTCAGCAAAGCATCTTACAGTGTTTCTACCCTTCGGCAACAGACAGATTAATCATGCACAGTGTTTTTTTTTTTTTTTAAACTGAGTGATTAATGTCCTGTGATATGACACTATTTAGCTATTAGTGAAGAGCCTGAAAAAAAATATATGTATTAGCCTTGGGCAAGGATGCCCTTCCAAAAGTAGAACAAGCCAGCCCAATAGCTGGTGAGGAAGACTGGGCAGCCGTGAAGTGGAGGAGGTTACTTTTCTCGTTTTTGTTGGTCGTGGGGCTTGAACTGGGGGCCTGGGCGCTGTCCCTCAGCTCTTCAGCCCCAGGCGAGTGCTCTACCACTTGAGCCACAGCGCCACTTCCGGTTTTCTGGTGGTTCATTGGAGATCAGCGTCTCACGGCTGGCTTTGAACCGCGATCCTCAGCTCTCAGCCTCCTGAGTAGCTGGGATGACAGGCGTGAGCACCTGCTCCCAGCTGGAAGTGGTGACATCTGGATGTGAAACGTTGGCCCTGCATCTCAGAGATCTCTCTGTTGGAGGACGATACGGTTTCACTCTCCCTGCCTTGATGACCAAATGAATGAAAGGATCCTGGAAAGAGTACGTTGGCATGACCTGAGTATCTAAAGAACAGAAACTGACTTCGTTTTGAGCCTTGGTGAGCGAAAGGAAGTACTGGAGAATGGGGTCCCTGGACGGGGAGGATGCAAACGTCATGCTCATCCACTGAACGTTCCAGAAGACCTGGAAACAGCCAGCTGTACTTAGATCTTGCTTTACTTGTGCAATTTTGAACATTCAAGTCACAAAGCTGGGTGTGGGTGGCTCACACCTGTCATCCCAGCTACTCAGGAGGCTGAGATCTGAGGATCACGGTTCAAAGCCAGCCTGGGCAGGAAAGCCTGTGAGACTCTGATCTCCAGTGAATTAACAAAAAGCCAAACATGGTGGAGCACCAGCCCTGAACTCAAGCCACAGGATTGGCACAAAAAGAAAGAGGGTGGGGAGGAGAGAACATGCACAAAACGGTATGTAAATTGCTGAATAGAGTTAAGATCAAAAGCCCCCCTGGTAGTTCTGCACTTCTGTGAACACTTCTTCCTCCCGTGCACAGAAGCTCTAGCTCCCGAGGACACAAGTTCCGCCCAAGCACAGATTCTGAAATCTTCCCACCACGGAGCGGGAGGGGAGGGCAATTCTCCTGGACCAGTTCTTTTCCAAGGGAAAAAGGCCCAGGCTTTGCAGTTTTACCAAGATGCGATGACAGGGCCAGGAAGAGATAGGCCCCACTCAGGGCCCTACTACGGTGGCGACTTCCACAGCTCCCCTTCTTGGTTTTTTTTTTTTTAGCTAGTAAAAGTTAACTGGAAAAGGATCAGGGCTCTAGGAAGGTGGATTGAATTTGCCACCCTCAGGTTACAAGATTTCTGCCTCTAAAGAAAATGTCTAACCCTGATTCTGGGTGGCATCTTGGTGTAGGCCTTGGAGGCTCGTATCTGTGAAATGACCAGGCTGGCTTGAACCATCTCGTTTGTCTGACATGAGAAGCAACAGGGAAGCTGTTTTGACTCATTGTGTGTGTGTGTGTGTGTGTGTGTGTGTGTGTGTGTGTGTGTGGTCCTGGGGGCTTGAACTCAGGGCCTGGGCGCTGTCCCTGAGCCTCTTCGTGCTTCAGGCTAGCTCTGTACCACTGGAGCCACAACTCCACGTCTAGTTTTTTGGTGGTTAAATGGAGATAAGAGTCTCGCAGGCTCTCCTGGGTGGGCTGGCTTTGAACTGCAATCCTCAGATCTCAGCCTCCTGAGTAGCTGGGGTGATAGGCGTGAGCTACCAGCGCCTGGTTTAAATGACTTTTTATTGTGTGCAGTTGAGGCGTACAACATGATGCTATGGGTCATGTACAAAAAGCTGAGCACAGGAAGTTCATATATCTGTCAGCTCTCCTCTCTTCTGGTTAATACTGAGGTAGTTATTATGTTACTGAGCTCCAGCATCTGGTAGCAAGCCCAGGAATCTTTCTCTTAGGGAAGAGGGGGCACGCCGGTAGACACTACAATTACTTATACTCCTTTTCTCTGGAAACAGCAAAGACAATTTCCCCTCTGGATGGGAAATGATAGCCTTCAAAAAACAATGTTTGAAGCTACCTAATTAGGGACCGGTGTTAAAGGAAAGAGACGCGAAGTCATTTTATAAATTAGATGTCTGATGCTATGGTTTGCGTCTGCCATTAGAGACGTCCGATTGTTTCCGAACTTAATTGATAATTACCAAGATGAATCCTACATGAGCAACACAGCGTACCGATGGTCAACACAGTGGGCGATGGGGGAGTGTCTGGATTTCCTGATGGATTCTTCTAGAACCAAAGCCAGGAGCCGGCCCGGCCATCAAATACCCTGCATTGGAACTGATGAAGAGGCTGAGATGCCTTAAAATGCCAGAAGAAAATAAGAACAGAATAAAATAAAGCAAGAAGAGAAGAAGACACACACACACACACACACACACTAGTGCAGTACCCTGTCTATGAGTAACAGCTCTGGTCATGTGACCTCTGGGCTCAGGCGCTGGGCCTGTCATTGGCTCAGGTGCGTGTGACAATCTTCCCATGGCGATGAATTATTTGATCTTGTCTCTCTGCAGGCGAAAGGGATTTGGAGGTGATTTTAAATATTTCCTTTGAGGTGTCATCCGTAACCAGCATTAAATCATACGTGAGACAAAATAATTAGAAATACTAGGTTGTTTTTTTTTTTAAGCTGTTCTCTTATTTTAGGCAAAATGACATATAGTTGAGAAGCTGGGGAGAAGAGACTTAAAGGGCAGACTGCAGGATTAATTTAAAATTACTTGAGACGGATTAAAAATAGTTTGTCTTCCAATGAGTTAAGCCTTTCTGGCTGGAGCGGTTTTGCTATCGGCAATTTATTTTGCAAGTCATTCCCCATACATCACAGAAGGTTCCAGTCTGGGCCGGTCCATGTTGAGTTATTCAAGTTCTAAATTAGCGGAGTTACGTTAATGAGATATTGAAGTGTCCTGAAAACTGACTAATAAACATTTCAGATATTGCTTCTCCTGCTAGTGAGGAATGCATTTCACTCCAGGAAGATGGGCTGAATTGTATGTGTGTGTGTGTGTGCGTGTGTGCGTGCAGGTCCTGAGGCTTGAACTCAGAGCCTGGGCACTGTCCCTTACCTTTTTGCTCAAGTGCTCTACCACCTGAGCTACCGCACCTTCTGGTTTTCTGGTGGTTCCTTGGAGATAAGAGTCTCACAGACTTTCCTGCCCAGGCTGGCTTCAAATTGTGATCCTCAGATCTCAGCCTCCTGAGTAGCTGGGATGACTGGTGTGGGCCACAGCACTAGCTGGAATTGCATTTCAAGGGCTGTGTGGTTGATGTGTCTGTCGATTCACCATTTTTTTTACAGAGGAAAAAACCCTCTTCAGTCTCCTGGATCTAACAATGAAATATTTTTTTCCCTAAGAGTGCTAACTTGCCTTCTGCTTCATGAGTGAATGGCTTGAATCCATTTTACTGGAAATGAGAGAAAATGGAGGATTTTTTCCCCTCTTTTGACACTCACCCAGCAAGCTTAGTTTGGCACACATAAGAAGGCAGAGAATTCGCTTTCCTCCAGAATGACAGGCCCCTAGCCGGGGGACAGGGATGTTTGGGGTCCCCCACACCCCCCAGAGGTCCATCTAGGGTCAAACCCACTGGTCAGGCCTCTTACACAGAAGAGTGCAGAAAGGCTGGGCAGTACCCCGAAGGCTTGGGAAAGCAAAGGAGAGACAGAGCGAGTTAAGTGACGGGTGTGTGTGTGTGTGTGTGTGTGTGTAGGGTGGCTACAGAGGGCAGAACACACACATATACACACACACACATGGCTACAGAGGATAGAACTCACACACATGTATACACATGCTCACACACATGGCTAGAGTATAGAACACACATGCACACACGCACACACATGGCTAGAGGGTAGAACACACACATATGTGCACTAATACACACATACACAGGTGCACACACACACACACACACACACACACACATGCTCAGGCAGTGCAGTGGTGCATTGCTTCCGAGCCAGCTACCACTGAGATCCCCAGTTCGAATCCTGCATCAACGCAGCTGTGTGACTTTGCATGGTGTTTAGTCTCAGTTTCTCTCCTCCCCTCCCCTCCTCCTCACCTTCCCCCTCGTCTACTTATTTATTATTTATTCACTATCTTTGAGTAGTTGTACAAAGAAGTTTCAATTCAACATATTGGTTTTTGTAAAACACAAAAAACAAAGTAACTACAACAACACAAAACAAATAAACAAGTGAAGCCAAGCACCAGTGGCTCACACCTGTCATCTGGGCTACTCAGGAGGCTGAGATCTGAGGATTGCAGTTCAAAGCCAGCCTGGGCAGGAAAGTCCCTGAGACTCTGATCTGTAATGAACCACCAAAAAACCAGAAGTGGCGCTGTGGCTCAAGTGGTAGAGCACTCGCCTTGAGTGAAAGCCTCAGGTACCAAGTTGGAGTTCCTATCTCCGGCCCCCCCCAAAAAAAAATTCCAGGCAAGTCGAAGGTCAGCTGACCACCTACCAGGCAGGACATGGCACCTTCTTTGCGCCTATGAGAAACTTTAGGGTACAAGCGTCTCTGCGTGATGTTCATTTTTGCTCCCGGGTTGCCAACACCACTTGGGAGTTCTGCCAAAACCGGCTGAAGAGCAACTGGCAGAGATTTCTCTAGAACATTCAGCTTTGACCAGACGCCTTCCACCTGTGAACTCTCAATCGTATTAAAAGAAACCTTGCATGTGTATACACCTTGGCGGGAAACCAAGGGCCCTGGGTCCAATCCCAAAGAAAAGAAATAAGGACCTTTTCCTCTTCACTTCCATCTTCTGCTTTCTCAAAATGCTGCCTGTCTAGACATTTTCCTCCCAGCCCCGTGGCTGGCTGACCCTTGGGAAGTTGGTTGGTTTGCTGTTTCCTGACCAGGGAAACTTTCATACAGATAGCAAAGGTAAGCTCACATTTCCCTCCCATCTCAAAGAGCCCCCATTACCCCATTCCTCCCTGGGGAGCCGCTTTCTACTCCTCCTCATCTCATCAATAAAATCAACACGTGGCAAACACCATAGCTCCGACCCTCTTGGGAGCTATTATATGCTAATGTCACAAATTCTCCCTAAGACAGCACTACTAAAGTGGAGGGGGAGGGGCAAAACGCGGTGAATGGTTCTGGGGTGAGTGACAGCTTTGGTCAGGGAGAAGGAGTAGACACCTGGAAGAACTGTCCCTCTGGGGAAAGGGCAGTTATAGCCCGGTCTTCTGGTAATTGGTAGAGTTCTTCAAGAAGAGATTCCTAAGGGTGATTACAGGGCAGGTGGAAAGCAAGAGGGGAAAGGGAGGGGGAATATTCCAAGGGCAAAACAAAGTTGTCCCCAGAGGACCCAGGATGCCCCTCGGTGTTTAGAGATGGCGCCACAAATGCAGGATAACACGAAGGACTTTCTCTGACGGAAAACCCAGTCTCTGAGATAGAACACTCGTGTCAAGCACACAGAAGACCAAGGCTTTGAGCCTCAGTAGGACAGGAAATACACCTCTGAAAGCAAAACTTAAGTCTTTAGTCAGGAGCCTAGGATCCTCTAGGATCCCAGGACAGACCAGGGCAGCCGGCAGGGGAAGCATCGAGGGCGAGTGGCCCTGAAGAGTCTGCACGTGGCTTCGCCAGTATCGTGTGCAGAATGGGTGAGGACTCATCTCCCACTCCAGGGCTGGGCCTCAGAGGCCAGGGCAGGAAAAGGGATGGACTGAACTGGAAACACTGAGCACCGAGCCTACAGCACCATAGTTACACAAGCAAAGGTGCCCAGAGTGCATTGGCCAAAGCCTCGGGTTTCCGGAGCCTCTGAAAGAAGCCTTGTTTGAAAGCCTAGTCCATTACAGCACCCTGTCCCCAACCGGATGCGCGTGGAGAGAGAAGAGATCAGAACGCTCATTCATTTACTTGCTAGGTTCAAGACACCCATCGACTTCCCCCCCATATTCTATGGGTGGTTGGTGTTTTCTTTTCCATCCCACCCCGCAAAAGACAGCCCTGGACCCCAACCCTTCTTCACAGGGAGGTGGAAAGAAACACGTAATCCTGCTCCTTGCAGGGAGAGGGAAGGTAGAGCTCAGCTGTTCCTGATTAGCCATGGGATCCTGAGTGTTAGGGCTTGGCTGGTTTCTGATTGGTCACAGCCAGGGGCTAGAGTTGAGCTGGGTTTTGATTGGTTTGGGTCAGGGGCTAGTTTCTAATTGGTCGGGGGACTCTGGGGTGGGGGAGCGGCTAGAGCTAGGCTGGTTTCTGATTGGTCAGAGAAGGGCTTGGCTGTTCCTGATTGCTCAGGGTTGGGGGCTAGAGTTGCGCCGGGTTTTGATTGGTCTGGGTTGGGGCTAGCGCTGGGCTAGTTTCTAATTGGTCAGGGTCAAGGGCTAGAACTAGACTGTTTCTGATTGGTCAAGGGACCTGGCTCTTTCCCTCCCTCTGTAGGTTGATGTTTCCATGGAAACCAGCTCTTTAATGCTTCTGAAATTACTGTATTTTATGCCATTAACTCTTTGTTGACCAGGGACAGTTACAGAGTTTTTTTTTTAACTCCTCTGAAGAACAGTTCCATTTTCTACCTGTTCTTAATTCTTAAAACAGAATAACTGACCTAGGCCGTCTCTATTTTCCCACCAGACACACTCCTTCGTCCAGGTGATCTTGGCTTTTGCTTCTGCCTTTCTACTGAGACTTTTCACAGCATCATCCATAATCAAAGCAAAGTCACCAGAACAGAAATCAGGAGTATGTCGCCCGTCACTACTCGTGACATTGTACAACTTCAAACAGCAGACACTCCCAAGTTTATTGGCCACTCCTGTCCCTTCCATGCGTGAAAGATGACGCGCTGGTTTTCCTCCTAGACCTCGGGTCAGCCCTCTCTTTCTGTTCATTTAAACTCCATCTTCCCTAATTTGAGCCCATCAGGACTCAATCTGGAGCCCGAGCTTCTCTCTGAGTTCTTATCTGGCAGCCACAGCATCCGTGATCATCTTCCAGGTCAAGAATTTGACAGCCCTGAGCAGGGTCCTAACCTTCCTCAGGCCCTTTGGTTCAATATTTCTAGACTGTTCTATCATAATGTTTTGGTATTGAGTCAAACTTAACCATGTGGGGTCTAAGCTGGGTTCCTCTGTCTGTTGCCTGATGCCTCTCGGAATTCTGGTACAGTGTGACGCCTCCCTTTCTGCTGTAATGTCATCTGTAACACATGAATGAAAGGAGACTAAACTTTCTGCTCCCAGAACCAATCTGTGAAAAAGTCAACAACACATTAGCATTATCCACAAAATATGCTGAGCGACATCTCTCTCCTACTCCCCAGCACACAGCTCCCGACTCTGTCTCCCCAAGGTGAACGAGGCTCACAGCTCACTACCACATCTATGAGATGGCTTAGAAGTCGTATTTCAGCTCTGCCCGCATAGTAATAATAGTAATAATAATAATAATAATAATAGGAAGAAGATCTCCAACAACGCTTTCACCCACTCAACATTTGCTGAGCTCTGTTCTGGGTATTTTACATGATTTTAAATCCTCATAGCAGTGCTATAAAATAAAATGAGAGTGTATGCTATGATGATTATGTAATAGCTATATCAAGGCGAACTCCCGGCTGTCAACCCTGGGAGGTGAAGCCACACCTATTTCTGATTGGCTCTGAAGCTGTGTCCCCTCCTTCCACAGACTTCACTGCCAAGAGAGGCCCACGGTCGTGGGAGAGGAGAACCCCCAAGACCCGTGGATTTCTAGTATGGTGGAACTAAAACTCCAAACCCCAGCCCAAAGGCCTCCAAACCGGGGATCACGATCGGTGCTTGCATTTCTATTTACCAACCAGGGTTCCATCCACTGCTTTTCATCCTCCCTTGGGCCCGGCAACAATGCCGAGGTCTGCGAGGAAAACACACTAGAGCACACGTTCTCTCTGTGGCCCCAAGAGAGAGACTGACCCCACGCTGCCGGTCAGCAGAGACACTCACAGAAAAACAAAACAAAACAAGAAAACCCCCTCCTCCAGGGGCTGCTGGCCTGTCATAGTTCACAGGGATCAGTCCCCCAGAAGTGAAGAAGACATGGAATTCATCTGCCTTATAGGGAAACCAAAGTCAAACCTTGTGGGACCTAAGTAGTAAGCTGACCGGACTTACAGAAGAATTAGCTCTCAGATCACACTTGGGAAGGAAATCACTTACAGAGTTATAATCCTTGTGAGAGGCAGAAAACAACAGCTTGGATGTTTTCTTTGGCTCCGTTAAGAGTTTTTAGGAGGGCGAGGCGAGTTTATCTTGGTTTGGCACAGAATGCCCAAGTTTATTCTCCGGACTTAAAAAATACAAAATTAAGCCGGGTACTGGGGGTTCATGTCTGTATCTTAGTGACTCAGGAGGCGGAGATCTGAAGATCGCGGTTCAAAGCCAACCCAGATGGGAAAGCCCATGAGACTCCTATCTCCAACGAACCACCAAAAAGATAGAAGTGGAGCTGTGGCTCAAGTAGTAGAGCACCAGGTGTGAACACAAAAGCCTAGAAAGAGTACAAGGCCCAGAGTTCAAGCACCAGCACGTCGGTGTATAGATAGATACATATTATCTATGCATACATAGAATGTACACATAGTGAATATAATGACGTCGATATACAATAAACACAATGCCTATGATACATAAAATATATTGCATGCACATGCTAAATTAATGGATGCTTTAGCGCTCTTTACCAAGGTAAACCCCCTTCATTTGGGAACAAAAAGCAATGGAACTTGTTTAGTTTCTCACACTGAGATACGATAACTCTTTTCAGAAAAGAAGCCAGGGCACACGAAGGGGTCCGGTATGGATTTGTTTCCTAGATCCTTTTTTTTTTTTTCTTTTTCATTTTTTGAGAAAGGAAAGAAACATCTCTCCAGAGAGGGGGGAGGGAGGGGAACGGCTTTCTATGGTCGAGCCGCCCCCCAGCCCCCTCCCCCACCCCGGGGGGGGGGAGGTCCCCACATCTGGCCTAGTCCTGGAGAGCCTGGGTGGCAGTTTTCTGAGGCCTACCACCAATCATTTCCTGGATGATCATGAGGGTGGGGGGGGGGGGGAGAAACGGGTCCAACTCCAGTTTGCAGGGAACGCCTGGACACGGGTGGATGGATGGATGGATGGACAGACGGAGAGCCAGTCTGGGTGGAAGCCAGAAAGGCGTTGCTAATACATCTTTCCGAACCTCGGCAAAGGCTTAATCCCCGGGAAAGTGTGGTGGAGTTAATTTGATGAGCGCCTGCTTGACTTCCCTCGGATTCCTGGGTGCCTGGGCAGAGCCAGGGGTAATTAGCATTTGAGGCCTTGTCCTTGCCCATCCGCACCCCCCCCTCCCCACCAGGCGGCTGTGATGATAGGAAGTTAAATCTAAAATACCCACATATTCCTTGTAATTGAAGGAGAGGGGTAGAAAAGTAGCTGGAAGAAATGCCACGTTTGGTGTCTTCCAATTATCAAAGGGGTTGGAGGAGGGGGGGGGGTAGATCAAACTCTGGGCCGCCCGCCCGCCACAGGCTGGGTGCCGTCTCCATGACAACCCCCCAGCACACTCAGAGAACAGCCAAAATAAGTCAAGATCCAAGCAAGTAGGTGTTGGTGTTGGTGGAGGAGAGCTAGGCCTGGACAGAGAGCGGCGGAGGGGAGAGGCGTTCTCTCTGGGAGAGGGTAATGCTCTCTCCATTTTCCTAATGCACAGCTCCAGCTTTCTGAGCAGGAAGCACCCAGTACCCAGCACCCAGCACCTAGCATCCAGCACCCAGCTCTGGGCTGCTGAACAACTCCTGTGGCACCCAAGTAGGGTCTTGGGACAGTTGGGGGTCAGTGAGGCCCTGATTAAAGCTAAAAAAACATCTGAGTGGGTAAAAAACCAAAAACGTGCAAGCAAACCAAACCCCCCAAATGTTCCCCTGTATCCATTAGCTGATTTCCCCCAACTTCCTCTCAGCCATTTGTACAAAAAGAAGTAACACGGGTGTTCATTTCCGGGTCACTGGGGGAAGGAAAGGGAGGAAGGCAATGGTGACCAGGCATGCAGGGACATTCTGTGCGGAGAGACCACGTGGACGGGCTCCATGGCCCACTCCTGACCTGGGTCCCTGTCACACTGGAGATGTCCTGGGGACGAGGCCAAGCGGTTCAAACTCCGTCTGTCCTGAGACATGGAAGGCACGGGGAAGTGGGGAAGTGGGAACGAGAGCAAATGAACTGTGTCCGCACCGTCGGGGGGGGGGGGGGGCCCTCCCACAGCCTCCTGTGGGGCGGAGCAGGGCTGAGGGGAGAGGGGCAGACAGGGAGGGGGAGAAAAGGGGGAGAGGCTGCCGAGGATCCCCTGTGGATCCTAGAAAATGAAGGGGAGGGAGGGCAGGGGAGGGGGAGAGGAAGGGAGAAGGGACGTGGACCAAGACACACTGCCTTCATCAACCGCTTCATTCAATGGAACTCTTTGTGCAGCTACTTAAAAGGTACTAATAATAACGATGGTAGAAAGTGTGGCACACCACCGTGACTCCTGCCCACGCCTCACAGAGACCAGGACCGCAGGCTGCTGGGGTCCCCTCGCCCCCCTAGGTGACACCCAGAGACTGAGCAGGGCCTGTGGAGCCTGGGGAAGACGCCACTCTCTCTCTCCTTCCTTTTCCTTCCTTCCTTCCTTCCTCCCTCCCTCCCTCCTTCCTTCCTCCTTCCCTCCCTCCCTCCTTCCTTCCTTCCCTTTCTTCCTTCCTTCCTTCCCTCCTTCCTACCCTCCCTCCCTCCTTCCTTCCTCCCCCTTCCTTCCCTCTTTCCTTCTTCCCCCTCTCTTTTTTCTGTCATTCTATCCCTCCCTCCCTTCCCTCCTTCCCTCCCTCCCCACCTCCTTTCCCTCCCTCTCCTTTCCCTCTTGTCCCTCATTGTCTGCCCTCCCTCCATCCTTCTCCCTCTCTCTTCTTCTTCCCTCCCTCCCTCCCTTTCTCTCCTTCCTTTCCGGCCTGTCCTCCCTCCCTCCTTCCTCCTTCCCTCCCTCCTTCCTTCCTTCCTTCCCTTTCTTCCTTTCCTCCTTCCTTCCTTCCCTCCTTCCTACCCTCCCTCCCTCCTTCCTTCCTCCCCCTTCCTTCCCTCTTTCCTTCTTCCCCCTCCCTTTTTTCTGTCATTCTATCCCTCCCTCCCTTCCCTCCTTCCCTCCCTCCCCACCTCCTTTCCCTCCCTCTCCCTCCTTTCCCTCATCCCTCATTGTCTGCCCTCCCTCCATCCTTCTCCCTCCCTCTTCTTCTTCCCTCCCTCCCTCCCTCCCTTTCTCTCCTTCCTTTCCGGCCTGTCCTCCCTCCCTCCTTCTACTGTCCCCGCCACTGTGTCTCAGGAATCCAGTTAAGCCCGAAATGACCCCCAGGGTCAGAGCACAGCCCCCCCCCCCCCATGGCTATGGTTTCAGTACTGGGTCAGTGTACAAGAAGCGGAAGTGGAAGGGAGGGTGGTGTGGCGTGGGACACGTCAGATGTCGTGGGGAGGAGCCGTCCCAGTGGGGCCAGGAGAAGGGGCAGGCTGTGGGCAGCAGAGCTGGCACTGGGGTGGGTCTGCCAGGACTCTGGGGTTGCAGGGCCAGGCCAGGCGGAAGGCAGCTCAGCAGAGGCTCAGGCCCCAAAGAGAGGAGGGGCGGCTCAGAGACCCGCCACCCTCGGCCTTATCTCTCTGAGTGCGCATCTAAGGAAAGTTTTCCAATAGGGCAGATAAGTGATCCAATTAATTTTCTAATTAATTTCCTGTTGTTGTGCAGAGATGTAAGAATGCTCAGCCCAGAGGCAAGTTGAAGGACTCCAGGTCCAGATAAGACACGGCGCGAATTCAAACCATCAAACGTTGTGGTGGGGTGGCAGCGGAACGTCCAAGGGGAAAACACGCGTGGACGGCGAGCGGAGCTGATGGCGGCTATGCCACGCACCGGCTCCTCTCAGTCAGGATCCCACACCGGCTCCGCTGCGGCCTTCGGGCTACTGGGGAGGACTGATAAAAACCAAGAAGGGAGCCGGGCACCACCGACCACGCCTGTCATCCTGGCTACCCAGGAGGCAGAGATCTGAGGCTCGAGTTCAAAGCCAGCCTGGGCAGGAAAGTCCATGAGACTCTGCTCCAATGAATTAGCAAAAAGCTGGAAGTGGTGCTGTGGCTCAAGTGGTAGAGCACCAGCCTTGAGTGGAAAAGCTCAGGGACAGTGGCCAGACCCTGAGTTCAAGTCCACACACACACACACACACACACCAAGACAGGCTGTGCCACACTCATTTTCTATGTTGGGGGCACAGCAGAGTTCAACACTCCCCCTTCAAATACGCAGCAGAGGTCATGGAGCGACCTCGGGTCTGCAGGTGTGCAGCCTTACGACCTCTTGCCGGAGTCGTTTATCTATTCTTGTCACTCTTGCTCATTAACTCTCAGGCCCACCTCCATCTTTCTGCAGTGAGTTCTAAGATTATGGCAATATCTGTTTCCCCCAAACCATCCCTTGAACTTCTCTCAAATGCTGGCCTGAAAATCACCTCAGGTGATGCTAGAACCTACTCTGATCACACTGTCACCTCAGCTGACCTGGTGTCACTCGGTCGTCACCTTGTCCTCTGACAACCGCTGGTGAGGGGAGAGAAGCCAGCCTCAACACGACTTGTCAGTCAGGTCCTGTGGGCGCAGGGTCCCCATGGGCCCGCAGCGTCTCCTACACCTGGCCGGATGAGGACGGGGGGGACCCCACCTGCCTTGAGCTGCCCCCAGGCCTCCCCCACAGGTCAGATCCTCCAGCTGCCTCCAAGCCTCCCAAGTGCTAGGAGTTGAAAACTCCTCCCGCTGCACCCAGCACACCGCACAACTTCAGGTCGTCATGGGTCTTCATGCCCACTATTCCTCAGTGACAGGTGGAAGTCCTGCTGGCCTACAGGTGGAAGTCCAGGTGACCTACAGCTACAGGTAGATGTCCTGACAACCTACAGGTAGAAGTCCTGACAACCTACAGGTAGATGTCCTGATGACCAAATGGTTGAAGTCCTGGTGACCTACAGCTACAGGTGGAAGTCCTGGTGACTTACAGGTAGATGTCCTGATGATCTACAGGTAGAATTTCTGGTGACCCACAGCTACAGGTAGATGTCCTGGTGACCTACAGGTGGAAGTCCAGGTGACCTACAGCTACAGGTAGATGTCCTGACATCCTACAGGTAGACATCCTAATGACCTAGAGGTTGAAGTCCTGGTTACCTACAACTACAGGTAGATGTCCTGACAATCTACAGGTAGATAGATGTCCTGACAACCTACAGGTGGAAGTCCAGGTGACCTACAGGTAGAAGACTTTATAATATACAGGTAGAAGTCCTGCTGACCTACAGGTAGAAGTCCTGGTGACCTACAGGTAGATGTCCTGATGACCAAGTGGTTGAAGTCCTGGTGACCTACAGCTACAGGTGGAAGTCCTGACAACCTACAGGTGGAAGTCCTGGTGGCCTACAGGTAGAGGTCAGGGCAAGCTGGAACATGACCTGTGCAAGCTGGAGGGGTGAGTGACAAACAGGAGACCTGGGCAGCACAGAGTGGCTAAGAGTGGCCCCCATGATGGGGTGGTGGGAGCCAGGCCTGGCTGGTAAGGCTGACCCCCCCTGGCCCAGAGCAAGGAAAACCAAGCCTCCCACCAGTTCACTGCAGGATGCACATTCTGGGTCACCATGAATGATACCACCCAGGGGAGAGGAAAACAGTGGCCAGCACCTCAGTGTGTGTGTCGTGTGTGTGCACGTGCTGGTCCCGGGTCTCGAACTCAGGACCTGGGTGCTCTACTCCCAGCTTTTCAGTGGTTAGAGATACCAATCTCACAGATGAGCCAAGTGCTGGTGGCTCCCACCTGTGATCCTAGCTACTTAGGAGGCTGAGATCTAAAGATCAAGGTTCAAAGCCAGCTCAGGAGGAAAGTCCGTGACTCTTATCTCTAATAAAATGCTCAAAAAAGCCATAAGTGGCGCTGTGGCTCAAGGGGTAGAGCGCTAGCCTTGAGCTGAAGAGCTGAGGGACAGCGCCCAGGCCCAGGGTTCAAGCCCCAGGTCCAGGAAAAAAAACAAAAAAAAAGGAATCTCACAGACTCTTGTCAGAGGCTGGCTTTGAACCTTGATTTTCAGATGCCAGCTTCCTAGGTAGCTGGGATTACAGGTGTGAGCCACCAGCCCCTGGATGGTTCTGTTGTCTTCAAAGACAACATTTTGTGGATAGAAATTTCCTTCTGAGGTGTAACCTTGGACGATCTTTTCCCAGTGAGAACTGGGGAGTATGAGGGAGCACAGCCTCCCTGCCCAGGACATCCCCTCCTGCCCCACCCTCCCTCCCTGTGCCCTGTCTGCACAGCGTCACTGTTAAGTGAGGTGAATCCCCCTCCAGAGGCAGAGCTATCCAGAGGAGAGAGCCAAAAGAGGTCTGGAAGTGGGTGCTGCCCCAGGCTCCTGGGTGGGGAGGAGGGGGAGGAAGAGGAGGAGGGGGAGGAAGAGGAGGAGGAGGAGGAGGAGGAACATGGCTCAGCTGTGTGCTAATTGCACCATCTGTGGCTTGATAGGCACAATAGACTGTGCTATTTTTTTTCCTCTCTCACATTTAGAGACAAGCTGCTTCCTGAATTGGCTTCATTTTAAGGCGATGGTGACACATTTAAAACGTGAACAGGGAGCTGGGATCGGTGGCTCATGCCTGTGATCCTTAACTTTAACTCGGGAGGCCTTAGATCTGAGGATCATGGGTTAAAGCCAGCCTGGGCAGGAAGGTCTATGAGACCCTCTCATCTCCAATTAACTGGCAAAAAAGCTGGAAGTGGAGCTGGGGCTCAGGTGGTAGGGCACCAGCCTGGAGTATGAGAGCTCAGGGATTGTGCCCAGGCCCTGAGTGCATGCCCCAGGACGGACACACACACACACACACACACACACACACACACACCCCAAGTGGAAAGGCAAGCCAAGGTTCAGAGGAGCAAGGAGACCCCTGGGAGGCTGGCTGTTTCGCCGAACACATCGACTCTTCGCCCTACAGAACACAGCTCGGCAGTTCTCGGGCAAATACTTTCAGTGGTTCACAGAACTTCTGAGACGCGGCTACAGATACAGGCATCAAGAGTTGACCTGATGGGTCTTTTGTGATTTCTGGATCTCTCTCATCTCTCATCATTTTCCCTCACTCACAATCAGGAAACACTCCCCACAGGACCTTCCTCCTCTTCCTTCCTCCATGGCTGCCCCTCTCTTCACAAAAAGGCCTGTGACATGATCCGGTATTAAGCAGGTCCACTGGGATCTCAGCCTGGCACTTCACATGCTGCCCAAGTCCCAGGAATCCTGCTCGGCCCCAGAAGACTGGTGACATCTTTTCTTTTATATCCATATCTATATCTATATCTATGAAGACGTTACATACACCATACACACCTACATACATACACAGATACATATGCAGATACAAGACTCCCTGTCTCTCCTTCTGTTCTTGGCTTCCTTAGCTCAGACACATTTGCGCTCAGAAGAGATGAAGAGATCTAGGCTGGAAACTCTCCTAAGTGGCTCTCCACTAAACCAAGAAGCAGGTCGGCTGGGTGGATGCCGCAAGTCTGGTCACAGGAGCATGTCCTGTCCGTCTGTCCGTCCATCTGTCCTCCTCAGCACCTGGTCGTTCTAGCTCAGGAGGCCGAGCTGTGGTCAGAGCAGAGGCTGGGCAGTAGGAAGACTCTGAAAGCCCAGCCTTCACCTTCCATCTTGTTTTTGCCTCTTCACTCATGTTCCAACTCCCCCCCCACCCCCCCTCCGCCCTCTCCAAACTCATCATCTTCTCTCCCCTCCCATCACAGGGCTTGTGTCCACAGGAACTCGCCCTCCTTGGACAGGAAGCAATGTGCACCTTGCAGATCTCCTCAGACGCCGCTCCCTTGTAAGTGGTATGGCTGCCTCAGTTTCCAGCACCTGCACAGGAAGTGCCTGGAGGGATGATCTATCTCTAGTCTGTACAAAGCTGCCCAGCGGCCTGGCATATTCAGGGAGCCAATTCCACATGCATACGCCCACAGACATTTATCTCTCTTTGCAAATCAATGTGTGAGTGAGCACAAGTATTAGGAAGAGGTTTTTGTGCCACGAGCAAGCTCTTTGTACTTGAAACAATTTGGGTTTTTGTTGTTGCTGTTGTTTTAATTGGTTCTGGGGCTGAATTCAGGGCCTGGAGCTATCCCTGAGCTCTTTCACTCAAGGCTGGTGCTCTACCAATTGAGCCACAGCTCCACTTCCAGTTTTCTGGTGGTTCATGGGAAATCAGAGTCTCACGGACTTTCCTGCCAGGGCTGGCTTTGAACCCTGATCCTCAGATCTCAGCCTCCCGAGTAGCTGGGATGACAGGTGTGAGCCCTGGTGCCTGGCCTGTCCTACAGTTTTTGTTTCGCTCCTTAGCCTTGATTCCCTAATGAGATGGCAAATGGAGTCTCGCAATGCCCGCCAAGCACCCCTGCTAACCAGGGTCTCGCGTGCCCTCCTACACCAGCCAGAAGAGCAGATCTGACTGTGGAATGGAATCAGTCACCCAGGGACAATGCCAGCCCGACCCGGTCCTTCCACCCTCGGGGGAGAGGAGGGCACGTGTGGCGTGTGGCGGGCTGCCTGCGACCCCGTGAGGGCCAGTGCGCCCTCCTCTCGTGTACCATGGCCCTCGTGTGTCCCTGAATCTGCAGCTCAATGATGCCCAAGAGTTAAAAGCGGAGCCACGCAGAGCCAGAGCTGCCCGGCCGCGGCTGGTTTATATAATCTGCATGGTCCCCATGAATAGGAGGGTCCTTCTACGCCGTGCTGCGGGCTCTGGTCCGGAGATTGACCCGTGCGTGGAAGGAGGCTAGTGCAGGAGGTCTACTAAGAACATCCTCAGGCACAGGGCTGTGTCTAGCTCATCCCCACAGGCGTGGACCGGAACTGATGCGTGGAGGGAGAAGTTTCAGAGGCCAGAAGGAACAGGGCGGGGGTGGGGGGGCTGGACCCTAGACAGTGGTGAGATTGCAAATCATGAGCGATTTGGGGGTGTCACCCGGGAGGCCCGCTGCAGAGACGTCCGCGGTGAACAGGCGAAACTCAGAGAGATTGGTGGTTGTTTTCTACAATGTCACCTTTCCAGAACACTTTCGGGCCTCTCTGACCATCAGGGAAGCCAATGTTTTCTATCCATTTTTTGTTGCTTTTTGCCAGTCTTGGTGGGTCTTGAACTCAGGGCCTGGGCGCTGTCCCTGAGCCTCTCTCTCTGCTCAAGGCTGGCGCTCTACCACCTGAGCCACAGCACCACTTCTGGCTTTTTCTGTATATGTGGTGCTGAGGAATCGAACCCAGGACTTCCTGTGTACGAGGCGAGTGCTCTACCACTGAGCCACATTGGGCCCTAAGGGCCAGAGAACACAGGAAAGGGGCCATGGGTGATTTTGTTTCACTAAATCCTCGCCTCTGCGGGTGCTGACGGGTTCAGCCAGGGGCATCCAGTGTGCGCTCTCCTGTGCTGCTCAGCCTGCCACATCCCGGGCAGGCTGGGCCCATGCCCGCTAGAGGCCCAACCTCTGTCCCGAGGAAACAGAGAATCAAATTATCTCGAATGTTATCTGAGTAGCAGTCCACACACATATTCGTCCACGCAGCAGTCAGCCCCCATCTTCCCCACAAAAGGGCCGTTCGTGTTTGTGAGCTAGCCCTGACAGGAGGCGTGCCAATGGGTGGTTCCTTCATGCCCCAGGAAAATTCTAGAAGTGGGCAACCCAGGATCTAGTTTGTTTGGTTTGGTTCCTGGGGCTTGAACTTGAACTCAGGGCCTTGGCGCTAGCTTGAGCCACAGCAGCACTTCTGGCTTTTTCTGTGATTCTTTAACTTTCCTGTCCGGGCTGGCTTTGAACCAAGATCCTCAGATCTCAGCCTCCTGAGTAGTTAGGATGACAGGCATAAGCCACTGGCATCTGGCTCTTCCTTCCTTTCTTTCTTTCTTTCTTTCTTTCGTGCTCTATCGCTGGTGTTTCCTAAAGGTTCCTTCACTTCCTTCTGCGGGCTCACGAGGTTGTTCTGCGGTGGCCCCAAGCGGGTGTGATTTGGCTTCTTCTCTTCTGCTTTGGCAAGGTGGCCCGCCCTTCTCCGGGGAGGGGTGACTCCAAGAGCCCGCTCCTCCCATCCCCCCTCCCTCCCTGAGCCACCGATGGCTGATGGATTGGAGATGTCGGCCTGTCAGCTCGCATTGGGTGCTACCTGATGGGAGCCCGCACGGAGGCAGAAGAATCTGTCTGCCGTCAGCTCCGTTAGTAAGTCCCAGAGAACGGGAGGCAAGCAGATGCGCTGGTGAGGAGGCTTCCTTCCCGGAGTCCGGGGGGAGGGAGGCACGCTGGAGAGGAGGAGACTTTCCTTTTTTTAAAGTCATAACAGCAACACTAAAACTTCTTTCTGTAGATGAATGGCAGAGCAATGGTCCCCCGGGGATCTGGGAGTGTAGGAAATAGTACATTTCTGTGTTCATGATTCGGAGCTGGTCCCAACGCCGGCTCTTGGAGAGCCAGGCTTTGTATTGTCTACGAAGTGGTCCTCATTTCCTGTCCGGTCCTCAGCATCCTGCAGGTTCTGAACTCTGATGGGTCACGTTGACACTGCCTTTAATCTCAGCCCAAAGTGGACTCTAGCCTCCCACCTGTCCTTGCCCTCCTCCCCCAAAAAAAAGATGACAGGAGAGACAAAAGTGCTGAGATTTTCATGTAACTTCACATCCTCAGATCTTCAGAGCATCAAAGCCTCTGTGGAGGCTCCGGAATGATAAATATAGGCACCTTTGAATCATCCCAACCATGTTATGAAGTCCAAACTCGGTGCCTGGACACAGTGGTCCATCTTTTCAGGTAGTACTTAGCACCTAGAACCTAGCTATAGTTTTGCAGAGGTGCTGTGTGCTCAGTACTGCTGAGTGATGGTTGCGGTGGTCCCCAGCAGGTATGGTGTGAGATGCTTTGGAGAAAGCTGTGAGGATCGTCAAAACATATGAAAAGGATGCAGAATTTGTCAAAAAGGACAAAAGTCACAGGGTGGGAGGAGGGGGAGGGGTGAAGGGGAAGAAACATAGGGAGATGTGTTTGATGAATGACATCCTCCCCCTCATTTCCTGTTGGAGGAGGGGACTGCCCTCGGCTGGGAGGGGCTGGGAGTCGCCATGCATCCCTGCCATCCCTGCTTGCTCCAGCGGGCCCTAGAACCGTAGCCACGGCTCCTCATGACCAAGGGAAGGCCTTTCGACCCTGACTACCCTGCCCACCCAATGGGGCGAGATGTGAGGCTCTGCTCCCTCCATTACAATAGCAAGAATGCAGAAAACCCCTAGATCTTGTGCAACCATGGAGGAGGAGGAGGGGGAGGGGGCAGGGGAGGAAGAGGAAGTGGAAGAGGAAAGAAGAAGATGAGGAGGAGGAGAAGGAGAAGAAGAGGAGGAGAAGGAAAAGGCAGAGATAAGAAAGAAGAAAGACAGACAGAAACAAGGAGAAGAAAAAGAAGACAACTCATCCCAAGAGGGCTGGCATTTCCTCTTGGGTCCAAGCCTCTGATTTGGTGACACGTGTAGATGTCTGGGATGCATGTAGATTTCTAGGACACCTGTAGACGTCTGGGATGAGTATAGACGTCTGGGACGTGTGTAGACATCAAGGACTCGTGTGGATGTTAGGGACGCGTGTGGATGTTAGGGACGCGTGTGGACGTTAGGAATGCGTGTGGACGTTAGGGACGCGTGTGGACGTTAGGGACGCGTGTGGACGTTAGGGACGCGTGTGGACGTTAGGGACGCGTGTGGACGTTAGGGATGCGTGTGGATGTTAGGGATGCGTGTGGACGTTAGGGATGCGTGTGGATGTTAGGGATGCGTGTAGGTGTCAGGGAAGTGTGTAGATGTCTGGGATGTGTATAGAAGTCTGGCACGCGTACAGATAGATGTTCGTGCAGACATCGTGGAAGTTCCCTCCACCACTGCGGTCAGCATGGAGGCGGATGGCATCCTGGGAGAGAATCAGCCCCTACACAGCGAGGAACTCCAGCCCCACTGGAATTCACAACCCAGATCTGATTGATCCCCAAACACACCTCAGTCGGGAGAAGAGGTGACGCAGGGTAATAAAAGAAAACCCGATTTGCAATAAAAGCAACTTGTGCAAAACAATGACAAGATAACAACTAGAATCAGACTCGAAATCCCCCGCTTAGAATACCATCTCCACTCCACGGCAGGGAACCCACCCCAGACCTCAGCTCCTCCCCTCACAAAGAGCCACACTGGCCTGGCGCTGGTGCTCATGTCTGTCATCCCAGCTACTCAGGAGGCTGAGATCTGAGGATCGTGGTTCAAGGCCAGCCCAGGCAAGAAAGTCCCTGAGACTCTTATATCCAATGAACCACCACCGGAAGTGGAGCTGTGGCTCCAAATGGTAGAGTGAAAAAAGCTGAGGGACAAAATGCCCAGGCCCTGAGTTCAACCAACCAACCAATCAAAAAAAAGCCACACAACCATAAATGCAGCACCATTCTGAATATGCCTAACTATGCACCTGGGGAGCAGGGAACAGGGGGAAGGGGAAAGGGGGGGGGTCCTGGTGTGGAATCTGCACCCCAGGGGCATTCAGTACATATCTGTTGAATACTAACACGCTAGACATGGAAGAACCCTCAGGAACCAGTGGACGGAGGTCTCCTGCAGACAATTCTGGCTCTGTTCTCCTCCCCTGGGATGGGGACCCCCAGCTTGCCTTGGGATAATGGGGTCTCCCCCCTCCCCAGAAGGGAGGGATCCAGTCCCTTGCTGGGGAAATCAAAGCACAGACGAGGAATTAGTCAGCAGATGGTACAGCTCTGAGTATAGGGAAGAAAGGAAGGAGGGCAGGGAGGAGGTGGGAGGGAGGGGAAGGAGGGGGGAGCAGGGCAGTGGGAGGGAGGAGGGGGAAGAGGGGGAGGGGGGCCCAGGGCTCCGGGTTTTGAGAGGTGCACGCGTTTTATTTCATTTCACCGTCACTGTGCATTGGAGAAATGTTCTCCGGGCACGGACGGCAAAGCCGGGCTCCTGAGCCTGTATTAGCAACCTCTCCCTTTCTTCCACATTCGTCCAGTCTGTCAGGTGCACAGGGAGGCGGCATCCAGACCCTTCCATCCATGTGAGCCACGCACCTGATCCGACTCAGCCTTCCCTCCACTCCCTCCCCCTTCCCAAACCCACCCCCCTACCCACCCCCTCGCTCTTCCATCTTTCCACCTTCACACACAGATATTAAGCATTTTGTCCACTCTTCACTCCAACACCACAGACTGGGCCTGCTTTATATTTCTGCTACGTTTTTGTCAGTTATGGGTCTTGAACTCAGGGCCTGGGCACTGTCCCTGAGCTCCTTCACTCAAAGCTGGTGCTCTACCACTTGAGCCACAGCGCCACTTCCGGTTTTCTGGTGGTTCATTGGAGATCAAAGCCTCATGGACTTTCTCACCCAGGCTGGATTTGAACTGCGGCCCTCACAGCTCAGCCTCCTGAGCAGTGGGATGTCTGGTGCCTGGCTCTGTCATTCTTTGTTGTCATTCGGGGACTGTGGCTCCCACCTGTCATCCCAGCTACTCAGGAGGCTGTGATCTGAGGACCAAGGTTCAAAGCCAGCCTGGGTAGGAAAGTCCGTGAGACTCTTATCTCCAATAAACCACCAGAAAACCAGAAGTCGTGCTGTGGCTCACGTGGTAGAGCACCAGCCTTGAGGCTGAGGGACAGCGCCCAGGTGCCCAGGTGTAACTGGCCGTCCCTGCACATCCCTGCGTGGCTGCGTGGACTCGATTTCATGCTGTATGCCCATCGGATCCGGACTGTGGAAGCGTTTTACCCTGGGCTGTGGGGGGCTTTGCCGTGGGGCGGTGCGGGCTCCAGCTCTTCCTTTCTTCACTGGGAAATCAAGGCTTGTTCCTTTCGCTCTGCCCGAAGCCCCGTGGTTACCTGGGGGGCGGGGGGCGGGCACATGACAGGGTGCACATGCACCTCGTTATTACAACGATGATGGTGATTAGTGCTCAGGTTTGTGAGCTGGAAACAAGGGTAGAGACTCAGGCGGCCATTGTGGAGAGATGGGGTGGCCGGGGCGCTGCTTCGTGCGCGTGGGGGTTGGGGGGGGCTGTCTGGAGGAAGGCTTCAGAATATTCGACTGCCCCCCTATTTACGAACAGCCGGGAGCCGGCACAGCACAGGGCAGAGCTGTAAGAACGAGGGACCGAGGTGGGCAGGAGGAGGAGGCCGAGCCCCGCGGGGGTCTCCTTCCTCCCTCCCGCCACTCCCCCCCCCCGGGCTTTGGTAGAATGCCAGCGTGGCCCCCGTCCTCCTGGCTCTCGCCACCGCCTGCGGTGGGTGAAGCCCGTGTGAGAATTCACCAGCTGTGCCCGTGCCGCCTCTGTGAGTGGAGATTATGCACCAGGAAAAGCTCTTCCGTCTCCACTCGGAGCAGAGCCAGCGGCACGGGGAACAGTCGTTGTTGATGAACGAATGAATGAACGAATGATCCTTCTGGATGAAATCATTTTGCTCTCATTCATCAAGCTGGCTGAATCTTCCTCAGAGAACAACACACTTAGCAACCTCCCCCAGGCCTTCAAGGGTACGGCTGGCTTTCCAAAACAGCTCCCAATGGGAGACTACCCACCCTCACCCCAGCTATTTGGAGGCTGAGATCTGAGGATAGCAGTTTGAGGCCAGCCTGGGCAGGAAAGTCCGTGAGACTCTGATCTCCAACGAACCACCAGAAAACTGAAAGTGGCACTGTGGCTCAAAGCGGTAGAGCACCAGCCTTGAGCGAAAGAGCTCAGGGACAGTGGTCAGGCCCTGAGTTCAAGCCCCAAGACCGGCACACACACACAACAAAGGAGGAAAGAGCTGAGGACGATGGGGATGGAGGGAAAAATGGTGACTAGTGAACCCCAGAGAAAGGAACGCAGGAAGACCAGCCCAACGGGGGAAAGAGGGAGGGGGGGTGCACGGATTGGCCGCTCATTAAAACCTCCAGAGACTTCGGGAGCTATGGGCAAGGGGTTTGAGAAAAGTAATATTCTGTTCTGTGACAAGATCCTTTTTTTTTTTCTTCTTCTGAAGGGAAATAAGCTCCAAGAAGAGAGAGAGAGACAGAAAGAAAAGCAGGAGCAGGGTGGGCGAGGGAAGGAGGGAGACATATGGGGGGGGGAGGAGAGGGGCGAGGAACAGAGAACACGGCGAACGAGCCGCCCCCAGACACAAAATGCCAGCACGTCTGGGTGGAAGTCTCAATTGTCAGTGCCTGCGTCTCTGCTCATCAGAGCAGTCTTTCTGCTTTTCTCCACCAAGATGGGTCTCTATCCCAAAGCCAGGGACAAAAAGAAAACCCTTTAAGGCTGGCGCCGGGGACTCATGCCTGTCATCCCAGCTACTCAGGAGGCTGAGGTCGGAGGATCGTGGTTGGAGGCCAGCCTGGGCAGGAAAGTCCGTGAGACTCTGATCTCCCATGAATCACCAGAAAACCAGAAGTGGAGCTGTGGCTCAAAGTGGTAGAGCACCAGCCTTGAGTGAAAGAGCTCAGGGGCAGCGCCCAGGCCTGGAGTTCAAGCCGCAGGACTAGCACACACACACACACACACACACACACACGCGCGCGCGCGCACGCACGCACACACACACACACACATATGCACGCATGTATGTCCTTAACCTCCAACAACAGAACCCAACTTTGCCTCATGGATCCTGTTCTGAAACCCAGAAAAACCTCTGTGTGCTTAAAAACTAGAACCACCGGACACAGAATAGCGGGGTGAGGACAGAATGAAGGGCGAATGCTCGCCTCAAGTCCTTTCTGGTCCACACCCGAGCAGTCAGCCCCATCTTAGAAGCTGCTTTGAGAACAGCCCGGTGGGTCTCATGGAGAGGAAGCCAAGTGGTGATGATGGAAAAAGGATCAGCTCTCCCACACCCCCTTATGCCATCAGCCCAGGGTGGCAGAAGCCGGGGTCACGGCCCTAAGGTGGGATCTGGCCTCAGAGTTGCCCCCTGCTGGCCGGGGCGTGGAGGCTCACAGCTCCAGGCCTCCATCACTGAATGAGAAGGCGGCCATGTTGGTCGATGGCTGCACGCGGAGAACGCGGTGCTGAGCTGATGGCCACCGAATCGTTTGTCATCACTGCCTTTGGTGAGATGTAACCTGGAGGATCTGCCGTGGTCCTCCCCACAGACAGAATCCACCGATTCTCCCCTCCCTCCCTCCTGTCTTTAATTAGGAAGATGCGCTGCCCTATTGGGAAGCAACGCTATCATTCCTTCTGCGTGTTTTTCCATAGGGGTCTGCAGCTAGGCTTCGAGTGTGCGGCCAAGGCTGGGAACCCCCCCCAAACCCCAGAAATGCCACACATGATCAAACCCACTCACCCCCCACCCCCTGGGGCTCCAAACCCGCTGCCCCGAAGGCGGGCGGCTCCCTGCTCCTGGGGCGATCGGCGCAAGGTGAGGCCGGGTCCCCACTGTCTCTCCCCCTCCCTGCGGCCTCCCTCCTCCCCGCCCCCCATTTCTTGCTCATTCTGAACACCACTCTCCCCTTCCATTCTGCAGCACGTCGGGGAGCAATCCCATTAAATATAATAACAGTGTGGTAATACAAAGCAGGCCATTTTCCAGCGCTAATAACTTGCATTTCAAAACCACTTGTGTGCTCCGAAATTTAGAAAAGCATCAATTTCTCATCAGGACCTGCGCGCGCGCTCATTGAATCGCAAGCTTTCAAGTCTGTGATCGGGGGTGCTGGGGGGTGAGTTATAAATTACACAGAGAGGAAAGTGAGGTGCTGGGGAGAGAGTCAGGGCGTTGTTATGGGGGGGGGGCTGGGGGGAAGGTCCGTGGCTGGTAATGAATAGATTCTCCAAGGAAACATTCACCTCCGTTCTGAGGCAGGCTGGGGAAGGAAGTTCCCCGCCCCCTCCCCCTCCCCCCCCCCCCCCCCCCCCCCGCCCCGAGTGCTGAGTTCAAGTTTACACATCAGCGCCATGGTCACCTTTGAATCTGTCTGGCTTCTGCGGGCCAAACAAATGTAGCCACACCCATGGCAGTGGTTCAAACCCACGGAGGGCCCTGCAGGGTTGGCTTCTCATCCCCACTAGTGTCTGGGCCTCAGTTTCCCTTCTCAGCCCAATGAAACAAGAATGTGTGCAACAGCCCCGGCTGTTGACATCATGACCACATAGGAACATTCTAAAAGACCTTTTTTTTTTTTTTGGCCAGTCCTGGGGCTTGAACTCAGGGCCTGGGCACTGTCCCTGAGCTCTTTCACTCAAGGCTGGTGCTCTACCACTCGAACCACAGCTCCACTTCCAGTTTTCTGGTGTTTCATTGGAGATCAGAGTCTCAGGGACTTTCCTGCCCGGGCTGGCTTCGAACCACGATCTTCAGATCTCAGCCTCCTGAGTAGCTGGGATGACAGGCGTGAGCCACAAGCACTTGGCTCCTAAAAGATTTTTTTTAATCTGAAAGAGAACATTCAACTTCTGAAGATCATAGCAAATCTCTCTCTCTCTCTCTCTCTCTTTCTCTCTTTCTGCCAGTCCCAAGGCTTGAACTGTCCCTAGCAACTGTCCCTGAGCTTTTTTTTATGCAAGGATGGTGCTCTACCACTTGGGCCACAGCGCCACTTCTAGCTTTTTGGTGATTCATTGGAGATAGGAGTCTCACCGACTTTCCTGCCTGGGCTGGTTGATCCTCAGATCTCAGCCTCCTGAGTAGCTGGGATTTCAGGTGTGAGCCACCAGGCGGGCCAAATTGATTTATTTGGGTCACTTCATAAAACTCTCCCTACGGTTCTCAGAAGATGAGAGGGGTCTTTGGGGGCACAAACGTGCTCTGCGGATTCCCGTAGATCAACATGTGTGCTTTGTGCACACAACAGGTCCCAAGTGACTCTCTCGTGGCACGGGATGCTGGGCACCTTCAGACGGCCCCTGGACCCACGTGGGCTCCTCCTGGCCGGGTGGGGAGGCAGGGAAGGAAGCGGAGCCTGGGGGAGCTGGGCCACTAGAGGCCGCTCCGGGACAGCGCTGCTCCCTGAAGGTAAAAGGCACGGAGCGGAGGAGCACGGTTGCTAGGTAGCAATGGGCGTCATGGCAACCAGGGCTCCTATTTTTAAAATGTGTTGGTGAACACAGGCACACATGCATGTGCGTGGGGGGGGGGGAGAGGAGCATTCCTCCGTGACGTTTTGGGGTTTGCCACGGCGGGCGGGGCGGGGGGAGAAGATCAAGGAGCTGGCTGATCTAGAAGCTATTAAATCTCCTCCTCCTCCTCCTCCTCCTCCTCTCCCCATCACCTGTCACAAATGAACCACTGAGACCACACAGCAGGACTAGAAGGCAATTCTGGCTGGCTTCCTTTGAGCGTCATCAGCCATGCTGGCCTTGACTCCTGATCCGTGTTCTATGGATGTTTCTAGAAATCTGCCCGGCCAAGTGAACCTTCCCAGGTGTGCCCCGCCTCTCTCTCCCCACGAAGTCCAGGCACTGCTGGCACCCCGGTTCCCCATACTGGGTCAGAGACACCCACGGGTCCCACGCCTGCCGTGGGAGCGGTCACCGACGGGGCTGGGGGCCCTGTGGCGTTCTGTGAGGTGCAGAAAAGCAGCCGCCATGTGCCGCCCGCTCCTCCCCCTCCCCACGGACCATCTCCTTTCCACAAATCCAGAGAATGAGTCTTTGACACACAGAGAAGGAATAAAGAAAAAAAGAACTCATCCTTCCTAGAAGTAGAAAACCAGCCAGGCGCCGGTGGCTCACACCTGTCATCCCAGCTACTCAGGAGGCTGAGATCTGAGGATCGAGGTTCAAGGCCAGCCTGGGCAGGAAGGTCCGTGACACTCTGATCTCCAATGAACCACCAGAAAACCTGAAGTGGAGCTGTGGTTCAAGTGGTAGAGCACCAGCCTTGAGCTGAAGCGCTCAGGGACAGCGCCCAGGCCCTGAGTTCAAGTCCTACAATGGACCAAAAAAAAAAGAAGAAGAAGAAAAGGTAGAAAGACAAGCAATGGTGCAGCCGGGCACAGCAGGTGATGGGCATTTCACACAGCGATACGCCCGTGGCTGGCGGGTGCTGGGCATTGGTTCCCAGGCTGATTTGGGCTTTAGCCTGGTCTCATCTTTGAGGGAAGAATTTATCGGAGATTCTCTGAGAGGTAGGTGTCTACGGCAGGGCCTGGCTGCCCCAGGGTTAACGATGTTTATAAACATCAGCGGGGCTCACCAACACAGACTGGGGAAAGCCGGTCTGCAAGCCACTGCTTTGGCAGTGCTGGGATTAGAACTCAGGGCTTGGCCCTGGCTGGGCTGGCACTCTACCACTTGAGCCACTGGCACCGTGGACACCGGTGGTCACTTGTGGCCACCAGTGCAGCTTTCTTTCTGGATCTGCACAAACCATCGTGGTATGTCCACAAATCTCTGTTCCTACGAGGAATCCCACAACAGCCCTTCCGAGCTCCTGAGACACAGGTGGGAGTCTCTTCACCCGTGGTTCTGTTCCCAGCCGTCCACCGCCTCTGAGCCTCCACCTTCCCAGGTGAAAGGCATGAGGCCCACGTGAGCATGCGCAGAACTCGCTCACAGAAGGCGGCCGGGCCCTGGGCGGCTGGGAGGGGGACCAGCCGGGCCTTCAATCATCATCTACGGGACACGTGCGGCCTGTCCACCCCCTCCACAGACGGCGAGGAGGAAACCGCATCCGTTCTTAAACAAGTCGACAAGACAAATGATGGTATTACTGTAGACTTCCAGTGTGCTGACGTGACCTAACGTTGCTGGCAGACTTTTGTTCGGGGAAGGGGGGGGTGCAGAAAGGGAGAAGGGAGGGAGGGAGAGAGGGAAAGGAGGGGGAGGGAAGGGAGAGGAGGAGGAGGAAGAGAGGAGGAAATAGGAGAAGGATCTGGAAAGGCCATGGGAAAATGAAGGAAGCAAGTAGCTGAGCTTTTTCTATTTCCATCCAGCACCCTTCTGCACAGTAAATGTTTACTAATAATGATAATAATAATGATGATGATGATAAACTCCACCCTCTTGATACCGACTCAGTGGGATATGGAGGAGGAGGAGCTGTGGGAAAAGCATCCACTTTGATTTCCTGCATCCTTGGCCCAAAGCACGTGGAGCTCTGCCGGTCAGACTTCATGTCCTGCGTGTTCTGACCCACGACCTCTGACATACGACCCCTCTCTGACCTCTGAGATAAGACTTTCTCCACCCTCGGGGCCCTAGGAAGGACCAGGCATTGGGACCATAGCTCTGTCCTCCCAGTGTGGCCTCCACCATGTCTTCTGAGCTTTGCCAGGAAGAATGTTTCCCTAGGAGGAGACGGCGAACCTTGTCAGAGATCTAGAGAGACAGCTGGCCAAAGGAGCAAAGTACTCCAGGCATGGGGGTGGTGTTGGTGGCTCACTGCTAGAACTTTCTATGGAACCTGAGGCCTGGGCTGAGAACAAAGCAACTGGCCAGTGGAAAAGCCCTCCTGGGCAAACAGCCAGCTGTTTACAGGTTTTCTTTTTAATTTGTTTTGTTGGTCCTGGGTCTTGAACTCAGGGCCTGGGAGCTGTCCCTGAGCGCTTTAGCTCAAGGCTGGTGCTCTACCACTTGAGCCACAGCTCCACTTCTGGTTTTCTGGTGGTTCATGGGAGATCAGAGTGTCACGGACCTTCCTGCCAAGGCTGGCTTTGAACCGTGATCCTCAGATCTCAGCCTCCTGAGTAGCTGGGGTGACAGGCGGGAGCCACCAGTGCCCGGTTACCTTTCTATTTTTTTTTTTTTTAAGAAAGATTGTTTCGTTGTTATGATAAAGGCAATTGCTGAGGGGTGACAGTTACGTAAGTCAGGTTGTGAGCATGACCCCCTTCCTTTGCTCTCTAGTTCTCTATTTCTTAAGCAGGGTGGCGGGTGTGTGGGCACTGCTCCTGGATGCCTTTGGTACAGTTCAATATTCCTTAAAGTAAGTTAAAAATGGACTCTCTCTCTCAGTCCAAGACTGGGACTCAAATTCAGTACCTGACGCTTTTGCGCATTGGTTGGTGCTCTACCAACTGAGCCACACCTCCAACCCCCGGATTCTCAAGACAGGCGATGAAACAAAGCCACGCTATCCAGTATCAAGTCTGCCAAAGTCTCCCTTGTGGCCTGGGATGGATTCACACCCACCCTGACACAGACACAGGGAGGTTTCTAGAAGGAGTTTCATGATTTCCCTGAACAATGCTCATTCCTACCTACTTGGCGGTGAGACCACTGTAATTTTCTTGAGATAATCGGAATTTTTACAAAGTACCTGCGTAAGTGCTTGATGAGAAAATAAGACCACATAGACCTGGGATAGAATCTTCTTGAAGCAGTCAATGAACACTCCCAAGAGAGCCACGCAGACAGAATGGGAGGCCATTAGGCAAAGCGGCTTCACACAGAGAACACGGGCCATCCGGGTGGTGGCACTGTCTGGGGGTGGGAAGGGGTGGCTGGGTCTCTGGTCCCCTCCTCCTCCTTCCTTCCAGCCCATCAGGAGGCCAGCAGCCTCTCACACTGGTCAGCGGGCACGTTTGCTCAGAACCCACAGAACCAAAGACGTGTGGGCACTGAACACCCCAGGGAGGTGGAGGAGTGTCTGAAGTTGTTTCTGGCATGTACATTGTCATGGCAACAAAGTGATTGACAGGAACCACCCTGTCATGTTGTTATGGCAACAAGGTGATGGACAAAACCTCCCCAACATGTTGGCATGGCAACGAGGTGGCTGACAGAAACCACCCCAGCACGTTGTCATGGCAACATGGTGACAAAGTAACTGACAGAAACTTCCCTGGTATACTGTCATGGCAACAAGGTGACAGAAACCTCCCTGGTACACTGTCATGGCAACACGGTGACTGACAGGAGCCACTCTGACCTCTGGCTGAGCCTGCAACCCTCCTGCCTGCCACCTGGCCTCATCCCCGCCCCCAGGGAACACCTTCTGTGTCCCCACGCTGTCTGTGGACTGGAACTCTCATGTCCCTAAGCCTACCTCATCTGAACAGACCCTCAGGGACCTGAAAGGCCTGGGTTTGAGTCCACATAGATCCATGTACCTCCCGATTTCGTTACTGTCTGCTGTCCATGGGGAAGGTGGGGGAGGGATGAGGTCAAGTACTTGGGCACCCGGGCACCGGGTGCTGGCCCGGGTTTCCTAGAACAAGTGCAGGGCACAGTCAGGGCTGGGCCCTAGTGATCGCCGGCCGCTGGAGGCTGGCCTTCCTCCTGCTGCCTCCTCCACCACTTCTGAGCCTCTGCGGCCAGGCCTCTTCCAGGGCCTCTATGCGCATGCATGCACACATGCACGCATGCACGCGCCCTCCCCTGCGCGTGCTCCTGCGCATGCCCCAGCAGGCCGCCCACACCCACACTCACCGGTTGAGCATGTTGGACTGGTAGATGCGCTTCTCATGCGTGTTGTAGCAGCTGCTCTTGGGCTCGGGGATGAAGCTGTGCTCGGACAGCATGTCCGACGCGGCCGTGGTGATGATGGCGATGCCGTCGCGCACGCGCGCAGACAGCCCGTAGTCCCACTCGTCGTACGAGACCGAGATGAGCCCTGTGGGGAACTCGGCTGGCACCGTGTCCGTGTCGCCGGCCACCAGGCTGGGCACGATCCACGTGTAGCCATAGCCCGTGAGCCCCACGGAGTGCGCCACCTCGAAGATGTAGGTGGCCTCCTCCTTGGTGCAGTAGAGCAGGATGATGGGGGTCTGCAGCTTCTTCAGCTGGTTCTGGATCTTGGAGTCCCCGTCGTCCAGCGACATGTCCAGCAGCAGCACCTCCTCCAGCTCCCAGCCCACGAAGCTGTTCTCGATGGTGCTGCGGATCTTGTTCACGAAGTCCTGGTACCCGGGGAAGTAGGTGGTGACAATGGAGAAGATGTACCAGTCGTACTCTTCCATGATGTTTAGCATCACCGAAGCCTGCTGCTCGATGGACGGCCCGAACTGGAAGAACATGGACGAGTCATCCTGTAGGGAGGGTGGGAGGGAGAAAGAGGGAGAGGAAGGGAGGGAGAGAGAGGAAGAGGTAGGAAAGGAAAGTGATAGGGAAATGGAAGGAGGAAGGGAGGGAGGGAGAGAGAGGTCAGTCAGTCTTTGGTGGCAGTGCACACCGAGCTTCCTGTCCATCAGCATTTATTTTCAGGGCGACTGCTTTCTTTGGCTTCCCCTCCCCCAGCAAAGCTAAATCACATACATGTATGGGACTGGGCTCCCACGCGTGTCTCCTGGGGAGGACAGAGTGGGAGGTGTAGCCTAGCAAGACCCTATGTACAACCTGCACACACACAGATGTGGAGCCGGGCGCCCATGGCTCACGCCTGTCATCCCAGCCACTCAGGAGGCTGAGATCTGAGGATTGCAGTTCAGAGCCAGCTTAGGAAGGGAAGTCTGTGATTCCCCATCAAGATGCTAGAAGTGGAGCTGTGGCTCAAGTGATAAAGCACCCGGCTTGAGCAAAGAAAAGCCCAGGGACAGCCCCTGGGCCCTGAGTTCAAGGCCCAGGATGGGCATCAAAATAATACTATTGATAATGATGATGAAGATGGTGATGATGATGATGATGACGACGATGATGATGATGATGGTGATGATGATGAGTGCCTGGAGTGTGAAGCCGGCCTTTCCCAGCTGTGGGTTCTAGTGAGAGGAGGGAAGGTGGACAGAGGGGTAGAGGAGGGCAGATGTGATCCCCAGGCTCTAAGTCCTCCTGGGAGAATGGAAGGGTGGAGCTGGGTGGGATGGGCTGGGGAAGGGGGGAGGAGGAGGGAGGAACGCGGGGTGAGTGGACCAGGCGCCTGGTATACAGGGGTGCACACGTCAGAATGAAGCCTCCTGTGCAACTGACTGATGTGACCAAAGTATGAGTGTGTGCGCACATGTATATGTACGTGTGTGTGTGCGCGCGCGTGCGTGTGTGTGTGTGTGCGTTTTCTCTCCTAGGGTCCAGAAAAAATCAGCAGAGCAATACGTGGGGTCTGGGTGGGGGGGAGAGGCTGGGTGTGGATGGAGGGGAGAACAGCGGGGCAAGTCAGAGCTGCTGACACATGTGCGTGCACACGTGCACACACACACACACACGGTGAGAAATAACCGACAGTTCCCACAGACCTTGGCCAGCCCTCAGCTCTGCCCAGCTGCATTTGCTACTCGTTGCCTGAACCCTGCACAGCCTGTAGGCTGGCATGGATGATGCCAGGCAGAGATCCCTGGGCGTCTGGTCCCATAGGGACCACCAAGAATGAGTAAGTGGCCGGGCACCGGTGGCTCACGCCAGTTATCCCAGCTACTCAGGAAGCTGAGAGGTCTGAGGATCAAGGTTGGAAGCCAGCCTGGTCTGTGATCTCCAATGAACCACCCAAATTCTGAAAGTGGAGCTGTGGCTCAAGCAGTAGAGCACCAGCCGTGAGAGAAAGAGCTCAGGGACAGTGCCCAGGCCTTGAGTTCCAGCCTTACAACTATAGAAATAAGCAGGTGCTGAGGGCAGAGTTCCTCCGGTCAGGTGTGGACCAGCCAATCACCAGCAAGCAGGGCCTCACCAGACACCCCAGGCTGGCCTGGGATGGGTGAGCGGCGGGGTACCCAGAGCCCAGGATACACACCCAGCCTCTGCACACAGTGGATCTGTGTGGCTCCCATACATCGAAAGCACCCGCTTCTAGAAAACCCCTGGTGAGTCTTCTAATGAGAGTGAGCGAACCTGACCCTCTTCGGTCCTGCTTTTTCTTAGTTCCTTTCCCCTGTGGTGACGAGTGACCTTGTCTGTCTCCAAGCAAGAGAATGCCAGGGTGCAGTAGAAGTTCAAAAGGAGACTATGGAGGTGGGTCTGTCCTCTCCTTCCCCTCACCCCCCCCCCCACCTGATTCAGCACCATCTCACCCTGTTCCGACCCCCTGCGTCCCCCTCGACAGCTACCTCCACCATCCACTAAACCAGGGAGCCCCAATGGCGCTGGGGTCTGGCACCCAACTGAGTTGATGGAAGCCAAACAGAAACCACGAGACAAAAGCTGCACGTGGGTGGCTCATGCCTGCCACCCCAGCTACTCGGGAGGCTGAGATCTGAGAATTGTGGTTTGAAGCCAGCCTGGGCAGGAAAGTCCATGAGGCTCTTATCTCCAATGAACCACTAGAAGAGGCATCAGGGTCAGCGTCCAGGCCCAGAGTTTAAGCCCCAGGACTGGAAAAGCAAAGAGAGAGAGAGAGGAGTTATGGTTTCTCAGCATAGCGAGGACCCCAGCCTTACGCATTTGGCCAAGGCTGAGCCTGAAACCGCTTCTGGCTATCCATTGCAAATGGTGACAGGCTGGGCAAGCGATGACTGCAGCCACAAATCTAGGCACCATCTCCAGGCACAAATCTAGGCGCAATCTCCAGGCGAGCAGAGTGGAAGGCATTGGTGGTCAAACACCTATCTTGACAGGGGACCAAGGACCAGCAGCGTCCCCTGCTGGTGTTACAAAACGGTGTCTCAGAGCAGCAGCCAGTGAGTGACCAAACCCGACCAGGCCGAGGGCAGGGACGGATTCCTGATCCCAGCTGGCCCCCGAAACCTTGCCGTAGCCTGCCCCAAGAAATGGCTGTGCTGGAGGGAGAGGGGTGATCAGCCCGGGGCAGATAAATTTCTACGAGAGCCTGCAGCCACGTGCCACATGTGAGCTGTGTACTCTTGGGACTTTGATGCCCATAGCGTGTGTTCACTAAGAAGGGAGGGGAACGGCTTTCCCTCCTGTTATCCTACTGGCAGTGCACGAAATCGGCTGGCTCCTCGTTCCCATTTCCTGCCGATCCACAATGTCCCCCAACCCCACAGCGGTAAGATCCAGCTCACCCCACTTCCGAGACTGTCCCTCACTTGAGAGGGGGTCATTTGCCCCAAATCACGGCCACTTCCTGGGGTAAATGGTGCTGAACTGTGGGTGGCAAATGGTGGCCAAGCCCTGGTGATCTAGTTTCTTTAACTGTTTTGTTTCCTTGGCTGGTCGTAGGGCTTGAACTTGGGACCTGGGCGCTGTCCCTGAGCTTCTTTTGCTCAAGGCTAGCACTCTACTACATGAGCCACAGAGCCACTTTGGACTTTTTGCTGGTTAACTGGAGATAAAGGGTCTTACAGAGTTTCCTGCGCAAGCTGGCTTTGAACAGCGATCCTCTGATCTCAGCCTCCCAAGTAGCTGGGATGTCAAGCGTGAGTTCCAAGTACCCAGCTCCAAGGTGCTTTTAGGTCAATGCAAAGGAATAATAGGTAGAGAAATAGGAAAAAAAAATTGCCCCCCCCCAAAAAAAAAGGGAAATGAAATGGATCAAGAGAAACAGTGTGAGCATTAAGTTAGCTACTGATTAGGGAGAAGGGTTATCAATAACAATCAGGCTCTATTCATGGAGGCAGATGCGTACAATCATGCACACTCCACGCCGCCAGAGAGAAAGGCATTTGCAGGATGAAAGAAGAACGGATCCGTAACTGAGACCGAGGTGCCGAGAGCAGGCAGCTTGCCGAGTATCAAGTGAGAAACACTAAAACCTAAGCTGTGCGTGCTGTCAAAATTCCCCGGTTCATGACGGGCCGAAGAGTGAGAGCCTGCGGGGTGGAGAGCAGGTGGAGGGGAAGTGCTCAGCGGGCCGGCGGTGGCTTTCTTTCAGAGTAGCAAAGATGATGACCTGTGTCTTGGATATAATAAATATGTATATGTAATAATATCAAATTACATTATAATCATAGGTTAATATTCAATGGTATCATCATCGATGGTAAATTAATGTTATATGATAACTAGCTTAACAATAGGTTAATATTCAATTGTATTATCATCGATGGCAAATGAATAAGTTATATGATAACTAACTTAATAGGTTAATATTCAATTGTATTATCATTGATGGCAAATGAATGAGTTTTATGATAACTTGATAATAAGTTAATATTCAGTTGTATTATCATCAGTGGCAAATGAGTGTTATGATAACTGAATTAATAATAAATTATGTTATCATTAGTGAATTAAAAATTAATAAATTAGTAATACATCTTCCCGTGCCCATCTGAGCGGATCACCGAGTTCGCTGATGGAAAGGTGTGGTGGAGAGGAGCTCTGAAGGGGGGTGCTCAGAGCGTTTTGCTATTTGATTCACCTGCAGGGCTGTCCCCTCCCCCCCCTGGAAAAAAAGAGCAGAGAGCCACTGTTTCCGGAAGCAGTGACAAGATCTGTCCACGTGGGGCTCACCAAGCGATCCTTGGTAAAGGGAGATATTCCTCCGTCGTCCCTGCTCTGGGCAGAGCGGAAGAACGAGGGGGGCTCGGGTTCCTTTGGCCCCGGGTTCACAGCCCTTGGCCCCACGGTGGCCGAGTCCAGGGAGAGATCTCCTGAGACAGCACTGAACTTTCCCCCACTCAGCATCAGCCATCGGTTCCCCGGGGGTCTCCAGGTGGGAAGAGCGGACCCCGTGTACTGGAATGCGGTAGGAGCCCCCAATCAGAACGACGGCGACTGGATTCACCACTCCCCAAACCAATCGGTCATCTGCCCTCCAAAGAGACAGGCGTGTCCCCAAATGAAAATAAAATGGCATTAAGGAGGATTTGGAGGAAATAAAATGTTATCTACCGGGGAGTGCAGGCTGGCGCTGGCCCACGTGGCCTGCCGGGCAGAGCACAGCTCTCATTGTAACTTGGCCTCGCCGGCTGATGCCAACACGTCCGCCTTCAGAGGTGCAGCTGCAACTCTCCCTGAAATCATGCCAGCCTCAGATCTCAGGGTAACCCAGGACCCCTCCCTCCCAAGAAACCAAGGTGAACGAGGGCCAGGTTGTTCTCCACATCTTCCAGAGTAACCACACCATTGTCTTCACTTACTTAGTGGAGCCAGCAAGCTCTGCAGGCTGAGGAAGTGCATCCGCCTGTCTATACACAGTCCCTCCTGCTGTCCATGAGGCCCTGGGTTCTCTGCCCTCTTTGATGAAAGGCACTGAAGTGGCCATCAGAAGCATCATCCAACTCCCGTCTAGATGGATAGCTGTCGTAATCCACGTGCCAAGTCCACTGCGAGCTAAACAGCTCCTTTGCTATTTTCATTTTTGTAGGTCCTGGGGCTTGAACTCAGGGCCTGGGCACTGTCCTCAAGTTCCTTTGCAAGGCTGGCGCTCTACCACTTGAGCCACAGCTCCACTTCTGGTTTTCTGGTGGTTCATTGGAGATAAGAGTCTCATGAACTCTCCTTTCCAGGCTGGCTTTGAACCGCAATCCTCCAGATCTCAGCCTCCTGAGTAGCTGGGATGACAGGCGGGAGCCACCACGCCTAGCCTCTCAGCCAGTTCTGAGAACAAGCAAAAGGTAAATCCACAGGTATGAATAGTTCCACCAAGTGCCAGATGCCAGCTGGAAACCCATGTAACTCTGGGCCTTAGCAGTGAGCCGTAGCTTCGTCCCGTGGTGGACCAGGCCAGGGCTGGTGGACAGGCCGAGTAGTTTCCTATCCAAATCCCACCTGCGGTCTACTTGAACTACATGCCCATCTTTTTCCTTGATCTGACCAGCCTTTTATTTTCAATTCCAAACATTAGATCAGGCTGGTGGGAGTTGTCCTTTATGAAGTCAGATTCTCTGATTTTAAATAACTAAAAAAATCACCCTCTTCTTCAAATGATTGCACATTGATTTTGTTAAGATTTCAGGTTTCCTTCAGAAAATCAATACTTATCAGCTACCCACACTCATCGCCAAACTTGCCCGCCGGTATTTAAGTGCCATTGGTGTAGCTTTGGGCTGCGCTGAGAATTACTATTTAAACAATGTATACAAAAGCAGCCGGATGCCACATTTTCTTCCTTGGGTTGAAACAATTCCTGTGGTCACTTAAAAACGCACAGAGGTTGGGCTGGGAAGGTGGCTCGGGGTAGAGCGCTCGCCTAGCATGCATGAAGCCCTACATTCGAGTCCTCAGTATCACACACACAGAAAAAGCCAGAAGTGGAGCTGTGGCTCAAGTGGTAGAGCAAAAGAAGCTCAGGCCCTGAGTTCAAGCCCCAGGACTGGCCTAAAAAAAGGAAGGAAAAAGAAAACCACAGAGGAACAACTCCTAGCTCTCAAAACCCCCTATCAAAGAAGCAGAATGACGTTTTCTTACTAATCCAGGACTTCTGTGGGGTGGAGGCTGGGACTTAGGGTCTCACAAACTCACTCTGCTTTGTTTGGGGCAGGTGCTCTACCACCTGAGCCACATCTCAAAACTGCCCCTCTCTCCCACAGGGTGCTGGACCCCTGGCTGGCTGCTGTGACTTCCAGCCGTGAGATCTAATCTTGTCTCCTTCTTGGTCCCCTGAACCTCCCTCCAGCTGCTGGCAATGTGGCCAGCGTCTCAGGGACGCTTCCTGTGCCCACCCGTGGTCGTGTGCGGCTATGACCACCGTGTGGGAATGACCCACAGCTGGTCCCAGTTCCGGGTCTCAAGACAGAGCCTTCTCCAGACTAGGTCCTGGCTTCAAAGGCGGCTCATCCGCTCATTCGCCAACCTGGCAGATGGGTGACCTTGATGGTTCTTCACCACCAGGCTACTTCACCGTGCCAGACACAGCTCACTAGCACTGCCTAAAAGGAAACTAGCCTTTTCTTCACAGGTCAAAATTGAGAGATTCACCAGGTGCTGGTGGCTCACACCTGTCATCCCAGCTACGCAGGAGGCTGAGATCTGAGGATCGTGGTTCAAAGCCAGCCCAGGGAGCGAAGTCCACATGACTCTAATCTCTAATTGACTACCAGAAAACCAAAAGTGGCGCTGTGGCTCAAGTGGTAGAGCACCAGCCTTGAGCAAAAGAGCTCAAGGATAATACCTAGGTGCTGAGTTCAAGCCCTAGGACCAGCACACACACACACACACACGCACGCGCACGCACGCACGCACACACACACACACACACAGAGTAAGGGTTCTGTATATCTGAAAGGACTGTGACACAGCTGTGTCAGAGGCTCCTAACGGATTTCTGTCTTCTTTTACAGATGAATCCCGCAAATCCCACGTGATTCCCAATGTGGTACAATCCCAGCTGAGGACCGACATTCTGGCCCACAAGCCCTGCCTGTCACCTCCACCCAGAAGTGGGCGGAGTGGGGGGAGTGAGGCCATAGATCTGCTTGTGGGGGGATTTCAACATCAAACACTTACAGAGCAGGAACTCTTGTTTGCTTGTTGGGGGGGGGGCGGCGTGGGGACAGTAATAGAGCTACTCCTTGTCTCTCTCTCAGGCTGGGCCTGGAACTCATGATCCACCTTCCAGGATGCCGGGATTACAGCTGTGCGCCACCATTCCCTACAGTAGTGGGAAGTTGGGGGGTGATCTCATCCCAGGGGGGTGGAGGACATTGAGCTGAGGGCATGGTTAGACCCGCGGAGGGACCGACGGCTCCTCCCGCCTTCCCACCTGCAGATTCCCACGCTGTGGAGAACCCAAGGCTCCACACTTTCTCTGCTTCCAGACCTACATTTTTTTCCTGGATTTTTCTCACTTTTCATTTCTTTTTATAAAACGTGGCCCGAAATGGCTCGCGGGACCTTGGCTGCGAGTTTTACCATGCAGGCATTTACAGAAAAAAGAGGGGGGTGCTCCCAGAAATACCATTACACACACTTTGCCTCCCCCATCCCCAGTAAAACCAGGCTGACCCCCCACACCTCACAGCAGTAATGTCTTCGACGTTCGCGAATTCAATCAGCAAAAGGACAGGGATTCGTCCTGTTCAATTGCAAGTTAGCTGTCCAAAGGGCTTCTGCCACTGGAACTCTCTCTAGCTTGTACATTCCCAGCGTGGACTGATGTGTGTGCTCAGGCCTGCACTAACACTCTAATACTCTCTTAACCTTTCTCCTGTGTGTGTGTGTACGTATACATACATATAAAACATCAGTCTCCCTCTTTTGTAATCATATTACTATTAATGATTGTTATTATTGTTATTCTTCACGTTACTTTTGTCATTTGTGGGGTTTGAACTCAGGGCCTGGGCGCTGGGACTGAGCCTCTTTGTGCTCAAGGCTGGCGCTCTACCATTGAGCCACAGCACCACTTCCAGCTTTCTGGAGGTTCGTTGGAGATAGGAGTCTCACTGACTTTCCTGCCCGGGCTGGCTTTGAACCACAATCCTCAGATCTCCTCCTCCTGAGTGGCTGGGATGACAGGTGTGAGCCACCGGTGCCAGCTTGTTATTCTTTTTTTAGATCCAGATTTCCTTCCCCCTCCCTCGCTCTCTCTTCGTTGTCTTTCTGTTCCCACGCTTAGGGTCCAGTCCGGCTCTGGCTGGTGTAATTCCAAGAAGGCCACGCAGAGCCGGCTTTTAGACGGGCAGTGGCTTACCCTCGCCTGTCCTCCCTCCCTCCCCCTCCACTCGCCGTTCACTCATTTCCCAGCTTGCTGGTTGCTGCTGCTTTCATTTAACTAGGTTCTCTGCTCCGTTCCCGGCCTCCACCCTCGTGTTGCTCCTGTCTGATCTGTGTTGAGATGAACACCACAGAGCCCGGGACCGACGGGGGGCCTCTCCTCGTCTCCCGTGGAGCCCGTGGGCACATGCGAGCGCTCACGACGGGCCATCAGTCTCACATTTTTGTCCCCGCACACCCCGTTCTATTCTGGTCTCCCACCGCAACGCCCGCGTACCGTATGCTGGTCCCCCTCCCCCCAGCTCCCCTCCCACCTGTGCGCTTCTGTTCTTATGATCGCCTGCCAATCAGAGCCCTCTGGAAACCACCCACTCCCAGGAGCCACCGCACTGTCCACTCCATCTCCGTGATGATGATTAAAACCAGGACAGAGGGGGAAGGCCAGCCCAGCCGCCAGCCCTTCGTCATCGTTTGGGGTGTGTATGTGCAGGTCCTGGGGCTTGAACTCAGGGCCTGGGCACTGGCCCTGCGCATTCTTTTGCTCAAAGGCTGGCAACTCTACCGCATGAGCAACAGCTCCACTTCCAGTTTTCTGGTGATTCACTGGAGCTCAGAGTCTCATGGACTTTCCTGCCCAGGCTGGCTTTGAACTGCGATCCTCAGATCTTAGCCTCCTGGGTAGGAGGGATGCCAGGCGTGAGCCGCGGCGTCCAGCTGTGTGCATCATTTTTTGATCGTGATATTGATCCAGCAGTATATAACGGCTTTCTGCACATTTTATGTCAGCAAAGGGACACACAAAAGGTTAAGCAGTCCGGAGTCGCCTGTCCGCTGAGGGGCGGAGCTGGAAAGTGAACCCAGGATCGGAGGACGGCGCGCGAGGTCTGTCTCACACTCATTTACACTTCCCACGTTTGGAGCAATGAGCAAACAGAGTGAAGCACGCTGCCCGGGTTTCAAAGCTACCAGCAGGGCTGGACCCCCAAAGGAAGTAGCTGAACCCCAGCTCCACAGCGGTTCTCTGCACACCGCTGCTGAGCTGAGCGACCTTCCCAGAGGCTCGAGGGAGCTCCCTTGGCCCTTCTGTCTACTTTTTAAACACTATTTTCTTCTGGAAAGAATGCCTAAGCCAAGCTAAGCAAGGAGACCCCACTGTCCCCAGCTGCTGTAGCCCCCACAGCTGTCCAGCCAGAGCTCCAAAGCCACAAGGAGAAAGTAGGTCTGAAGACAAGACAATTTGGAGCCCTAATTTAATTCCATGTGTCAGAAAAAGTTGACCTATTAAACTCTATTCCTACACAACACAACTAAACATTATAGACTCCCAGTGTGGTCATCTCTGTGGAGAACCGATAGATTGACTGATGGATAGACTTAGAGAAACAGACAGATAGGTAGGTAGGCAGGCAGGTACAGATAGATGTATGATAGGTAGGTAGGTAAATGAATAGCTAGGGAGAGAAACTGACCAGATACACAGATGACAGGTAGATGTAGCTAGGCGATACCAGATAGATGGTATCATATAAGACGCTTGGACAGAGAGACAGATGACTGATATAGACAGATATGTTTGTAGATAGATGACAGACAAGATATATAAGGCAAGATAAATTTAGATGGATAGATGAACAGAAAATATTGATATAGACAGATGATAGATATATAAATATGAGTATAGATAGATGTAGGTAGATAGATGATAAGATAAATGAACGAACAGGGAGAGAAATAGATATAGCCAGATGATAGATAGATGATAGATATAGAGAATGGCAAGATGGATAGATAAGATAGATGACAGATGATGAGTGGATGGGTAGATGATAGATAAAAAGATGGATGGATAGACGGATGGATGGATGGATGGATGGATAGATGATAGCTAGATAAGATGGATGGATAGATAAATGGATGGATGAATAGATGGATGACAGAAAGTTGAATGGATAGATAAATAATAGATGGGTGGATCGATACAGACATATAGGATATTGACAGATGATAGATATAGAGATGACAGACAAAATAAGATGGATAGAAAATAGACATTGGTATATAGAGAGATGATAAATGTAGGTATGGGGATAGAGAGATATGGAAGATGATAGGCAGGTAGATATAGATAAGAGAGAGATAGATAGCTTGATAGATCGTAGACATATATAACACAGAACTACAGATGATGGTAGATAGCAGATAGATGGATGGACGGATAGATAGACAGATATAGTGGATAGATGCTGGCTGGATAGATAGATGATGGATAGAGAATAGATGATAGAGAATGAATAGATAGATAGAGAGATAAGACAGACAGACAGCTGCTCTGAGGCCTTCACCGAGCTAATCTCCTTCTGCCCTACTTGGCATCCAGCTCCTGTCAGCTCGCCAGGTGGCTGGCCAGCCTGGTTTTCCAGGAACCGCACATGCGCCCAGTCACACAGGACACCAGGCGGGACCATCCCCACCCTGGGGCCGTGTCTCCACGTGCATCCTCAGAGCAGAGCAGAGTAGAGCGGAGTGGCATCTCGAAGCCAGGCTCCCTGCAAGGCAGGGCCAGCCGCACGCAGCCCGCCTCCCCCGGGCCTCGCCTAGGAGCAGCCACAATTGAAAGCTGCAGCCCGGCTGACTGCAAAGCCAGCCCGGTCCAGCCACCCCGCGCTGGCCGCCTGGAAACAGTTCTCTGAGTGACTCAAAGGGGCATCAAGGCAGGCAGCTGGACGAGGCTTGTTCTGCCCAGAGGCCTTGTGTCTGAGTCCATGCGGAGCCCCGCAGGTGGCTGGCTGCGGAGGAGGAGGGCTGCGGGAGGAGGGGGAGGGTCTATTCAAGAAGGCCAGGCCTCCCTGCGGGACATGCTCCACAAAAGAGGGACAACAAATTCAGATTTCAAAACCCCTGGGGAACCCTGTAGCCCCTTCCCTTGCCCCCCCTCTCCCTGTGGACCCCGCCCAGGCTCAGCTCAGAAGCTGTCTTTCATACTCTTTCTCTCCTTCTTTACACCTATTAAAAACAGGTAGGATCTGATGCAAAAGAGTATCTACTAGATATTATAAGAAAAGAAAGAAAGAAAGAAAGAAAGAGAAAGGAAGGAAGGAAGGAAGGAGGAAAGGAAGGTAGGAAGGAAGGAAGGGAGGGAGGGAGGGAGGGAGGGAGGGAGGAAGGAAAGAAATATGTATATAGAGAGAGGGGGCGGGGAGGGAGAAAGGCAGGCACTGGTGGCTCATGCCTGTCACCCGAGCTACTCAGGAGGCTGAGATCTGAGGGTGGAGGTTCAAAGCCAGCCTGGGCAGGAAAATCCATGAGATTCTTATTTCTAATGAGCCACCAAAAAGCCCTAAGTGGAACTGTGGCTCAAGTGGTAAAGCACCAGCCTTGAGTGAAAGAACTCAGGAACAGTTTCCAGGCCCTGAGTTCAAGCCCCAGAACTGGCACATAAAAAAAGTATATACAAATATATACATATATGCACACACACACACACACACACAAAGTCTGAAGATATAATTTAGGTGAATGGGTGCATCAGGGCTCAGAAATATTCTAAAAACCGAGGTATAATAGCATGCAAGGACATTCGAAGGACTGCAGAAGCAGCTTCTCTCTCTCTCTCTCTCTGACTCTGCCCTTCCTCCTTTTTCTTGATCATCTTTTTCCCTCCCAAGCAGGCCACACAAACAAAGGAACCCTCTTCTCAACGTAGATCACAGAGTCTAGAGTCCCTCTCCTCCAAAACCAACCATTAAACTTAGAAACAATGCTCGACTTTTCCTTCCTCCTTACCTGCCTTCCCTTCTTCCTTTCTTTCCTACTAGTCCTGGGGCTTAAACTCAGGTCTTAAGCACTGTCCCTGACTTTTGTTGCTTAAGGCTGGTGCTCTACCACTTGAGCCGCAGCACTTCTGGTTTTCCAGTGTTCATTGGAGATCAGAGTCTCACGGACTTTCCTGCCCGGGCTGGCAATCCTCAGATCTCAGCTTCCTAAGTAGCTGTGATGACAGGCGTGAGCTACAGTGCCCGGCCAGCTACCTTTCTTTATGAATAGCTGGTCATGAGAAAGTCTCAGACATACCTTGTCTGATCATAGGTTTAAGACCCTCATTCACCTGAAGTCTGGAACTATCCCCATGGGGAAGGAATGTTACACAGAGGGAAAGAAGATTCTGATGCACCGCCCGCTGGGCTTTTCCCATCTCATCTGGTCACGGTTCTATACACGTCCACCCAATCTCAGAGTCCAAAGTTGCCTTTGGCCTTCAATTCGAATACACTGCTGATTACAGGAATGCACTGCACCCTACCCTCTAGAAACCCCTCTTCAGTCCCGGGGGTGTCCACAGCACATGGGCTGGGAGACATCGCAGCCTCCCAACAGTGTGGTGGGATCCAGTCTCACATGCAACTCATGCTTCCAAAGAAAACACCCCCATGTCTTCACCTCCCTGACTTGGCTGGCTGGCCTTCAGTCTATCCACATCGCACAGGGCAAAAATCCATTCTTGCCAGGGACCGGTGGCTCACACCTGTCATCCCAGCTACTCAGGAGGCTGAGATCTAGAGGATCGAGGTTCAAAGCTTGGGCAGAATAGTCCGTAAGACTCTGATCTCCAATGAACCACCAGAAAACTGGAAGTGGTGCTGTGGCTCAAGTGGTAGAGCATCAGCCTTGAGCAAAAGAGCTCAGGGACAACGCCCAGGCCCTGAGTTCAAGGCCCAGGACTGGCACATCAAAACCCCCCCAAAAAAACTAAAGTCACAAAGGGAAGGAAAATGGAAATAACTCCCAGACCCTTAGACACTAAAGTCACCCAGCGCCCGCGGGGCCACGGGGCGAGGCGTGAGACACATCTCCTCCTAGGAGGCCATGGGCCTGCTCACAGGCCGGAAGTGGGTTCCTCTGAGAGAAGGACTCAGCGGCTTTGACTCTAGCACCTCCAGACAAACTCTGAGGGCCTGCCTCCACCCCCCCCCAACTCTCTTTGCCCAGGCGGAGGACCAGCAATGGCGCTAAGCCCCGCCCACGGGACCTTCTGTCTCCCACCTAGAGGAAGGAAAGGAACTGGCATCCCAGCCGTCCATCCGCAGCCTGCTAAGGGCGAACTCACCTAGCGGGCCTGCGGCTGACCAATTGCCCATTTCCACATTTCAAGGCCACCCCAGGGAAGCGCCTGGGGATGCTTCTTGCTTCTTACAATGTCCTGATTTTTTATTTATTTTTTGCCTTCCTCTCCTGCACACACTTAAAAACCTCATTAAGTCAGAGGCAGTGTCTTTAGACCAGCCAGGTGGCATGTGACCCCCCAGCCTTGCGAGCTGGAGGTGGTGAGCTCTTGATAGCCAGCGGCGGCCTTCCAGAAGCCCGGTGCTGGGGGACACCGTGGTGCTGAGTCCTGCTGACACCGCCCTGTTGTCCACCCAAGTGGAAGTGGCCATGATCACCACCGATGGCTCATTAAACCAAGTCACCTGGCCTTCCCGGGCCCCAGGGAAATGCCCAAGCCGGCCAATGCCTATGGCAGCTGGACCAGGGAGAGGGGTGGGGCAGAAGGGCCTTGGGTTAGGCCTGGACATCTGCCCAGGGGTCATCACACACACACACACACACACACACACACACACACACACACACACACACACACAGAGGCACAAGTATCTGGAGAAAATTTAACCATCACTAACCTTTACGGCTTCCTCCATGGGCAGGGGGAGCATCTCAGAGGAAACTGGTGGCGAGGGTCAGATGGATGGGGTGTCCTGCACTGGGACCCCCCAGAGTGAGGACTGGGACCTAGCCCCCCGGGGAGTGCTGGCCACCGATGGGATAGGGTTCCCCATCGTCCCTGTACCCGCCCACAGGGATGAGAAACTGCTCCCTGGAGTGAGATGGAGGGAGGGGTCGGCGGAGCTGGGGTGGGAGAGGGGGACAGACTGAAAGTGAGGAGAGCAACCCTTGGAGCGCTCTGGAACTTTCTTCAGGCCCCAGAACTCCAGTGACAGGGTGTTCTTGTGCACTGCTCAAAGGGTCCCCACGTTGGGTGACTCAGAAGGGGTGTTCACGGTGCTTGGCCCTGTGTGGGGTTAAAGCATGCACGCTCCCCACTACCACCTCCTGGGCCAGGATTCTGGAAGCATCTGCTGGAAATAGGTTTCCTCTGATAACTGGCCCAGGCCTCTGTTCTAACCTCTGATCTCTTGCGGAACTGGGGGTACAGCCCAGAATGACACCCACCTTCTGCGGATGCCTCTCCAAACTCCAGCCCTGAGTCAGGGACCCATCTTCTCAGCAGCACACCCCCCCATCTCATGAACTGACCTTTGACCCCGTGTCCCGAGTGCTTCCGCCCCGCAGTCCCCCCCTCCCCCCAAGTCATCTCCCTCTGAGCTCACCACTTCTGCTATTCAACAACAAAACAGACATACCCAGAGACCTGACCCGGAAGGCCTGCTTCTCTCTCCCCTTCTGAGAGCCTCAGACATGAGGAGAAGATGCACAGATGTCGGGAGTCAGCAATACAAGTCTCTGAAACTTTGAAGCCAATTCTACTTTATAATTCTTATCTCCCACCAGTCCTCCGGGCAAAGTCATTTCCACTTTCTCTTTTTCTTTTTTGGTGCAGGTCCTGGGTCTTGAACTCCGGGCCTGGGCGCTGTCCCTGAGCTCATTCTACTCAAGGCTGGCGCTCTACCACTTGAGCCACAGCTCCACTTCCGGTTTTCTGGTGGTTCATTGGAGATAAGAGTCCCATGGACTTTCCTGGCCAGGCTGGCTTGGAACTGTGATCCTCAGATCTCAGCCTCCTGAGTTGCTGGGATGACAGGTGTGAGACTCCAGAGCCTGACAAAATTCACAGAATTTTGGATGGCACGAAGGGTCAGAGGACTGTACTGTGGGCAGTGTGTTGGGCACAAGGTCTCCAGACCGTGTGACTGAGCTCTAAGAACCCAGCCTCTGTTAGTGTTTTTCACTCGTGCCACTCGCTTCGGAGGCAGGAATTTTTAAATTTTTATTTGTCAACTCAGATGAAAAAATGGGGAAACGGCAGGTGGGAGATGTCAAGGGCTTTCCCAGGGGGCAGGTGAGGCTGGGGCGGGATGGTACCAGGCAGAGCCGCAGCCACCCTGCTCCCTCCCCAAGGCCGCCTGAGACACTGAGGCGCTCCCTGGGCGAGAAGGGCTGGAAGGAGCCGAGCTCAGGTGACGGGCATGGAGGACAGGGCCTCTTCCCCAGCCTGGCCTGGGGGTCCAGGGGAGGGGGGGTAGAAGAGGAGGGAGCAGACAGAAGTAAACACAGAAGGAATGGTTTTAATTCAAACTATCATAGCTGGTAAGGCAGGATCAGAAAGATCTGGAAAGACTGCATACTGTTAGCCAGGCGCTGGTGGCTCACACCTGCGATCTTTTGCTACTCAGAAGGATCTCAGTTGAAAGCCAGCCTGGGGAAGGAAGGTCCAGGAGACTTATCTCAATGAGCCAACAAAAAAAAGCTGGAAATGAAGCTCTGGCTCAAGTGGTAAGAGTGCTAGCCTTGTACACAGACGGCTCAGGGACAGGGAGCAGGCCCCAGGATTGGCCACCTATTAAAATAATAATAATAACAACAATAATAATAACAGTGCATTCCATTACTGGGCGTGCCCACTGCTGCCCCAGCTTGCTCTTCGCCGGCCACGTTCAAAGTGGAGTATGGCAAGAGCTTGGGGATGATTACTGGTACCCTCCGGGAGGCAGGCTTCTGGTGGGAGGAGGTCCATGGGTGCCAGTCAAAGGCCAGGGTACGTAACAGGAATGGCCACCATGTCCAGGACCAAGTGATGCCCACCAGAGGCTCTGAATAGAGACAGCTGAGCCCCCAGGAGCAGCCTTGCCAATATGGCGGCTGTCAGCCGTACGCCATCTTGGCCTCTCCTTCCTCCCTTCACCAAAAGTCCCTTTCCCCTGGGTCCATCCTCACCACAGGTCACTGTGGGGACAGGAGAGCCCTCCAAGTCCCGGGGTCCTCCCAGATCCTTTGCTCTCTGCTCTGTCTCCTTTAGTCTGAAGGGGAGGTTCCGGCCCCACCCTGTGGCTTTTGCACCGGCGCACATTCATTAGCAAGTTCTCCTGTCAGTCAAGCTCTGATGGGGGGGAGGGCGGGACTTGGGCACCTTTGAAATCTGTGTCTTCCAGGCCTCACTAGAAGTAGGGAGGGGAAAAAGTTAAAGCAGAGAGTGGGGAGGGGGGAGAGACAAGGGGGTGTGGCCTCTGTACGTCTGCTCTCTGCGCAAGGACCATCTCTGTTTCTATGGGAACAGGCCAGCAGCCGTCGCTAAGCAACGGATCCATTTCAAGGCATCGTCCTACAAATTAGAAGCTCAAGGTGGATGAGCCCCCCCCCCCCCGTGCTCCCCCTCCCAATGCACTGTCCATCAGCCCTGGCTGATTCCAGCCCCCTCCCCAAATCAAGCGAACAAAACCTGGTGGACAGCATGCCTAGAGTCCATGGTGTGGGAGAGTAAACCATTTTTGCCTTAATTCACCTCCAGCCAAAAGTAAAATCAAATCCTTTCTTGAGAGTCCAACAGAGACCTCCTTCTGTTTTTTGCTTCTCCCTCCCTCACCGAGTAGTCGAAAGCCCCTGAATAATCTAGAAATGAGTAACAGTAGGCCTGGCGCAAGGTACCATCGCTGCACAAATCCTTGGCAGGTGCTTCAAGTCCATCAAGCACCCGATGCGCGTTCTGCTCAGCCATGACCACTGAATTCAGGCTTCGTCCTCCTGCGTCCAGATGGCCACCGAGCCACCCTGTCTCCGTCCCGGGCACGGAAGCCAGACTGCACTGCGGGTGCGTGCCGCCATCGCCTGCGTCTCCGCTGCCAGCTCGCCTGGCACGAGAAGAGCCGCCCGGTGCCCAAGCCAGGTCCCCAGGGCAGGCGGATGCCAGCAGCCCCAGCTTCATTCCTCAGGATGCTCAGACTTTGCAGGACTTAAAGGAACCGTTGGCCCAGCTCTGCCCACCTCTGGGAAGCCAGGATGGACGGCCAGAGCGCACAACTTGGGTGGCTTAGCCGTGAGACGTGTGCAGGAGGGATTTGAGATGGAGCCGTTCCCTCCGGGTCTTTTTCTTTTTTGGGTCCTGGGGAATCAAACCCAGGACCTTTTCCTTGCTAGGCCAGCGCTCTGCCGCTGAGCTTCCTCCCAGCCCAACATTTCTTTGGTTTGAAAGATAATGGGAGGGTAGTGGTGGTGCAGATGGCCATGGATGGATGAAGGAGGCGATCGTCATGGGAACACGGGGTTGAAAGAAGCCAGGGTGGTGGGTCGTCGTGAGACCTTCCTCATCGCGGACTCCATGGGTCTGCGTGTCCTTCGATGTGAACTCCAGGAGCCTCCGTGCGTGTGCCTGAGATATGGGCCCAAGAATCAGGCGCAGGCGCACTTCTGAAAGAGTTGCACGAATGGAGGCCTGCGCTATGCAGCGTGTGACAAAGCCAGAGTGGCCGGACTGTGGAGAAAGCCTCGCCGTGGGACGGCTGGGGACTGGGGGCGGGGGCAGGCCGGGCGCTCTGACACAGGGTGTTTTTTATCCCACTGGGAGCCCTCAGCCAGACACCTGGGGCAGGGCTTGCCCAGGCCCAGGCCACGCCCCCACAGCTGGACCCACACACCGTCCCACAGGCCCATCCCCAGCCCACAAAAGCTTGGGGGTCACTTGAGATGAAAAGGTCCATTCACCTTGAGAGCGGGCAATTAGCAACTCAGATATCAAGATCCATTCATCTATCTATCCATCCATCTATCTACCAATCTACCTAATCTACCATCTGTCTATCTACCATCTATCTACCTTCTCTCTACCTACCCATCCACTATCTACATATCTATCTACCATCTATCTAATCTACTACCTACCTACCAACTATCTACCTATCTCACTATCTCTCTATATCAACTAGCCAGCTAACTACCTACTATCTACTATCTATCCATCTGTCTGTCTGTCTATATACCAATCTACTTTATCTACCATCTAACTACAATCTCTCTATCTACCTATCAATCTACCACCTGTCTACCTATTTCCCTATCTATCCACCATCTATCTGCCTATAATCTATATATCTATCATCTATCTACTTATCTCTATCATCTACAGACTTAGTATCTACTAACATCAATCAATCTATACAGATATATATTGACATATATAGATATATCATCTCTGAATGAAAAAGTCGCCATCTGCAAACACCCTTGTGAGACACACAGGCTTTGCACCGGGAGTCTCTGTCTGTCTCTCTGTCCGCCATCTGACTCTCTGAAGGTTTTAGAACATGACCTCCAAGACCTTAAAATCTGTCTGTCCTGCCCGTCTTGCAGGAAGAGCTGGGGACCCAAGGCCCAAAGGGCTGAGTACCCGCTGCAGAGTGCACACTGGAACCTCGCAGGGGGGGCTCACACAAGGCCTGAGTCTCCTCACCCCAAAATCATACCAGAGCCCCGTACATCCATCACCTCTGCTTCCGTCTAATCAGTGCCAGCCCCTCAAAGGGACAACTCGCCCGGCACTGTATCCGTGTGTGTGTGTGTGTGTGTGTGTGTGTGTGTGTGTCCTGGGGCTGGAACTCAGGGACTGGGCGCTGTCCCTGAGCTTTTTTTTTTTTTGGGTCCGTTGTGGGGCCTGAACTCTGGGCCTGGGCGCTGTCCCTCAGCTCTTCAGCTCAAGGCTAGCGCTCTACCACTAGAGCCACAGCTCCACTTCCGGCTTTTTTCTTTTTGCTTATGTGGTGCTGAGGAATCAAACCCAGGGCCTCAGGCATGCAAGGCAAGCGCTCTGCCACTGAGCCACCTGCCCAGCCCTCCCTGAGCTTTTTCACTCAAGGTTAACACTCTACCATTTGAGCCACACCTCCATGTCTGGCTTTTTGCTAGCTAACTGGAGATGAAACGTCTCACACTTTCCTACCTGGGCTGGCTTCAAACCGCGAACCTCAGGTCTCAGCTGCCTGAGTAGTTGGGATGACAGGCGTGAGCCGCCAGTAGGCTGCCTAGTTTGGAGATTTTTTTTTCTTTGTTAAATAAAATACTGCTTCAGTCCATGTGGGCTACTTTCACGAAATGCCACAGGCTGTCTCTTCGAAGCAGCACAGATGTGACTCTGGCAGGTATTTGTTTCCAGGGTCTGGGAAGTTCAAGGCCCTGGTCCTGACAGAACCCATGTGGCAGACAAAAAAAATCCAAAGAAATCCCTATTACCTCTGAGAACACAGGGAACCCCAGCTCCTCACGCGGCTGAGATCTGAGAGCTGTGCTTCGAAGCCAGCCCAGGGCAGGAAGAGTCCATAAGACTCTTATCTCCAATGAACCACCAAAAAGCCAGAAGTGGTGCTGTGGCTCAAGTGGTAGAGCACCAGTTTTGAGCACAAAAGTTCAGGGACAGTGCCCAGGCCCTGAGTTCAAGCCCCAGGGCCAGCACACAACCAACTCTCTGACTCTCTCTCTCTCCAGTCCTACATCTATCTAGGCCAACAAAGCTACGTTTAGCACCGTGTTTATGCTCTATAAAACTGAAATTCTTTTTCATGGAACATCTGGTCACTTGTATTCCCTTCCTTGGACAAGTAGGGCTTCCAGAGCATTCCTGAATGAACCTGGAATGCCTCTTCCTCCTCCTCCTCCTCCTCCTCCTCCTCCTCTTCCTGAAAATCTCCGCTCGGAGCCACTTGCCGTCCCAACGTGGAGACGTTGAGTTTAACAAGCTGCTTCATTTCCCAGCGGCCCCTTCCTTCCGCTGACCTCAAAGTCGCTGCCACACTCACTGCTGCTCGATAAATATTCATTGGACGGGCTGCGTGCATATCCGGGCTTGACATTTGTTAAGTCCAAGGAAACACGGCCGAGCCGGGAGTCAGGGGCTGGCAGCCATGGCCGCTCTTTCCTTCGAGAACAAGGTGATTTGCTGGGCCACTGTCTCCATCCCGCCCACCCCCTTCCTCTCCCTCATGGCATCTGTGTCATGGGACGGGGGAGGGGGGGGTCCGGGGAGAAGAGAGGGGATTTCTAATGTGTGTCTTGTCCCTTAAGAGTTGAGGCAACCAGCTGGGCATAGTGGCTCATGCTTGTAATCCTAGCTACTCAGGAAGGGGCTGAGATCTGAGTTCAAAGCCAGCCCAGGGCAGGAAAGTCCATGAGACTCTTTTTTTTTGGGGGGGGGGGGGTCCAGTCATGGGACCTGAACTCTGGGCCTGGGCACAGTCCCTCAGCTCTTCAGCTCAAGGCTCAAGGCTAGCATTCTACCACTTGAGCCACAGCACCACTTCCGGCTTTTCTTTTTTTTGCTTATGTGGTGCTGAGGAATGGAACCCAGGGCCTCATGCATGCAAGGCAAGCGCTCTACCACTGAGCTACCTTCCCAGCCCCCTCCATGAGACTCTTAACTTCAATGAATCGCCAAACAAAAAAGCTGGAAGTGGAGCCATGGCTCAAATGGTAGAGCACTACAGCTTTGAATGAAAATTCTAAGAGCTGGAGCCCAGGCCCTGAATTCAAGTCCTAGTGTCAGCGTGCATGCACGTGTGCGCACACACACACACACATACACACACACACACAATTGGTTAAGCAATAGGCGAGTGAACAAAATGAGCATGGGAGGCGGGCTCCTGGCAACCGCTGTCTTTCGGGCCTGGCTGGCCCCTGCAGGCCCTGTCTGTCCAAGAGGCACGTCCTCACCCCAATGACCTCAGATCTCGGGATACATCGCTAACCCTGGCCTCTGGGCAAGACCCGGGGCCTGCCTCTCTAGTCCACGGCCGAGCGCTTCAGGTGTTACTTCCGTCCCGGCTGCCTCCGCAGGCAAGATAAACAAGAAAGTTGGTTATATTTAAACTTCCAAGAGAGGCACTGCTGTGCCATTATGGGTCTATTTAAAATCCTCCGGGCAGCTGCGGTACATAATAACAAATCAGTGGGAAGGAGGGACGGAGGGAGGGAGCGAGGGAGGGAAGGAGGGAAGGGAGGAGAAGGGAAGAAAAAGGAGGAGAGGTGATCAGGGGCCTCCGATTGTTCTGACTGTAGAAAGATGGCCGGGGGAGAGTTGGAAAGATGCACTCTGAGGGAGCACTGAGCACTGAGCACTGAGCAGGGCTGAGGCAGGAACTAGAACCTTCCTGCTGGTGTGGAGGAGGCCACGGATCCACGCTTCCTAGGTTCTCCCGAGGGTCCCTACGGAACGACACGCCCTTCATCCTGCCCCGTTCCAGAACAAGTGTGGATGCCATCGGAGCCCCTCTTAAGTTTCTCCTCCCTTGGGGTGTTAGCTAAACTGAGCTCTTCACCACTACTTAAATCTCCATGAATTGTTGGAAACAGCACTCTAGCTCTCCTCCTTGGGGCGTCTATAAAAAATTAGCTTGTCTAAACTCAAAGCCCTCTGATAACAAGGAAACGCGATCTCCCCGCGTGCGCGGCGTGCGTTACAATGAAGAATGAGATTATTCAGTTCCCTATAAACGCGTCCCTGAGGCTGAGCCGAACCAGCAACACGAGTGACAAACCTTCACCCAGAGCTCGCGCATCCACAACGCGCTGATAAACCAAAGACCTCGCGTTACCACGGACAGACGCTTCACATCCGATCAAACTGTGTAAGGATGCGAGACACAAAGTCCTTGTTTGTTCCTTTTTGGCCTCAAAGAGAATATTCCAGCAGATCAGCAAGTGTTAACAATTTGTACTCTTAAGAATAAGTTCTAAACCGGGTGCTGGTGACTCACGCTTGTCATTCTAGCTACTCGGGAGGCTGAGATCTCAAGATTCATGGCTCAAAGCCAGCCCAGGGCAAGAAAGTCCCTAGGACTCTTATCTGTAAGGAGCTAACAAAAAAATGCCAAAAGTTGGAGCTGTGGTTCAAGGTAGCATGCTAGCTAGCTAGCCCTGAGCAAAAAATAAGCTCAAAGATAGCGCCCAGGCCCTGAGTTCAAGACCTGGGACCAGCATAGAAAATAAAAATAATAAAACAATAAACCTTTTGACATCGGGTGAAAGGTCTACTACAAGGACGATTTAACACTATCTCCACCAGGGGAGAAGCAGGCAAACAACTCACACAGTTTGTAACACTCAGCCAAACTCTACCATGTCCATGTAGAGAGGTTATAAAACAAGCCAGAGAGAGACAGACAAAGAGACAGAGAGAAATAGACAGAGAAAGGGATAGAGAGAGAAAGAGAATAAGAGAGAGAGCACTGCACTAGGAGTCCCAAGGACTGAGCAGCGACGATCAGGCCACGTCCTTCCAGCCAGCCCAGGAGACCCATGTCCAGCCAGGGATAAGAAAGGAAGCCATCTTGGCCAGACCCAATGATCTCTGCAAAAACAAAGGCCACTCACCCGCTCTGGGACGGGGTTGAGCCGGGAGCCCACCGCCGCTCCCCACGGTCCACTCACGATCCCCGCTAGTGGGTACCCGGCCATTAACACCCGGTTTCCTGCTGGACATACAGATCAGCCATGACCCTGCCCCACAGGAGTCTGAAGTCCAGCCAAAGACACCAAGAGACAAAGGAAGAATCAGATCCCCGGGCCACGACGGACAGCGACTGTTTCCAAATATCCAAGCCTGGGGGCCCCAAGCTCCAATGTCAGTAGTGCAAAAAAGAAAAAAGAAGAAAAAAGGAGGAAAAGAAAATGCTTCCATATCATGTCTGAGAACATAGCCAAACACTGAGGCAGGAAGTCGGCCCTCAGGGGGTGTGGCATTCTCCCTGATAAGCCCAAAGTTTCTGTGTCAGGACAGCCCATGGCCAGAGCCCCTGACCAGAACCCATCGCCAGAATGCTGCCCACCGCTGCCTGCTGTGCTACTCCTTGCCTATTTTCTTCTTTCTCCACACTACTAAATCCACCTTCTTTCCCTCTCTTCCTTCTTTCCTTCCTTCCTTCCTTCCTTCCTTCCTCCCTCCCCCTCTCCCTCCCTTCCTTCATCTCTCTCAGACATGGGTCTTGAACTCAGGGCCTGGGCGCTGTTCCTGAGCTCTTTCACTCAAGGCTGGCGTGCTACCACTTGAACCACAGCACCACTTCAGATTTACGGTGGATCATTGGAGATGAGAGTCTCACAGACTTTCCTGCCCTGGGCTGGCTTTGAACCGCGATCCTCAGATCTCAGCCTCCTGAGTAGCTGGGATGACAGGTGTGAGCCACCGGCGCCCGGCTCAGACCTGGCCTCTGCGGGCATGAGCGCTTCCGGGAGGTCCACTCGAGGCTGGCCAGGCCTCCACCTCCCCTCCGGCCCCCGGGCCCCCGTGGCTCTGCAGAGCTCCTCTCCTTTGTGCCAGCGAGATCTCATTTCTCCACCAGGAGCCTTTTCAATGCCGCTTTAATTCCCCGTGGCCCGCTTGCTTGCTTTTTGTTTTTGATTTCAAACTCAACACTATGTTACCTACATTTCATTAAATCTATTTCCACTCTGCCCTTTTCTTCCCACCTGGCAGGCCCAGGCTTTATGATGTTTTGTTGGTGTTTCTTGGGGGGGGGCGGGGAGGGCAGGTTCTTCAGCTTTGCCTGTGTTCCTAGGTTATGTGGGGTTCTTCCCAGCCTAGTCCTACCTACTTCCATCCGCCTCCTACACCTATTTTGGTGCCAGTTGTGGGGCTTGAACTCATCTCTGAGCTTTTGCCCTCCAGGCTGGTGCTCTACCACTTGAGACACAGTTCTACTTTCAGCGTTTTGCCGCTTTTTGGAAACAAGCGTCTTCGTGCCTGGGCTGGCTTCAAACCTGGTTCTGGAACACAGGAGTCACGTGCTGATCTCCCCCAGCATGCTGCTCTGGCCACACCGTGCAAACCTCCCCTGAATCCATGCACCTAGCTCCTCCAGCAGAGAGAAAGGCCATGCACACCGGGTTCTAGCTGCTCTCCTCCAGGGCACTCTAGAGCCATGAGTTCTAGAAAGGCACTTTGCAGCAATAACAATGTTCTCCATGCTAGGTCCCAGTGGCTCACGCCTGTCATTCTAGTCATGCAGGAGGCTGAGATCTGAGGATCGCAGTTCGAAGCCAGCCGGGCAGGAAAAGTCCTTAAGGCTCTGATCTCCCAGGAACCAGCAGAAAACAAGTGGCGCTGTGGCTCAAGTGGTAGAGCGCCAGCCTTAAGCTGAAGAACTGAGGGACAGCGCCCAGGCCCTGAGTTCAATCCCCATGACTGACTAATAATCATAATCATAATCATGATCATGATCAGGGACTTTATAAATATTTTGAAGTGACTGAGCCAACACATCCAGGTTTCATCAAGACCCTGGTCAGAAGAGCTGGAATTCCCACGGATGCCGGTGTCTCACATCGTGTGGATCTTTCTAGATCGCCCAGGAAGGGTCACAGATTCCTGGAGCATTTTGTTTTATCACATACACATACATATATACACACACACATATGGCCAAGTGTGTGTGTGTGTGTGTGTGTGTGTGTGTGTGTGTGTGTGTGTTTCTCTCATCTTCCAGGGCTCGATCAGCTCCACGTGGGAGCAGAGCCGCCCTCCCCGCAGAGGCCGTCCTTGGCGTGGACCAAGGTGTCACCTCTACTGGACCATTAAGAAGCTGGAGCCCCAAAGCGCCAATGACTCACAGAGGGCTGGCACTAAAGCCTGCAGCTACTCGGCCCTCCCTCCTCCAGCTCTGAGGCCGCGTGTAGAAGACCCGAGTGGGTTAAATGTTCCCGTGTTTATTCCCTTTTCATTTTTTTCTTTCCTTTTCTCTAATGGAATATTTACACCTTTATGGACTACAATGCAGTGGCTTTATTATTGTTCTATTATTACTATTACTATTATTATTATTAATTTACTTGGTTTATGTGGCACAGAAGCATCGAACCCAGGGCCTTGTGCATGCTAGGCGAGCTTTCTGCTGCAAAGCCACTCCCCAGCCCCACACGACGGCTCCATCTACATGCGTGCTGTTGTACGTCACTCTTACAAACCACACCATGAGCTCTCCCCCCACCGAGCGGAATCCTAGACTCCTTCACCATCACGCCCCCCCCCCCCCCCCCCCCCCCCCCGGCTGCACGCCAAACCTGTCGTAAAGCTTCCATTCTTCTCTCTGCTTCTGGGTTCGGCTGATCCCGCTGCATGGATTAAGCGAGGTCACCAGGTGCCCGGCTTGCTTTCTCTTAGTATGATGTTCTCCGGGTCCACTCTTGATTTCAGGCTGTCCCAGCACCCCCTGGGGCAGTGCCAGGCACCCCCACCGCCCCCTCCCCAGGCCCTCGGACGCCCAACATCGACGCGTCCGCCATCTGCATGTTTATTATTTTTTAAAGGAATGTCTTCAGCCGGGCACAGTAGCTCACGCCTGTCATCCCAGAGACTCAGGAGGCTGAGATCTGAGGATGGCGGTTCAAAGCTAGCCCAGGGCAGGAAATGGAGGACTCATTACCTTACTCATGTAACTGTAACCCCTCTGTACAGTATCTTAATAATAAAAAATGTTTTTTTAAAAAGAAAGAAAAGAAAAGGTAGTGGGGAGAATGTCCCATACTTTCATTCCCTTGATGGAACATTCTAGAACAGTGTGGGGGAGGGGGGTACTAGGTGGATAATTGCACGAAGGTCCCCAGAACACTTCATGTAAGGGGTGAGAGGAAAGGCCCGCAGTGAGACCTCCGTGCTAGAATCCCCCTGCTCCTCCCTCTCCTCCCCCTCCCCTCCTCCCCCCTCCCCCCCCTCTCCCTTCTCCCCCAGTCTCCTGGCCTCCCCTCTTCCACAGCCGCGGGAGAACTTTGCCAGGCAAGGACAGAAATCTTACCACCACCACCACTGGCCTCAATTTCAATCAGCAACACAGAGGGGGGAAAGGGAAAGAAAGAAAAAAAAAGTGTCCAAATTAAGCTGCTTGATTGCGGAAATTAATCTTGTCACTTAGCACGGGGCCCCAGAACAGAGCTCTGATGAGCCTCCTTGTTCCCGCCACTGCGCAAAGGGGCTGGGGGGGGGGGAGGGGCGGTGGTGTTTGTGGCCAGGGAGGGCGGGGGGAATCAGGGGACCAGGCGCTTCCAGCCAAGGGCATCCAGGCCAGGACCCTCCCCCTGCGTCCCATCCTCATTCCCCCCAACACCAAGAATGTTCTGGAATCCCCACCCACCCAGCCTTTCTGGCTGGCCAACTGATTCTGGGATGCAACTTTAAGAAGCAGAAAGAGAGCCAGGGCCAGCAGCTCATGCCTATAATCCCAGCTGCTCAGGAAGCTGAGATCTGAAACTTCGGTGGTTTGAAGCCAGCCCTGGACAGACAAAGCTGCAAGACTCTATTTCCAGTTAGCAATCCAAAAGCTGAAGTGGAGGCATGGATCAAGGGGTAGAGTGCCAGCCTTGAGCAAAAATGCTAAAGGACAGGGCCCCAGCCCTGAGTTCAAACCCCAATATTACCAGGAAAAAAAAAAAAAAAGCAAAAATGGTTTCCCTAGTTCCTTGTGGAGTTAGAGTTCATCTTCTGAAGGAAGCAGGGGTGGAGGGGGCCTAGGCACTCAGAGAAAGGCGGAGTTGAGACACTAACGCTGCCCAACAGGGTCATAAATCCCCAGAAACTGCACGCAGAATTTGGGAAATGGTATTTGCTTTTCTGGAAAAAAAAAAAAAAGGAGGGGGGGGGTTTCCTAGCCAGGCACCTGTGGTTCACTAGGCTGAGATCTGAGGATCGCGGTTCAAAGCCAGCCCGGGCAGGAAAGTCCATGAATCTCTGATCGCCAATGAACCACCAGAAAACCAGAAGTGGAGCTGTGGCTCAAGTGGAAGAGCACCAGCCTTGAGTGAAAGAGCTTAGGGACAGCGCCCAGGCCCTGAGTTCAAGACCCAGAACACGCCATAAAGAAAAAAAAGGGTCCAAGGAGAGCATGCTTCTTATGTCTGTTGATGATCTCCATCATCAGGGACCCCTATTTTATGAGACTTGCAAAAGAAAAAAAAAAGGGCAAATGTCTACGAACTCAGCCACAGAATCAGAGTTTGATTCTCGCATTAGCTACTTGATTCAAACGCAATAAAGATCAATTCAACAAACATGCACAAAGCCCCACACTATGGGTAAGACACCGTGGCAAGACCTCAGTGCAGATTTCTCCAAAAGGTATATTCTCCACAAGGTGAAGATGTGCAGCTCGGAGACCACAAACCAGGCGACGGGCCCACAAACCAGGTGACAGCCACAAACCAGGAGACAAGACCTCACACCAGGCGACAGGACCCTGTGGTGACCAGCGGCTTCCTAGGGAGCCCCAGCCCCTCCCCAGCTCCCAGCCTCTTCCACCTTCCCACGCATCACTTCCTAAGGAGCTTCTGGCTCCCTCAACCTCCATTTCCACCCATAATCCAGTCCCCTAGGCCTTTTATCCGTCCAACAAAGAAGAGAAACACCCCAACACCCGCGCTGTCCCAGGTACACTGGCTCCCCGCAGGTGCTCCACCCCCGAGCCACACCCCCCTGTCCAGCTTGTGGCTCTAGATCCTTCCAAATGTATGTCTCACACAACTGGAAATCCATTTTTAACTTATTTTTGCCGGTCCTGGGGCTTGAACTCAGGGTCTGAGTGCTGTCCCTCAGCTCTTTCACTCAAGGCCACAGCCACAGCGCCACTTCCGGTTTTCTGGTGGTTCAGTGGAGATCAGAGTCTCATGGACTTTTCTGCCCGGGCTGGCTTTGAACCTCGATCCTCAGATCTCAGCCTCCTGAGAAGCTGGGATGACAGGCTGAGCCGCCACTGGGCCCTGGCTAATTTTATTCAATTTGAAGTCATTGAAATTGACATTGGAAAAGTCACACACAGCCAAGGTCTTCTCTCTTGGTTTTCGAGCAACAAGGGACCTGGATTCTGATTTTCTGGGTCTCCCTGTCAGGGAATATTACTTTCAACTTTTCTCTCCACTTCCATCTCTTTGGTCTTCTAAATCTGTCTTTAAATGTCAGCTGTGGTTTTGGTTCTTTTCCCTCTACATTCTGTGTGTGCTGGACTTTCATCTTGGGTTAAATTGAATCACAGTGCCCTCCTCCACGTCGGAGCCCGTGGCCGACCGCGGCTGGGTTCTCTACAGCTTCGGGCATGGATCTAAACCTAGGGCAGAACTGGGTGAGCAGGCAGCGTCGGGGCCAAAGACGTAAAAGAACGGACACTGAACCCAGCGCCTCTGGCTCCCGCCTGTCATCCCAGCTCCTCAGGAGGCTGAGATCTGAGGGTGGTTCAAAGCTGGCCTGGACAGAGAAATCCAAAAGACTCTTTCTCTCTAAATAACTCAAAAGATGCCAGATGAGCCCTGGATGGGCTCTGGGTGGATGTGTGGCTCAAGCCGTGAAGCGCCAACCCTAAGCCAGAAAGCCAAGCAAGAGGGTGAGGCCCTGGGTTCGAGCCACAGTATTGGCACAAACACTAAGCAGAATGCTGAACGCCGGCACAGTGAGCAGTAAAGCACCCTGAGGTGATCTAAGCACCTCAACATGAGGTGCTCACGTTGAAATTAAATCACAGAGCCACGACGTCTCAAATAAAAGCACCTGAGAACGTGGTTCAGACTTGAATGAGAAAGGAGAATCAGAACCACAAGAAAGCATTATTATGATAGTCAGCCAGGGACAGGTGGCTCACACCTGTCATCCCAGCTACTCAGGAGGCTGAGATCTGAGGATCATGGTTCAAAGCCAGCCTGGGCAGCAAAGTCCATGAGACTCTGATCTCCAACGAACTACCTGAAAACAGGAAATGGAGCTGTGGCTCAAGTGGTAGAGCACCAGCTTGAGTGAAAGAGCTCAGGGACAGTGCCTGGGTCCCTGAGTTCAAGACCACAATCAGCAAAAAGAAAGGAAGGAAGGAAGGAAGGAAGGAGGGGAGGAAGGAAGGAAGGAAGGAAGGAAGGAAGGAAGGAAGGAAGGAGCTGTCATAAAAATATATAAGAACTTCTGACATCATAACTATAAAACAATTGCTGGATATTCGGGGATTTTCAAATTCCTTGAGCAGAAAATGATTTAAAATTAATTATGAGTGGGTTGGTTTTTGAGAAGGGAGTGGGGTCGTTAGGGAAAGGAGATGTGGGAATATATTTAGATTTAGTGAGAGGAGACAAGGAGGGGCAGGGAAAGGTGTATTCAAGGCACAGGAAGGGCTTCTGGGGCTGTGTTAGGCAATATCAAAACAAAACAGAACTTCTAGATTTTTAAAGCCTATTCAAACCAGCTCTTGTCTTTCCTAAGAAGTGGAAAGGTGGAGATAAAACATGCATGCAATTTTCCTTCTCCCAAACATTGTGGCTAAAAGGTGGGCTTTTTGTTTCTTTGGCGGGGGGGGGGGGGGTATTTTTAAAAAATTTTGTTCTGGTGCTTGGGATTCATGAGGTTCATTGGCTGTCCTTCTTCACGAAACAATCGTCCCATAGCAAGAATCCAAGGAGATAATCATCGCAAAGCAATCACCCGCCTATGTTAGGAGACGTGCATGCGTGCGCAAGCACACTCGCGCACACACCTGCAGTTTCCCGTGAGTGGAATGAGGCCACAAGTCTACCGCCCGCAGGGAGACACGGGAGACATCTGCAGGATGATGGCGAACCAACAGTGATTCATCTGCGATCTTTCCATCGCTCCGCATCTGTGGCAAGCAGACACCTGCCCTCTAGCTCTCTCAACAGGCTGCTCATGCACCCTTAGCTCGCCAGAAAGAACACCATGTCCACACGAGGCTGGCCACTCCAGCCAGCACCGTGGGACATGACACCCACTATAAATCGGAGCCTGAAGGCCAGCTACTCAGCAGGCTGAGACTGGAGGATGGAAGTTCAAGACCAGCCTGGGCAGGAAAAGTCTTTGAGATTCTTATCTGCAATGAACCACTAACAGGCGAGAAGTGGCGCGGTGGCTCAAGTGGTAGATCGCCAGCCTTGAGTGGAAGAGCTCAGGGACGGCACCTGGGTCCCCGAGTTCAAGCCTGGGAACTGATGCACAAAATGAACACCAGAAAAACGGATGTCACACTGTGCTGCTTCTTGCACCCCTCTTCGCCCCCTGCTCCACCCCTGCTGGAAAAGGCACTGCCGTTCCAAGCTGGGGTCTTTCTCCCTGTGATTTGCACTGGGGTGGCGGTGGCTCTGTGGTTACCAGTGCTCAAGGAAGCACAGCAGTCCCACCCCTGGTTGCCATGGCAACCGGTGATGTTCGGCCTCTGGGGCCCAGGGAGGCTCCGCCCCTCTCCTGCCTCCCCTCACGACGCCCCCGGCCCCCCCCCTCACAAAGGTGGATGGCTGCAGAGAAAGGAAGCGGGGGGCCCAAACACATATTAACCTGGTTATGGAAATGCACAAGTGACGGCCTTGAAAGAGACACACCAACATGCACACACAGGCACACGCGCGCACGCTTCATTAGGAGGGATGAAATCTCTACACTTCAATTAGAAAAATAAAAACCCTTTGCTAAGCCGTGCATTACAGAGCTGGGCCTCCTCTCTCATTTGCGGGCTCTTTTGCTCCTCTTTTCTGCCTGGGATGTGAATTATTTAATTATCCAGCAGCACATCCAAAGAGGCCCTCCCTCGCCCTCCCTGCTGATGACCACAGAGGGCTTCCTAGGATGGTTTCTTTTTCCCTACCCCATTTCCAGCTCTCTGTCATGATGGCAGGCGCAGTGGCAAAGGGGCCTTCTAGAAGGAGCTGGAAGATTCCCATGGAAGAAAGCACCGACTGGAGCTTTAGATCCGGGTGCTGTTTGCTTGGTGGTTCCCAGGGAATGGGAGCGAGGTCAGCCAGGTGAGCCAGCTGCCTGGGCCAGGCCTGGAATCTGCTGGGCAGCACCAAGCTCCCGGCTGAGCTGGGGCGGGGGGGGTGGGGGGGTTGTGAGGCTCAGTGGAGGCAGGGAGGCTCGCCAGTGGAGGCTTGCCAGAGGTCAGGATGCCTGCAAACCAGCAGATGCTTGGGCTTGTGAGAAAGTGCTCCTGGGCTGGTTGCCCGCCCGCGGGGGGCAGGGGGGCATGGAGCTGCCACCCTGGTTCTGTTGGCAGTTCTCCCCCCACCATCAAAAGAAGTTATGCATGGACCCTGGAGCAGTGCGGGGCGTGGGGCCGGAACCAGCAGCGGCAAGGAGCACCCACACCAGACAAGGGGACAGACCTGGACACTGCTTTTTATCTCGCCTGTGAGATGCATGGAGGGCGTGTTTGTGTGCAAGAGCATGCACACCCGGGCCTATATGTGTGCGTGCATACTGGTGTGTGTGTACTGTGTGCATGAGTGTGCAAATGCACACCAGCATGTGTGTGCATGTGTGCACAGCACGTGTGTTTGTATGTGTGCGTGCACGTTCTGTGCTGTGTGGAGTGTGTGTACCTGTGTGCTTGTGTACGTGCACACGTTTGTGAGTTAATGTATGTGTTCGTGTGTGCATGCGTGTTTATATAGGTACATATACAAGCATGTGCAAACTGTGTGCAACAAGTGTGAATGTGTGTGCTTGGATGTTTGCGTGCACACGTGCACGTGTGCTTGCGCATGGGCTGCATGTTTGCGAGTCTGCATGCGCAGGTGTGTGAAGTCAGATGGGGGTTCCTGCGAGCAGCCAGGGCGTGGGGCCGGCTTTGGTGGTTCCCCGTGTTCGTGGTGAGCGCGGGGAAGGCCGCGCAGCCGTCGCAGTGAGACAGGAGATCTGCATTATTCATTTTATTTATGGATTGTGGTGGCATTGTTAACAGCTTTTTTATTTCCCCTCGATGTGGAAATTGTAAAAGGCAGCCTGAATAATTCAGCATGACTCAAGCTCTCCAACGGTGCTGCTGCGGTGTTATCCTTAACTTGAGCCGCGTCGTGGGGTTGATCGTTTAACTAACCACACATGTAGGCCCAAATAAATCTGACCACTGGCCCTGCGTCCTGAGGTCCGGTCGGGATGGGAGGGGCAGGGAAGGGGCTTGGTCCCCCCCCGAGGCCAGGGCGCAGGCGCCGAGCTGCAGACCCGACCCCTTCCACTGATGTGGGCACTGAGGCCAGGCGGGACTCCTGTTTGAAAGGGGGGTGCCATTCAGTCCGGGGGGGTCACAGAAACACAAAGTCAATCTCTCCTCATCCCCAGAGACTCACAGGTTCGAACCCAACGCTGCCACAGTCACACCCAGGCTGGCCAGTGACGGCTGCCTCCGGTGGCCCCTGGGAGGTGACATTGTTACGCGGTGCCATCGGGGCCAGGCCCTGGTCTACTGGGGCGTAGGAAGAAGAGACGCGGGCTCAGAGATGGGGAGCGCCCACGGGAGGGGGGGAGGCCGTGGGAGGGGAGGCCGCAGTGGGGGGACACACAGCTGTAAAACGAGGGCAGAAGTAGAGGAGGCATGGAGGCTGGCTTGCTCGTCCCCTCCTCTGCTCCTTGGCCATTTGCTTCTGAACCTGAACGCGGGAGCTGGGTCTGGCCTTCCCGGAGGAGGAGAGGACCCCCCCACCCCCACCCCTGCTTCCATCCCCCTCACCTTCCCACCCTCCAGTTCTCCCTTCCTCTTGCTTCTTTCCCTTTCCTTCCTTTTGCTCCCTCCTCCCCTTCCCTCCCTCCCCTCCCTCTCTCCCACTTTTCTCTCCCTTCCTCCCCCCCCCCCCCCAAGGCTTCTGCAAACTCATCCTTGCCATCCAGGTGGTGTCCTCCGACCTCTTCTGCTCTCGGGAGGGTTTGGGGTGAAGTCAGCACTTCATTTAGGCCAAGCCCTGAGGGGCACAGGGCCAGCCTGGCACAGGGGACTCCTGAGGGGTGGGAAGGGGCCGGGCCCTCCTCCCAGGAAGGGGGAATGAGGAGGGGGGGTGGGGGGCACTCAGTTCTAGGACAAGCACTTAGCTCAGCCTCCTCCTGGGGAGAGGTGGGGGGCAGGCTTTGAAGCAGAGGAATTATGGGGGGCACACCATGCAAAAAAGAAAAGAAGGAAAAACCCACCGTGCACAGCCAGGGATGGAGGAGGAAGAGGAGGAGGAGGAGGAGGAGGAGGAGGAGGAGGAAGAGGAAGATGAGGAAGAGGAAGAAGAGGAGGAGGAAGAGGAGGAAGAAGAGGAGGAAGAGGAGGAGGAAGAGGAGGAGGAAGAGGAGGAATGGAGGATGGAGGGGCTAAGCCAGCCTTCAAGGCAGAGTCATCCGGACGGGGCGGGGGGGGGGGGGGGGACAGTGCAGATGGCTGACCTGAATGTGTGTGCATGTGTGTGCGTGAGTGCAAGTCTGTGCGTGTGCATGTGGGCATGTGTGCCCACCAGTCCTGGGTCTTGAACTCGGGGCCTGGGCGCCGTCCCTGAGCTCTTTCACTCAAGGCTGGAGCTCTACCATGTGAGCCACAGCGCCACTTCTGGTTTTCTGGTGGTTCATTGGAGATCAGAGTCTCACGGACTTTCCTGCCCCTGACTGGCTTTGAACAGCGATCCTCAGATCTCAGCCTCCTGAGTGGCTGGGATGACAGGCATGAGCCACGGCACCCGGCTCAGGGGGTCAACTTTAACCACCATTCCGTGTCTCCTACCTCATGGGATTACGGGAAAGTCAGAGCCGTCTCAGGGATGCAATGTTAGTCAATATAATGAAATTAAGGAATGTGAGTTAATACAGTGCAATTCATGTGAATTAATATAATGCACTCAAATAACACAATGGGTGAACGAAATGGGGGAGAAGGCAGCCAATAATCCAGTGTGGATCCAACAAAATGCAGGAGAGTGAGGGCAGGGGTGGGGAGGGCAGGGGTGGGGAGGGCAGGGGTGGGGAGGGCAGGGGTGGGGAGGGCAGGGGAAGGGGGCACGTGGGTCAAGACGGCACAGGATCTATCAACTGCTTCATCCGACGGCAGCTCCTTTGCACTATTGCTGATTATTTAAAGGAAAAGCAGGAGAAAATAACATGACGAGAGCGCTACAACACCCAGTATGCAGAAAATCGGAAGTTACATGGCTTCCCACCGTTTTACTGTCCTAAAATGCCCCTGGACATTTCCCTATTGTTTTTTCCTTCTTAGTTATTTTTGTGGTCCTCGAACTTGAACTTGGGGCCGGGACGCTGTCCCTGAGCTGCTTTTACCCAAGGCTGATGCTCTCCCATTTTGAGCCACAGTTCCGCATCTAGCTTTTTGGTGCTTCAATGGCGATCAGAGTCTCATGGACTTTCCCGCCCCGAGCTGGCTTTGAACCGAGATCCTCAGATCTCAGCCTCCTGAGTGGCTGTGGTTACAGGTGTGAGTCACCAGCATGCGGCCTTATTAATATCTCTGAAACAATTCTACGTAGCTGAGTTTTGGTTTTGATAGGCTTCATTTTCATATTATTCTCTCTCTCGGAGCCTACAGTTGTTTGCCTTGACATGTTTTCCTCACAAATTTCTAGAAAGCAAATCCTTTCAGCTTGACTCTTCCAGAAAAAAAAAAAAAAAAGCACGAAAAAAATCATTCCCCGCTATGGTGTGAATAATGCCCTATATTCATGCGTCTATTAAGTAATCATAGTTTTCCTCTGCTGCTGTTTTTTTATTTTATAAATAGGCATCGGGGTGGCATGGGGTGGCGGCATGGCAGAGCGCTGTGCGAATCTTCCCTCAAAGCCAAGAACCCCAGGGGTTCTTGACCTCAGCAGCCCGGATGGACAGGGCCCCCAGAGGCATCTTAACCCCAAACAAGAGCTGAGGCTTTTTGGGGGGGCTTGGATCCCACAGATGAGCAGACGGAGACCCCATGAAGGAAATCATTCCCCCAAGCCTAGTCTGCTAGCCAGAATGGAGCCAGAAGTCTCCGCCAGCATTACTTTTTTTTTTTTGGCCAGTCCTGGGGCTTGAACTCGGGGCCTGGGCACTGTTTCCAAGCTCTCTGTGTGCAAGGCAATCGTGGGGGCACAGCTGGGCCCACACCGCCTCCAGCAGCCATGACAGACCCGAGCTCCCGCCATTGTCCCCCAGAGACACAAGCACGTTGGCAACCGTGTAGTCCCGCCTCCCGGCAGCGCCAGGCAGATCTGATTGGAAGCATGGCCCTTCACACCGTAGTCCCAATGGCCTTCTTAAAAATTCATCATCATCACCATCATCATCATCACCATCACCATTACCATCAGCATCACCATCACCATCACCATCACCATCATCATCATGTGAAGTCAGACGCCAGTGGCTCACACCTGTAATCCCTGCTTGTGGGGGACGGGGGGCCTGAGGCCAGAGTTGGAAATCAGTGCCAGGGCAGAGAAAGTATGTGAGGTTCATCAATTAAGCACCCAAAACAAAACAAACAAACAAAACCCCTGTGGTCGGGGCTGGGAAGGTGGCTCAGTGGTAGAGCACTTGCCTTGCATGCTCGAGGCCCTGGGTTCGATTCCTCAGCACCACGTAAGAAAAAAGCCGGAAGTGGTGCTGTGGCTCAAGTGGTAGAGCGCTAGCCTTGAGCTGAAGAGCTGAGGGACAACGCCCAGGCCCAGAGTTCAGGCCCCACGACCGGACCCAAAACAAACAAAAAACCCATGTGGTTCAAGGGGTAGAGCACTAGTCTCCAGTGACAAAGCTCAGGGACAGAACGTCAGGTTCTGTCAATAATAACGTAATAAATAATAACAATAACAACAATAATAAAAATGTGCTAGTCCCTGAACAGTTCAAGGCTAGAACTCTACCACTTGAGCCACAGCACCACTTCCAGTTTTCTGAGTAGTTTATTGGAGATAAGAGTCTCATGGCCTTTCCTGCTTGGGCTGGCTTTGAACCAAGATCCTCAGATCTCAGCCTCCTGAGTAGCTAGGGTTACAGGTGTGAGCCACCACGCCTGGTTTTAAATGTGGTAGTCTATTTAAAAGACAGGAAAAGTACGATGACTTGGTAGCTGCACGAGCAGTGGGTTGCACGATCAAAGTCCGGCTGAGCGTGGAGAAGCTGGGCGCTCTCCCGCAAGCCGGCCAGGGCAGGGGCTGCCTTGCGCTCTCTGCCTCCATCTTTCCTAGGCTTCTACCCGCTCTGGATAACCAGGGACTCGGTGCCCACAGCCCTGCAGCCTTGACCCCGCGTCTTGTGAGAGAGGCCTGCGGCGAGCCTGGCCACCAGACCCGGCAGCAGCCCACGGTCCCCACAGCACGCGAGTCTCCTCGGAGCTGAGATGCGATCGAGTCACCTCGCCCACCCTCACCAAACCGCCTGCAGGCTCCACGGCCTCTCGTGCCTCAGACTCGTGAACTGGGTAATGAATCCTGGACCATTTCCAGGACTTGACTATAGGGTAACTGGATAAAACGTGTGTGTGTGTGTGTGTGTGTGTGTGTGTGTGTGTGCGTGCGCAAACAGGCTCACGTGGAAGGTGAACCTCCACAGCTCGCGATGGAAACAGGGAGACAGCAAGGTCCGAGAAGGTGACAGTTTTCATCCACACAGAAAAGGAAGCTGGGCCTGGTGGCACCTGCCTTTAATACAAGCCAGGGAGGCCAAGGCAGGAGGACTGCAGGGCTGAGGCTGCCTGGGCCATGCGGTGAGTTCTAGGCCGGCTGAGGATCAATGAGGAGACAAACGACTGAGCTCAGGGTCTCCACACCATTTACCTCCCATGCCCAGCGGGCGACGCGTCCGTGTTCAAGGCCTGGTCCCACCCCACGCCTGCCCAGCTACTCGTGGAAGGCCGGAAGGCTGTTCTTACTCCTGGCCCTGGGAAACACTGCCTTATCGCTTTAGAAAAATACATTACAATACGATCCAGGTGGCGGTGGCTCACATCTGTCATCATAGCTACACGCGAGGCTAAGAACAGGAGGATGACAGTTCAAGGCCAGCCCCAAGGACACGCAGGAGACACGCCACCAAGCCACAGCCCAGCTCAGGGTCATGTTCCTGACGTCCCAGAGGCAGACAGGCTCATGGGGCGAGGACAAGCCCATGAGATTCCTCTCGCAAGAAAGAGGGCGGGTGTGGTGGCACACACCTATAGCCCCAGCAATGAGGGGAAGCAGAAAAGAAATCACAGGCCAGGCCTAAGCCTGGGGGGGAAAACGCAAGTTCTTATTGCAAAAGTCACCAGTGCAACACAGGGCTGGAAGCATGGTTCTGTGGTCGAATGACTGCCTAGCAAGTGCGAGACACTGTTCAAACCCCAGAACCTCCAAGTTTTTACCTATGTGTAAACTTTTATATTCATATAAAATACAAAGTACATATAATTTATCTAAATAGATAAATATACATAATTTTATACGTATACTTTAACATATAATTTTATATATAAGCATATTAAAATATACGATTTTATGTTATTTATACACACATTCATAATGGGCTCAGGAGAAAACATCTCGAAAATTCTCCTTTGACATTTTTTATGTTCTCCAGAATCTACAGTACACAACACACACACGCACACACACGCGCACACACACGCACACACGCGCACACACGCACACACACACACACTCCAGTCATGAGCATACACATGAACACACTTCAGATGCGTGGGACACTGCAGATGCGATCCTGTATCTGCATCAAATGTGTCTGGGAGGGGAGGGAGAGGGCGGCACTCACTTTTGCTGTGGTTTTAATAGTTTTCTTTTTTTTCTTTTGGGGCGGACAATCAAATCAAAAGCTACTTCAAAGTAGAAATTAAATACACTTTTCTTTTAAAATGTCTGCACCTTCAGGCACTGGCAGGATATTAAATCTGTGGGACGGGACCTTGGGAAACTAGGCAGGCCAGGAGGCAGCAAGAAATTATTTAATTCTCAGGGCGCCCGGGAGTTGGTAACTATTAAACAGCCAGGAGACGTCCATTAGAGCAGCAAGCACTGACAGCCCCAAAAGTCACCCAAAACAGTTATGTCTGGTTTTGGGGGTTTTATTTATTTTTTGGTCAAAAGAGACACTTAAAAAAAGAAATATATATATATATATAAAACATTATATGTTTATATATACGTACATATATATATATATGTATATATATATATATATATATATATACATATATATATATATATATATGAGTAGCAAGTAGCAACCCTATCAAGATCCCCTTATTTATAAAAATCCAACTGGACTCATTTTTTTTTTTTTTTTTTTTGTCAGTCGTGGGCCTGAACTCTGGGCCTGGGCGCTGTCCCTCAGCTCTTCAGCTCAAGGCTAGCACTCTACCACTTGAGCCATAGCACCACTTCTGACTTTTTCTGTTTATGGGGTGCTGAGGAATCGAACCCAGGGCCTCATGCATGCAAGGCAAGCTCTACCACTGAGCCACCTGCCCAGCCCCACAACTCAGATTTCTTTGATATTCCTTTTTTTTTTTTTTTGTCGGTCGTGGGGCTTGAACTCTGGGCCTGGGCATTGTCCCTCAGCTCTTCAGCTCAAGGCGAGCCCTCTACCACTTGAGCTACAGCGCCACTTCCGGTTTTCTGGTGGTTTATTGGAGATAGGAGTCTCACGGTCTCTCCTGCCCGGGCTGGCTTTGAACCGCGATCCTCAGATCTCAGCCTCCTGAGTAGCTAGGATTACAGGCGTGAGCCACCGGCGCCCAGCTTCTTTGATAACTCTTTTGCCATGAATTCCCACGTCTCTCTGGAAGGTGCCAGAAGGTGCTGGGTTCTGCGGGCCTTGTGTGCTTGCACACTCTCTACACACCCAGCAGCGTAAAGTGTGTTTAATGCCCTTTTTAAAAAAATGTTAGTGTGAAATCTTTTTGTTGTTGTTGTGCCAGACCTGGGTCTTGAACTCAGGGCCTGGGCACTGTCCCTGGGCTCTTTCACTCAAGGCTGGCACTCTACCACTTGAGCCACAGCTCCATTCTGGCTTTTTGGTGGTTCACTGGAGATCAGAGTGTCACGGACTTTCCCACCCCAAGCTGACTTCGAACCGTGATCCATAGCTCTCAGCCTCCTGGGTAGCTGGGATGACAGGCATTAGGCACTGGTCCCTGGCTAGGAAATCTATTTCAGCTGACAGGAAACAGGTCGATAAACCAAAGAAACAAACGAAACAAAAGACAAAACCCAGGGCATTTTCTCTCCATTATGGCCTCAATAACCTGGTTCTGGTTCCAACCGGACAGAACTTAATATCAACACTGAATGAAAGGCACAGATGTCCCCCCAGGACAGGCTGAGGGGCTGGGCCATGGGCTGGGCATGGCGGTCCCTTGTGGGAATGGCTCCGTCTCCTCGCTCACTAAGCTGAGGTTCACAACCTAAGTGGTCTCGGTGGTGATTTTCCTCTGATTGCACATAAAAGCCCTCATCCGGGTCCCCAAGAATTCCCCTGCGCAGCCCGTGCATCATGGGAGATGCCCCCCCTCCCAGCCCACATCACAGAATAACGGTTGTCAACCCTTCACGAAGAAACCATGCCAGACTCAGTTTCCCCACTGGGACTTGGGGTGTGTTGCAAGTTAAGATGAAGGAGGTTAAGTCTGCCTTGAAAACCGGAATAAGGTGTCGGAAAACATCATCCGTGGCTTTTCCTTTCTTTTTGGTTCTGGTCCTGAGGCTGGGGCTCGGGGCCGGCCGCTCGCAGGGAGCAGGAGGCGCTCTACCGCTTGAGCCAGTCACAGATCCACCTTGGGCTTTTTTTGGTGGCTCGTTGGAGATCAGAGCCTGGAGGACTTCCCTGCCCTGGCTGGCTTTGATCGACGCCCCCCCCATATGCGGGGTCCCCTGCTTTATTAAGTGGTGACTGCTTTTACCCCTATGTGACGCGTTAGCACACAGCTGTCCCAATTTGATTTGATTTGCCTGTGCCCCGGCTCTAGTTAGAGAGAGAGAGAGAGAGAGAGAGAGAGAGAGAGAGAGCGCTTGCTTTGATCACATTTATCTGCTAAACCCGGAGCTACTAGAAAGGAGGGCCGCTTCTCCGAGGTTAATGTCCTGCACAGCGCGACCTGGTAATGCGGAAAATCGGGTCAGCTCCTGGAGAGCGCACGCGTGGCTCCGGGCGAGGCGCTCCATCTTCGCTGGCCTCGGTGACAAAATAAGGACACCGGGCCCGTCCCCGAGGTTCCGAGTGGCATGTGCGCGCGAGCGGTCCCGGCACAGCGCCGCGTCGCAGCCATCCGTGCGGGGCCGAGGGGGGGCGCGCGTGCCTGAGAGTCCACCGCACATGTGCCTCACAGGCTGCCTCCCCCCGACCCGACTCTTAGAAATCCTACTGGAAACTTCGAGAGTGAATTTGCAATCCCAAGCCCTTCCCGGGCAGATGGAGACAGAGAAGGCCCCAAGGGAGGGGCTGGCATGGGGCGGGCGCTGGGACTCGGGTGACACGGTGACCTGCCCGGCCGGCCGGGGGCTGTTCAGGGTTGTAGAGAAGAGGTGGAATCGTGTCTTTGCTCATCAATAATTAAGAACCACAGTACGTTGTCCCGAGAAGCCTCAATGAATGACGGGGGGGGGGGGGGGGGTTGGTTCTGATTAGGAAATCGATGCCAAGGAAGCAAAGACTGGATGAAGAGGAGGAGGATGATGATGATGATGATGATGATGATGATGATGATGATGGTGATGGCAGAGGTGGGGATGGAGAGCAGGCGAAGGAGTGGAGAGAGAGGAAGGTCTCAGGGATCCTGCTGGCGCTCCAGACAGGCAAAAAGAGCCAGCCACTGCAGCGCACGCCTGTCATCCCAGCCACCCAGGAGGCTGAAATCCGAGGATCACAGTTCAAAGCCGTGAGACTTTCATCTCCAACGAACCACCAGGAAACCGGAAGTGGCGCTGTGGCTCAAGTGGTAGAGCGCCAGCCTTGAGCAGAAGAGCTGAGGGACAGCGCCCAGGCCCTGAGTTCAAGTCCCATGACTGGCACAAAAAAAAAAACAAAAAACTTTTTTAAAGCTGGGCAAGAGAAACCCAGCTCAGAGCTGGGGAGCAGAGCAGAGCAGAGAGGGCAGAGGGAGGGAGGGAGGAGGTTGGGGCGCAGCTGGTCCTGCTAAGGAAACCGAGGCCCAGATTGCTCAGTAAGAGAGGGTCTGGATCTGGTGAGAAAGATCCAGAAGCAGACAGAGCTCATGGGTCAGGGTCTGGGGTCCGTCTGCCCTCTGGAGCGCCGGCGCTGGAGACCCGCGTGGCCCCGCCTCCTCCCTGAGCACCAAGCCCATGGGGGGGTGGCCATGCGTGTGGCCGTGGGCCCATCATGGACGCCAGTCCTTGGCTGGCCTCGTTAAACGCCCGGTTCTGACCCTCGGACCCGAACGGCCACACACCGGCTCTCCGATGTGGGGCAGCGCCCCGAGCTGGGCCGAGGCCGGGGGGTGGGGGGCGGCTTTGAGCAATGTCAGGTGTAGGGGGGACACGGCACTGCCAGGATGGAGCACGCAGGATGAGAAAGGACAGAGGAGTGTGAACCAGATTTGGGGTGGGGAGGAGGCAGAGGAGGCAGAGGAGGAGGGAAAGGAGGACTCAGATCCAAGAGAAGGAACATCGGATGTAGGCTGAAGATGGCATCCCAGTCTCCCCCCTCCTCTTCCCCCCCTCGCCCCCCTCTTTCTCCCTCTCTCCCTGTCAGAACAAGAGTTCCAGATCTACTCCAGAGTAGCAGGAGCATTCCCGCCCCAGCGCCCGGAAGTGGATGGTTCTGGTGTGTCCCTCGGCTGCAAGGCTTCCCAGCGGAGCCCGGCCTTGTGCCAGGATTGAGGTCTTACTACACAGTGCAGGATGGCCTTGAACTTGAGGAAGAGAAGAAAGAAGGTAGTAGAGGAAAGAAAAGGAGGAAGAAGGGAAAAAGAGGAGGGAGAGAGAGTCAGAGAGACACAGAGGGACAAAGGAGACAAGAGAGTGGCAGAGGAGGAAGGAGGAGGCAGAGGAGGAGGAAGGGAAAAAGAGGAAAAAAGAAAAGGGAGGGAGAGTCAGAAAGAGACAAAAGGAGTTGAGAGAGAGACACAGAGGTAGAGAGGAGGAGAAGGAAGAAGATAGAAGGAAGAGGAGGAGGGAGAAAGGGTGGGAGAGGCAGAGAGGAGGAGGCTGGGGACGCTGGGCGGCCGTTCCCATCATGCTCCGTCCCCCTCCCCCGCTGCCCCCAGGGGCCCCTCAGCCATTGGGGTTATGTGGGGATCCCAGCCCTCCCCCCACCCCACCCCCATCCACTCCCTTTAACAAGTGAGCTTGTGCCTGCTAAGGGCTGGGGGGGGGGAGGGGGAGGGATGGCAGGGACAGCCACGCCTCCCTCAAGGCCACAGAGGCCACGCCTCCCTGAAGGCCACGCCTCCCCGGCCACCTATGCCTTCAGGACCTGGACGGTGCACACTCACAAAATGACTTGTGAATGAATGAATGAGTGTGTGATGAATGAATGCATCAGTCATCAAAGGAAGATCCACATTCCCTCACTGTTACCTCTCAGGAACTGAATGGCACTGATGAAGTTTGACCCATCCTATTAATTCCATGCCACTCTTTCTAGAACTTTCCACCAGGCTCAGTTATTGCTCTCTGATCCCTCTTTTGGAAGAGGACTGCCAATGTCAAGATTATCACTGCCACTGGGGGCCGGAGGCTCATGCTGGTCATCCCAGCTACTCAGGAGGCTGAGATCTGAGGATCACAGTTCAAAGCCAGCCAGGTCAGGAAAATCCATGAGACTCTTATCTCCAATGAGCCACCAGCAAACTGGAAGTGGCGATGTGGGTCACGTGGCAGAGTGTGAGCCTTGAGTGAAAGGACTCAGGGACAGCGCCCACGCCCTGAGTTCAAGCCCCACGACCAACAACAACAACAACAAGATCACCACTGAACAATGGCGTGTGTGTATCCAACACAGCAAAGCAGCTCTGCCGCTGAAGCCTGCACACCTGGCCCAAGACCGCCCTACTGCTGCCACGTCTGCCTGATGGAAACAAAGTGCACGCTGAGGATCCTAACACTGGAAACAAGAGGCGGGCAGATTGCTGGTGCTGGACCAGATGTGGGGACAGGAGGGTGGAGGGGAGGTAAGAGGCTGCGGGAGTGGGGGGGGGGGGGGGGAAGGAAGGGCGGGGGCCAAACCTGCCAATAACCAGATTAATCCTATTACCCGCCCTTTCATTTGGGTTTTCCAACAACTTGCCTCTTAATTGCAACTGCCATCTTCTGCCCCGAAATAATTAAATCATCCACACGTCCCACTAAATATGTATTAAAGGCTCGCCCTGGCGGCCAGATGGTTCTGGGGGTGTGAGGAGAAGGAGGAGCCCGCTCTGCTTGTAGAGTCTGGCCTCGAGGAGGCCGGAGAGCGAGTACACACGCGGCAACAATTCATCAGAGTCGTGATGGACACACCACACCACGGAAGGGGATAAGGGAGGGGGAGAGAGGCGCGCCTTCTGGTTTGGGAGTGAAGAGGATGGGGGGGAGGGGTTCACCCAGATTGCACCTGCAAAGGTATTTCCAGAAGTGACAGCATCATGAGCGCAGACCTGATGAACAGTTAAAGCACTGACTCCAAACCTGAGCGGAACCTCGGGAGGCAGTGGGCCGTGGGACCAGGGCCTGGGCGGGAGAACCAGGGTGCTTCCCTGGGGGGGGCAACAGCCTGCCCTGGTCCCCCATCCCCACCAGCTCCCCTCCGATTCCTGCCTGCCACGCTGTAACCTTCTCCTCCAGACCCCATGTGCCTCAGTTTCCCTCATTCATGTATTGGGTGTCGCCTCAAGAAAATAGGCTCCCACATGCCCCGTATTGCTGTTTTATGGAGGAGGAAAAATCAAGGCTCAGAGAGGTGGAGTCATTTGGCCCAGATCACACAGCCACCACTGTTTACTTCCAGGAAACCACCAAGGCAATGAGATGAACCTCACAATGCGGTTCCTTGAACCTCCGGTGCGTGCGTGTGTGTGGAGGAATGCTGGGACAAATTCCCAAACATGTGGTGGCTGGAAGCACATCACGAGGTCCCCGTTTACACTCCCCCAGACCCGTGACAATCGGAACACTCTGCCATCGCAGCCTGGGGCCAGACACGAGCCAGGTCGACAATCACCGTGTGCAGAGGTGGAGAATGACTTGCAAGCCCACCGAATCCAGGTGAGAGACGAGAACTGAGGGCCGCAGCTTCCAACTCCCCTTCCTAGACGGAACTGTGTAAAGGGGGCGGGGTGGGGGGGAGATGAGTGGAGGAAAATGTTCCCATTCACTTGTCTGTGTGTGAGTGATCTCAGCGTGCTAGGGCCACAGAGATCTTTTTGTGTGCATGTATGTTGGTCTTGGGCTTGAACTCGGGGCCTGGGCGCTGTCCCTGAGCTCTTTCACTCAAGGCTGGTGCTCTACCACTTGAGCCACAGCGCCACTTCCGGTTTTCTGGTGGTTTATTGGAGATCAGAGTCTTATGGACTTTCCTGCCCGGTCTGGCTTTGAACCTTGATCCTCAGATCTCAGCCTCCCGAGTAGGTGGGATGACAGGCAGGAGCCACTGGTACCCAGCTGAGCTCTCCCCCCACCCCCAGTGGAGATACAACTGGTATTTGAAGTAATGCTATCCTTGGCTGGTGACAACAAACAAGTACTGCAGGCCATGCTCCGGTCTCTAAGTTGCGAGAACTTGCTACCTCCCCCCCCCCATATCATGACAACATCCAAAAGACCATCTCTACGCATTCCAAACTTCTCCCAAGGCTTCCTAGTAGGGAAGGCTCCGGAAAGGGGGAACACCTGTTCCCCACACAGTGGGGAAGGGTCTCAGGGACCAGCCAAGATCGCAGCTGTGGAGAATGGAAGCGGGGCTCGCTCATGGTGCCAAGCGCCCTCACTACGGAGGGACGCTGAGTGGACAAATACAAACGGCCTCTTCTAGGCTCGGTTCTAAGGGAGAGGGTGTTGGGCCAACCAGAAACACAGTCTTCCTCGGTGGAGGAATGAGGAGAAATTGGTTATTATTTATTTTTTTGCCAGTCCTAGGGCTTGAACTCAGGGCCTGGGCACTGTCCCTGAGCCTTTCTCACTCAAGCCTGGTGCTCTACCACTTGAGCCACACCTCCACTTCTGGCTTTTTGGTGGCTCCCTGAAGATAAAGAGTCTTGTGGACTTTTTCTGGCCCAGGCTGGCTTTGAACCGCCATCCTCAGCTCTCACCCACCTGAGTGGCTGGGACGACAGGCGTGAGCACCGGCACCTGGCCTCTCCCCACACACTTTCCTTGCCTCTACAAACACATTTTCTCATGGGATCCTGCGGGGTGAGGGGGGGTGAGGGGGGTGGAGGACAAGGAGGAGACAGAGTAAAAGAGCCACAGATCTTCCTGGCCCATCCTAGTGACCTCAAGAAGAGGCCTTTTGCGATGGAAAGGGAGAGAGTTCTTCCTAGCTCCCCTCCCCTCTGAGCAGCTAAGAGAGGAGAGGGGAGCCACCCCCCAAACACCCGCACCCATGGGAAATGATTGATGTCATATGAGCTGCCAGCCCTCCTCACCTCAGCCCTGGTCCTGACCGCCCCCCCAAGTGTGCGGCTCTAGAGATGGCAAATGGCTTCTTTGGCCTGATCTTCTGGGCACCTCCATCCTGCTTCCTGCCACTTGCCCCAGCCACGCCCATTGCCCAGGCCACCCCCCACTGTCCTGGCCACACCCACTGCCCCAGCCACCCCCACTGTCCAGGCCATGCCCATTGCCCCACCCACCACCCTCTGTCCAGACCTCGCCCACAGTCTAGGCCATGCCCACTGCCCAGGCCACACCCATTGCCCAGGCCACACCCACTGTCCTGGCCACGCCCATTGCCCTGGCTGCCACCCACTAGACAATGCCACTCTGCCATATTCCCTACCACATTTATCTACAGTCTCTGCACAGAACTGTCCCCAGTACTTTAGTGTGTATGTATCTCAGTCATTGGACTTGAACTCAGGGCCTGGGTGCGTCCCTGAGCTTCTTTCGCTCAAGGCTAGTGCTCTACCACTTGAGCTACAGCACCACTTCTGGAGTTTTCTGAGAAGTTTTACTGAAGATAAGAGTCTCTCGGACTTTCCTGTCCAGGCTGGCTTCAAACTGTGATCCTCAGATCTCAGCCTCCAGAGTAGCTGGGATGACGGGCACAAGCCAGCGGCGCCCGGCCCATTGACAACACATTTCCACAACTGTTTGACTCAGTTTTTATCTCCCAGATGCTCTAAGGTGGGATCACTCAGTCTCTACATGCAATGAAGATGCATGATCTGTTTCGGAGCCCACAAGTGGAGACAGGTCGGTGTGTGGCAGAACTGTATTAAGAAAAAAAATAAAAAATAGAAAGTAAGTCTGGGACTTCAAAAGAGATCGTCTGGTGGCTCTGAATCCCAGTCTCATCTTGCTCTGAGCGTTGAGATCCTGGATTAGTTACTTAACCTCTCTGAGCCAACAGGGGAAAACCCATGGAAGATGTCAGCCTATCAGGGGGAAGTCTCTGGAAAGAAATGGAAATGTGTCTAGCCTTCAGTTCATTACTTTGGGCTCCGATGGGCACCCGAAATCCAGGATCTCAGGGAGAATAAAAGCAATTATAACACGGCGGAGTAAAATAGGTTCTTGATTCTCAGGTGGGGAACTGCCAAAAAAGCACTTCATACATTTTTTAAAACATGCCTTGTTACTATTCTGAACTGTCTTCCGCCCCGAGCGCCCAGTTTCCCTGGTTAAAATCCTGGAACCGAAGGCATGGTTCTGGCTGGGTCTGCTGTCTAGGTTCTAATGAGCCTCACTCTTCGTGGTGGAGAGAGACCAAGACTCCAGCCCCAGCCTCAGTTTCCCCTTCCACTGGGCTCTCTCCATTTCAGAGCCGTCCACCCCACTGGGGCTGACATGGTTCCATTCCCCATCCTCTCCTGGGGCTATGGAATCGGCTGACTTCCTTCAGCCTTCCACACATCCACTGAGAGCCGGCCTGGGCACATTGGGCTATGCATCATCTCATTTAATCCCCCATGACCAGAGGCCCGACATATTGTCCTCATTGCATAAGCCAGAAAATCAACCCTGGGAGGCAGAGTTGATCGCTGGGCCCAAGTCCCGCACAGGAACTTAAGACTCCATTCTGGGCTTTGAACCCCTCTTGTTCACCCCTTCCCCTGTATCTTCTTGCCACAGAACAACACGCATTGTCTCAGCAGGAAATTGGAATGCCCATGACGTTTGTGTTGGTCGGCTGGAGCCCAGAAAAAGTGACCACACACTATCAGACCAGATTCTCAAGTATTGATCTGATGGTGCCAAAGGCTTTGTGACAATGACATCTTTCCTCTACCAACATCTCCTTGGAGCTGGAAGCCAGTGGCTCACACCTGTCACCCCAGCTACTCAGAGAGCTATGAGGATCGCCGTTCAAAGCCAGCCCGGGCGAAAGTCCATGAGACTCTGATCTCCAATAAACCACCAGAAAACGGAGGTGGTGCTGTGGCTCAAGTGGTAGAGCGCCAGCCTAGAGTAAAAGAGCTCAGGGACAGTGCCCAGGCTCTGAGTTCAAGCCCCAGGACCAGCAAAACAACAAAAATATCCTGTGAAGGGTTCTCTTTCTCCTATGCGGTGGACTGTGATGATTTATATGCCTTTGTGAGACACCTCACAGTCTGTGAATTTCACTCTCCAGAAAACTTCCAGAAATCTCGGTGCCACCAAGACCTCAGCCCTGGGGGAACCAAATGCAGTCTTCACTGTGGCCACCGGGCAAGCACCTGATGCTTGGTGACCAGCCTCTGACCTGCTGCCTATCCGGCCTCCCTTCCTTCCTCCCTCTCTCCCTCTTCTCCCTCCTCTTCGCTTCCTCACTTGTAGAGACTATTTGGGTAGAAAGCCAGCTATGCCTTTTCAGGCTCCTGTGGGAACCTTGTCTCCCCCTTTGTTTTCTGGATGGGCTGGGATGGGGGGACCCCGGGCCCTGTCCTGCCCCTGTGGGCGCAGGGCCGGGGTGCGGCCGGGCAGGGCAGATGTTTCTCCTGACAGCCGCGATGCGTGCGCGCAGCCGGTGAACACCAGAAATGTGTGTCTCCTGTGGTCTCAAGCTTCTGCCCAGGCCCGGGCCTGTCCTAGATCTGCGCAGAGGGCGAGCCAAGGAGACACCAGCCACGGCCGACTTCCGTGATGGGTGGGGACAGGAGGCTGTTCCTCAACTCGGCCTAGGGCCGCGTCAGGAATTCGGGGCCTTGGACTCGCAAGGGGCATGGGCCGAGCCCGGAGGGGCTGACAAATGCCATTAACCTCGTAGCGTGTCTCTGAAGAACAAAACCAGGGGCAGAGTTGAAAACATGGTGAGGGCCAGAAGTGGGAGGATGCCGTTGCTAGGGTTAGAGACCATTCTAGAAATCCCAGGCGATCGCGTATGCATGCAACATACCCACACACGTGCACGCACACACACGATGCTGCGGTGAACTAAATCACCCCATGATGGGACAAGGGCCGAGGGCCGCGAACGGGGAGGTTCAGTGAGTGGTAATCCATATGCCCAGATGGAAGGGGGTAGGGTGGGGGGGGCAGGAAGGAGGGAAGAGGGGGGGAGGGGGGGGAACCAGACACTGCACACAGGAAAACAAAACAGAGCCAAGTACAAGGCCCTGGCTCGAAGCCAACGTCGCAGCCGCCAAGACGATCAATCCAGTGGGAGAGGGAAGGGCTGGGGGGGAACCACTGCCTTCAGATCTAACACCCCCGGAGTGGGGGGGAGCTCGGCCAAGGCGATCCCAGGGTCTGCAACCCAGGCAAGGGCGTGGATGGATGGACGGGATAGATGGACGGATGGATGGACGGATGGACAGATGGGCGGTGTCGTCTCCATGGAGACCAGCAACCCGCCTCCAGGTTCGTTTTTATCTTTTTTAAATTCTCCTAACCAGCTCGGAAAGAGAGCCTAAACCTCCAGGCAAGAAGAGAGCTCTGCTTCAACGAGGCCACCGAGCCCCACGTCAGAGCTACCAGGTTCACTTCCAGACGCACAACATGGAAGGTTCTAGAACCCAGCATCTGGTCTCCGCCCAAAGCTGACAGCGCACCCACCCGACGCACCCTGAGCCACTTCTGCCAGCCGGCACTGGTCTGAGCCCTGGGCCACGCAAACCCAGGCCCCACCCACCTAGGCCCCACCCCCTCACTCACCTTATCCGCCATGATCATGGAGGAGCCGCCGTGGATGCCCAGGATGGGGGTGAGCGTCTGCGCGGAGATGAAGTCGAGGATCTGGGCGATGGCCTCCTGGTCCGTGTCGTCGGCGAACACCACGCCCTGCACCTTGCGGTCAGACATGAGGTCGCAGATGCGCGTGATGATGCTCTTGGGGTCGGTCTCGTTCATGGCCACGAGCTCCACGCGGGGCACCACGGACAGGTGGTGGAAGTCATCTTTCTCGTGGGCGTCCTTGATGGCCACCTCGTCCGAGGTGCCCACGAGGATGACCGCGATGCCGATGCTGGGGGAGCTCTTCTGGGATCGGGCCCGGCTGCCGGACACCGCCAGCACCGCCAGCACCAGCCAGAACTTGGGGGAACAGCACTCGGTCCGGGCCTTCATCTTCAGCTTGTCGACTCCCTGTGGACACAGGTGGAGGAGGAGAGGGAGAAAGGGAGAGATGGGGGGGGGGGGGGAAGAGACAGAGAGAGAGAGAGAGAGAGAGAGAGAGAAACACACGATTATACATGGCCAGAACTACGTAATACCCCAAGTCTTGTCCTCCTGTCTACCAGTGACCTTGATGCCTTCTAGAGGTCACCAAAGCCAACTTCCATATCCAGCCCTGTCTCTTTTTGTCTTTGTCAGTCCTGGATCTTGAACTCAGGGCCTGGGCGCTGTCCCTGAGCTCTTTCCCTCAAGGCTGGCGCTCTACCACGTGAGCCACAGCGCCACTTCTGGTTTTCTGGTGGTTCATGGGAGATCAGAGTCTCACAGACTTTCCTGCCCGGGCTGGCTTCGAACCACAATCCTCAGATCTCAGCCTCCTGAGTGACTGGGACGACAGGCGTGAGCCACAGCACCCGGCTCAGCCCAGTCTCTCATCTCTGGTACTTTCCTGGCAGACTTTTGACGGCCACCCAAAGAGGCCACTGCAGAAACCACAGAGGCAAAGGAGGAGAGCTGGGATTTGCGATGCCAGGTGCACATGCAGGAGTCTGCGGGATGGGGGGGGGGGGTCTCCCTATGGCTGGGGACACCTGGATGCATCTGTTAGAAACCATCTTGAGGCTGCTCTTGGCCAGGCCAAAGGAGCAGCAGAGGCTGGAGACAAAACCTGGCCCTGAGTTCAAGACCCAGTACTGGCACACACACACACACACACACACACACACACACACACACACACACAGATCAGAGGTCCTCAGATCCTTCAGACAGACAGCAAAGCACACTAATGACTCCAGAATAAGATGCCAGGGACATTCGGTGGCGGAGGAAGCTCAAACCCCAGTTCTTGGCAGAAAACCTCCTGGAACCCTTCTTGCTGTGGTCAGTCGGCCAAGGAGGAGACCTGCATCGATCGCCCGTCTGGCGCACAGACGAGACGCGTGGCTCGGTGGTTCACACCAGGGCAGTCTCTCCACGTCTCGGTGCAGCTATGGAGTATGACCACAGTCCCGAGAGCCCTGTGGACGGCCTGCGTGCCGGCCAGCAAGGAAACCAACGCTGGACGGCCGCGTCTCAGAGTTTCAGGAAAACACACACAAAAATAACCCAACACCGAACTGAACAGCATTGAACTGTCAGTGAAAGACAGCTGGATTCAGTGCCTTAAAGAGCTGGGGAGAGGAGAAAAAAAAAAAAAAATATATATATATAATATAGATAAAATAATATAAATATGTAATGATATAAATAACATAAAACATATAATAAAAATATATAATATAGCATATAAAATATATATAATATTTGCTAGCTTCCAAGAACTGGTTCTCGAAAAGAAGCAAAAGATTTAGAATCTGGCCAAAAAAAAAAAAAAAGTGACAGCTCACTTCGTTCCCAGGGGACTGTAATCCTGCCGATCCCCGACGCCCGATTACATTCCCGCACCTGTCAAAGCGGGGCCGCTCTCTGCCCCGGCGGCGTGTGAACGCTAATGGCTCCCTCCCGTCCGCAAGGAGGTTTTTATTTGCTCTCTGGAAACGTTCCCGGAGTGTGTCTCCACACACGATCTGCTCACTGTACCCGTGAAACAGTGGGGGGCCCACAGGGACACTCAGAAGAACGGGTCTCCCGCACTTTTTTACAAGGCAGCGTTTTTACAAGGCCATACATTACGGAGTCTGCGGTAATGGGATGGCCGACAAACCAAGAGGTCGCGTTGAATACAAACTCCATTTCAGACAGGAGGAGGTGGCTGAGAGATAGCCTGTAGTCCAAGACAAGCGTGGGGGCAACGCTGCCTTTCAGACTGTGTGCACCCACTTCCAGAAGCTTCTCCTCTCCGCTCCCCTGCCTGTTATGCTCCTCCAGGAGAGCTGACCATCGTAGCCTCTGGGCCAGCACCAAAGCCTGCACATATCTATCTACACAACTAAAACTCGCCGGGCCCTGTTGGCTCACGCCTGTCATCGCAGCTACTCGGGAGGCTGAGATCTAGAGGATCGCAGTTCAAAGCTACCTAGAGCAGGGAAGTCCATGAGACTGATCTCCAAGGAACCACCAGAAAACCAGAAGTAGAGCTGTGGCTCAAGCGGTAGAGCGCCAGCCTTGAGTGAAAGAACTCAGGGACGGCGCCTTAGGCCCCCAGCTCAAGACCCATAAATGGAAGAGAAAAAAAAACAAGTCAGTCATAATTACACGCTCCCATAGCTGCCTACCATCCTGAGGACCAGGGACTCCTCAGTTCACCGAGTGTTTACTGAGCATCTATTTGTCGGCCGACATTACAGCCTCCCCCACCCACCCTACTATGAAACCCAGAGACTCGGGCATGCTAGTTGGTTAGTTCCACTGCTGCGCTACATCTGAGCCTGGGACCTTGCTGTGGTATTGAGGAATACACTACAGGGCCTCCATCTCACAGGACGCGTGGCTGCCCAGAAAGGAAAATCTCGCCCCATTTCTCTTCACTCTTGGGGTCTGCTCTGTGGGAGGGGTGGGCTGGAGGTGTGGCTCAAGTAGTAGAGCACCCACCTAGCAAGCCCGGGGCCCTCAGTGCCAGCCCTGGCAAGGCCGGAAATTTAAATACATAGTGTCTTTTAAGTAAAGCTAACCAATAAGGAACATCTTGTCTCATCTCCATTCGCTGTCTTGGGGTCTCTAATTAATTCATGAATTAATAAGAAATATCTCATTTCCCACTCCCTCACTCGGAGTTCATACTACTTTATAATAAGTTGATTAATTAATGCGATAAATAAGGACAGACTTGATGCGTGGTGCTCAGTATGAATTTCTACCCTGAGGCTGGATATATAATATTGCTGGCCTAGAACATTCTGTCCATAACCATCTAGTCTACATGTTAGGTGATTTTGCATGCATTATTAGATCTTTTTTTTCTTTTGGGCTGGTGCTGGGTCTTGAACTCGGGGCCTGGGTGCTGTCCCTGAGCCTCTTTATGTTCAAGGCTAGTGCTCTACCACTTGAGCCACAGCACCACTTCTAGCTTTTTCCGAATAGTTTACTACAGATAAGAACCTCATAGAGGGGCTGGGAAGGTGGCTCAGTGGTAGAGTGCTTGCCTTGCATGCCTGAGGCCCTAGGTTCCATTCCTCAGCACCACATAAGCAAAAAGAAAAAAGCCGGAAGTGGCGCTGTGGCTCAAGTGGTAGAGCACTAGCCTTGAGCTGAAGAGCTGAAGGACAGCGCCCAGGCCCAGAGTTCAGGGCCCACAACCAGGACCCCAAAAAAAAAAAAAAAAAAAAAAGAACCTCATAGACTTTCCTGCCCAGGCTGGCTTTGAACTGTGATCCTCCGATCTCATTCTCCTGAGTAGCTAGGATGACAGGCGTGAGCCATCAGTGCCCGGCTAAATCTTTATTCAAACATACAAACAAACAAAAAACAAAAAGCATAGTAGGTCATCATTTGTCCTGATCTGACACACAAGGAAGGGGACCAAGGTTAGGTCCACCTCATGGTCACATGATTATAATACAAAGGATGATATGCAGGTTCAAACCCAAATTTATCATCTCACTCAAAAAAACCTTTTCTTTTTTCCTTGTGGGTCTGCCTCTCTGCACAGGTGGGTATGTGCGTGCATGAATGAATGGTTGGGTGAATGAATGAAGTCACAGAATGCCGGCCTCTTCCCTCGGAGGTGAGGTTAGGGTACCCCTCATCTCCATGATGGGAGGGGCTGGACGAGAGTGGGGGCCCAGAGGTTACGACGGGACCTTGAGGGGGGCAGGAAACATCCGTTCCCCCCCCACACCCATCCGTGCACGCAGACAGGGTGTGGTCACCGTGTCTCAGGTCCAGCTTCCTCGAGTTCCAATGCTGACCAGACACTGGGCACAGACTTCTCACACGCAGCCCCACACAGTATCAAGTCGAGCGGGGCTGCGGGAGCCGCAGTTTGCATGTTAGCAGAATTCTGATACCAAGACAATATCAAATGCAAGGGAGTAGATGTTGAAAAAGACCGTGAGTGGTGTCATGTGCTACACAGATACCCTAATCGGGAATTCATCCCAGCCTACAAGTTGGCATTAGACCGGTATAAACTAAAAAATCAGGGCTGGGAAGGTGGCTCAGTGGTAGAGCGCTTGCCTTGCATGCCGGAGGCCCTGGGGTCGATTCCTCAGCACCACATAAGCAAAAAGAAAAAAGCTGGAAGTGGTGCTGTGGCTCAAGTGGTAGAGCGCTAGCCTTGAGCTGAAGAGCTGAGGGACAGCGCCCAGGCCCAGAGTTCAGGCCCCACAACCGGACCCAAAAAACAAAAACAACAACAAAAACAAAAACAAAAAACAACAACTAGCTGGGTGCCAGTGTCTCACACCTGTCATTCCAGCTACTCAGGAGGCAGAGATCTGAGGATCACGACCAAAGCCAGCTTGGGTAGGAAAGTCCGTGAGACTCTGATCTCCAAGGAACCACCAGAAAACCAGAAGTGGAGCTGTGGCTCGAGTGGTAGAGCCAGCCTTGATGAAAGAGCTCAGGGATGGCACCCACGCCCTGAGTTCAAGCCCCACAATTGACAAAAACAAAAACAAATCAGGAGCCGGTGGCTCACACCTGTAATCCTAGCTACGCTGAATTCTGAGATAGAGAGGATCACTGTTCAAAGCCAGCCAGGGCAGAAAAGTCCAAGAGATTTCATCTTCAATGAATCAGCCAAAAGCAGGGCTGAGTGTGTGTGTATGGTTCAAGAGGTAGAGGCGTGAGACTCTGCCTTCAAACCCTGGGACTAAACTAATTAATGAATTAGAGTGAGTGAAATCAAATTTTTAAGAAAGGGAAAAAAAACCTAAAAAAATGTCATGGAAAGAAACAGAAAATGCCAATAGACAAAGAAAATTTCTTAAGACATAAAGCCTTTTTCAAAAGCAGGAACTATAATTCAGATATCTAGAAATACAAAGAAGATAGACTAACATACACAAAATCTACAAGTATACACCAGCCAACATAAAAATTAAACAAATGTCATTTTCTGTAACATGATTAAATAAGAAATGAAAGTTTTAAAGACACTAAAAACACTACATATTCAACAACTTAAAAACCTTATGATTAGTTAACTCTAAGGTTAAAGAGGGCATCATAAGGCAAACTAAAAAAAAAGTCTCTAACAGAGTAACAACAAAAACACTAAATATTAGAATTTCTAGAGCATGACCAAAGCCGTTGAGAGAGAAAATTATACCTTTAAATGTAAGAAAGTGAGGGAATGAAACATGGCTGAGCACAATTAACTAGTCAGTTGTTGAACACTTCACAGAGTCGGTCATGAGTGGAAGGAAACAATGAAAGAATGAATGAACAAAACACAAGATGATGGAAAGAAAAAGCAAACACAGGACTGAGCTCTGAAGAGACACAGTTCTCTGAGGGGACCAGGCAAGGAGAAGACAGGTCAATGCAGGCAAAACACATGACCACAGTAAACCCACACGCACTCGTGGACAGCTCTGTCAGCTGGCAACTCCTCTGTACAACGACATACAGATAATAAAATTAAATGAAACGATAGCATAGGCAACAGAAATTCAAAGTAATAAGAGAATATTCTGAAAACTAGCTGCTCTTAAATTCAATGTGTAATAAATTCAATGTGTAATAAATAGCCAGTAGGGAAAGGGGCTCAAAAGAAGGTAGATAATAACAATAAACTAACCACTGAAGAAAGAATGCGAGTTATTAATCCTCTAACTCAAATTCCTTCCCCCAACTCCTCTACTTTCCTCCCGACCATCTTACCTCAACCCTGACAAAAATGAAAGGAAATAAAATGGGCTCTGATGATGTTGTTAAGTACAACGAACTGTACGACTTAAAGGTACAATGAATTTTTTAGGGACAAAATGAGCCTTGTCCATAGCAGTTAAGCAAAATAACCAAAGAAAGTGTCATTCTAAAGCCAGACAAGTGTGTACAACAGAAAAAGGATTATCATAAATCCTTTCCACTTATAAATATAAAGGCTGCTAGACACTTACTGGCTCACACCTGCAATCCTAGCTACTAAAGGAAGCTGAGATCTGAGGATCACGGTTCAAAGCCAGTCTAGGCAGGAAATGCTGGGAGACTCTTATATCTTATTTAACCACCAGAAAACCAGAAGTTGCACTGTGGCTCAAGTGGTAGAGCGCTAGCCTTGAGCAAAAAAACTCAAGGACAGTGTCCAGGCCCTGAGTTCAAGCCCCAGGGCTGACACACAACGAAAGAATAAAAATACAAATAAATAAATACAAGCATAATAAATAAACATAAAGGCAGAACCAAAATGATTAGTGAAGCCAAACACACAGCATACGCTCAAAATAATAAGAACAATCAAATGTGGCTCCTATCAAGAATGCAAGGATGGTTTAAATTCAGGATTTATATACAAAAAAAAATTCACATCAAAAAAACAAAAGGACACCTGGAAAAATAAAATGACAAAGACATATTTGGCTAATGGGAACACTTACACATAGTGGAAATGGCAGAATGTTTTAACAAGGGCTCCTTGTTGGCAGAGTCTGAACAGAGAAAATTGATACAAACTCCCCTGGTGGTCAGCCTTTACCTGGCAAGGCTGTACACAATGACAAAGGTCTGCACTACCATCTTGAGATCACACATCCTCCAACGCTGAGGAAACCCAAAGCTAGTCTTCTGCATGCTACTGGAAATTCCGACAAAACAAGTCATGGAAGCGAAAGGCTGGAGGGCGGGAAGACACAAAGGACAACCTCCTTTTACGAAGACACGGAAAAACCCAGCAGTATTTAAGAATTATTTGAATGAACACGGGGTCTGTATTTATGTCATCCTCTTAGAGGGGAAAAAAAAAAATCAACACATTTCTTCTAAAACCCACTAGAAAATGCAATCTTCAGAATAGCAACATCAACTGAAAAGATAATGACTTAGGAATTAATAAAGAAAGACCATCCCAGGAACTCTAGAGAGAAAAACTTGAATGCTGTGTCTCAGGAGCCAAACGCTATCCTTGTGTCAATCACTCGGAAAAGCTGGCCTGAACCAAGAGGTATAATGAACTTGACTCGGCAAAACAGATCCAAAATAATTTTGCATTCATATTGTTGCTTTTGTTTGTTTTTTAAGTTCCAAGTCAATTTGGGAGGGGTCTAAGTTATGGTCTCTAAATTCAAATACAGGAGCAGGGCCAATATGGAACTGAGCAGCTCTCCCCGAAGTGGAACATATAGCGTGAGCAACAAATGTGTGGACCGGCCACACGAGGCAGGCCTCAAGGGTGGTGGGCAGCTATTTGGGGAGAACAAAATCTGTCCACTATCTCATACCACTATGAGGTCAAAGGCCAGACTTCCTTTGGGGAAATAGAATGGCCCCGCTACACATCCTGGGATCAGGGAGACACCATTTCCATGGACTTTCCTGCCCAGGCTGGCTTTGAACCTTGATCCTCAGATCTCAGCCTCCTGAGTAGCTGGGATTACAGACAGGAGCCATTGGTGCCTAGTGAGAAATCTTCATAAGTCTAGAAATGGTGAACAGCTACCAAGAGCTTTGCTCCTTAAGAAAACAAATGAAGAAAGCGATGTCTACCTTGGCATGTTCAAATCTGTTTTGAATCTTGTGGCAATAAACGAGACTCCTGTCTGTGGGAGATATTCGCTTATCTGAATCCTTTCTTAGGGAAAGAGGATCTTAAATGCACTTGGCACAAATCACAGCCACAACGAACAGTGAAGACGGAAAGTTGAAGAGAGCAAGGGTCTAAGCCAAATTGCTTCTGAGATCACATCTGATCAGAGAAGACCACAGGGAGCAAGGGAAAGATACAAGCAAAAAAATCACAAAATCCAGAGCCAGGTGCTGGTGGCTCACGCCTGTCATCCCAGCGACTCAGGAGGAGGCTGAGATCTGAGGATCACGGTTAAAGCCAGCCTGGGCAGGAAAGTCTGTGAGACTCTGATCTCCAATGGACCACCAGAAAACTGGAAGTGGAGCTGTGGCTCAAGTGGTAGAGCAACCAGCCTTGAGTGAAAGAGCTCAGGGACAGTGCCCACCACACACACACACACACACACACACACACACACACACACACACACACACTACCTAACAAAGGTTATAAACCCCTTCAACGTGTGCATCTTCATAGAAAATGACCAATTCTGACAAGCCAGCCAAAGTCCCACAGACAGTGACTAGCTCTTCTCTTTGGTATTCTGCAAGAGCCAACACTGAAAGCATTCAATGTTTCTCCGATAATACCAGCAGCCGGTTCTTAATCACCACAAACCCAGCTGCTCCCTGGAGGGCGGCGTGGACAGTGAGACACTTGCTAACCCTGATTCTGGTGAGGGCTGTGTGGCAACAGAGGAGAGCAGGCCGGTTTAACAGTGACACCACATGAATCTCTGTTCCTGGCTACGCGGATGGGAACAGACAGGGGAGAGAGACGAGAAGCGGAAAAGGAGGAGTCCAAAAACCGGGCTGGAGGAAGATCGCAATGAGGAACGGAGGTCAAGGAAGATACTGTTGGGAATGGAGAGAGCTGGGGCAAGGCGAGGATCGCCACATGGAACGAAAGTTGTCTGGGAAGCTGCAGACTGATGGCCAGAACACTTCAGACACCAGCGAAGCCCACAGACGCCACGATGCCACTGGGGTGGAGACAGAGAGCGGATCTGAGATAACCTGGCCTCTCTGTGAGCTTCCAGAAGGTTTCCTCCTGGGACCCTCAGCCTCTTCATCTCCCAGTCACTGAACATGGAACTCGGGGACCAAGGTTCACTGATCATTCCCCCCGTGTCAGGGAATATGTTGGGAAAAGAGATCCAATACAGTATGAGAAGCAGTCTACAAGGGGCCTTGAGCCAGCCAGCCATCCAGCCAGCCAGCCAGACAGACAGACAGACAGACAGACAGACTGACTGAATGACTGACTGACTGGAAGCCACAGAGCCACATGATCGGAGCTGCAGCCCGGCTCGTCTGATGAGTGGAAGGATCACCTAACTCCACCTGGGAGACAGAGGGGAAAATGGCTAAGTGTCCACCGATGGGCAAGAAAATCACAGAAAATGAGAATGGCAGACTGAAACCATTAAAGTAACAGAACATTCCCACGTAGACTGGACACAGTGAGGAACGTCGAAGGCTGGCATCCAAAATAGAGCCACTGAAATGAAACCTGGACCTTCACCTGTGTCGGGAGGAGGAGGACCAGGTGTCATTTCCTGCTTAGAAAACAGGACTCCAACTCCTCCCCCTCCAAGCGGCTGAGAATATCAAAATAATTCACCCGAAACCATCAGGCAAGGAGCAGGTGGCTGAGATTTCTTCCTGGAATTTTTTATCTAAGAGGCAGGTTTTTATTTAAGAGGCAGATAAGGACCTTCTTTTGATTTGAATTACTTGAGAGTGGAGTCAGAAGGGCTTCTTCAGACCTGCCTTCCCCCTCTAGCTTGGGCCTAATTTCTGCTGACCTTAAAAACAGGCTGCCTAAGTCCTGAGGGGCAAATTTATCGCCCTCAGTGCCCACATCAAGAAAATAGAGACAGACCAAGTAAATAATCTCATGTTGCAATTAAAACAGCTAGAAAAACATGAAAAAAATGGAACCTAAAGTTACCAGACGGAGCCAGATAATCAAATTAAGAGTGGAAATTAATTAAATAGAGACTAGGAAAATCATAGATAAAATTAATAAAACAAAAAGCTGGTTCTTTGAAAAAAATTAATAAAATTGATAGACCTTTGGCAAGATTAATTAAGAAAAGAAGAGAGGAAACCCAAATGAACAAGATCAGGGATGCCACGGGAAAAATCACAACAAGTACCCAAGATATCCAAACAATTATAAAGGACTATTTTCAAAAGTTATACTCTCTAAAGAAAGAAAACTTCGCAGAACTGGATGCACTTTTAGAGAAATACAAGTTGCTCAAACTGAGCAAAGAAGAAGTAAATCAATGAAATAAGCCAATATCTTACAATGAGGTACAGGAAGCAATCAGAAGTCTTCCAACAAGGAAAAGCCCAGGACCAGATGGATTCACAACAGAATTCCATAAGACCTTTAAAGAAGAACTAATACCCATACTCCTCAAGCTCTTCAGAGAAGCAGAGAAGAAGGGAGCTATCCCAAACTCATTCTGTGATGCCAATATCACACTCATCCCCAAACCAGGTAAAGTCCCAACCAAAAAAGAGAAATACAGACCAATCTCCTTGATGAACACAGATGCAAAAATCCTTAACAAAATTCTAGCTAACAGAATCCAGAAATAGATTTAAAAAAAAATCATACACTATGACCAGGTAGGCTTCATCCCAGAGATGCAGGGATGGTTTAACATATGTAAGTCAATAAATGTAATCCAACACATCAACAGAGCCAAGGTCAAGAATCACGATTATCTCCACAGATGCAGAAAAGGCCATTGATAAAATTCAACATTCGTTTATGTTAAAAGCGCTTGAGAAAATAGGAATAGAAGAAACATTCCTTAAAACAATGAAAGCCATATAACACAGACCAATAGCCAATATTATACTTAATGGGGAAACACTTCAACCAATTCTCCTAAAATCAGGAACAAGGCAAGAATGCCCAGTGTCTCCACTCCTCTTCAATATAGTCCTGGAACCCTTAGCCAGGGCAATAAGGCAAGAAAATGACATTAAAGCGATCTGCATAGGGAAAGAAGAAGTTAAACTATCCCTTTTTGCAGATGACATGATACTATACCTTTATATCCCAAAAACTCCATCCCCAAACTCTTAGAAATTATAAATCACTTTGGCAAAGTAGCAGGATACAAAATCAACCCACAAAAATCAGTTGCCTTCCTGTACACTGACAATGTACAAGCAGAGAGGGAAATAAAGAAAGCAACCCCATTCACAATAACCTCACAAAAAATAAAATATTTAGGAATTAACCTAACCAAAGATGTAAAAGAACTATTTAACGAAAACTACAGAAACTTAAAGAAAGAAATTACAGAAGACACTAGGAAATGGAAAGACCTTCCATGCTCTTGGATAGGCAGACCTAATATAGTGAAAATGGCAATACTGTCAAAATTAATATACAAATTCAATGCAATTCCTATTAAAATCCCAATGACGTACATTTCTGAAATACAGAAAACAGTTCAAAAATTCATATGGAACAACAAAAGACCTAGAATAGCCAAAACAATTCTAGGCAAAACAGACAACATGGCAGGGATCTCAATGCCGGACTTCAAACTCTACTATAGAGCCATAATAACAAAGACAGCATGGTATTAGCACAAAAACAGACCCGAAAACCAATGGAATAGAAGACCCAGAAATAAATCCACATGCCTACAGTCAGCTGATAGTTGACAAAGGAGCCAAAGACATAGAGTGGAAGAAACACAGCCTCTTCAACCATTGGTGCTGGGAAAACTGGGTGGCCACATGCAGAAGACTAAAAGTGGACCCCAGACTATTACCATGCACCAACATCAACTCAAAATGGATTAAAGACCTTAACATCAAACCTGAATCTCTAAAACTACTGCAGGACAGAGTAGAAGAGACACTTGAACTTATAGGCACAGGCAGGAACTTCCTGAACAGAGTCCCAGGGTCAAACAAATTGGAGAAAGACTCGACAAATGGGACTACCTTAAAATAAAAAGTTTCTGCACAGCTAAAGCTATAGCAACCAAGCTAGAAAGACAACCAACTAATTGAGAAAAAATATTTACCAGCAATATATCAGACAAGGAGTTAATATCCAGTATATATAGGGAACTCAAGTAACTAATCCCTCCCAAACCTAACAAACCAATTACTAAATGGGCAAGGGAACTAAAGAGAGACTTCTCAGAAGAAGAGATAAAAATGGCAAAGAAACACATGAGGAAATGTTCACCATCCCTGGTTGTGAAGGAAATGCAAATAAAGACAACTTTGAGATACCACCTTACCCCAGGCAGAATGTCCCGCATCCACAAGTCAGCCAATGACAAATGCTGGAGGGGATGCGGAGAAAGAGGAACCCTATTATACTGCTGGTAGGAATGTACACCTACACAACCACTTTGGAAAGCAGTCTGGAGGGTCCTCAGAATGCTAAACATTGACCTCCCTTATGACCCAGTCATACCACTTCTAGGCATCTATCCTGAGCAACAGGAACCAGTATACAAGGATACATGTACCTCCATGTTTATTGCAGCACTGTTCACAATAGCCAGAATATGGAAACAACCCAGATGTCCTACCACGGATGAATGGATCCAAAAATTGTGGTATCTTTACACAATGGAATATTATGCAGCCATTAGAAAGTACAAAATAATGGAATTTGCAGGGAAATGGATGGAGCTAGAAGAAATCATGTTGAGCGAGGTAAGCCAAGTGCAAAGAGACAAATGGCACATGGTCTCCCTGATAAGTGGATGCTAAATCCAAAATGTTAGGTGATACGACAAAATTAACAGGACTTAAGAAACAAAGGACTTCCACTCATCTGGCCGAATCACTACTAAATAACCCCATGCTGCTGATCACATGTATGGTGTATATATGCACAACGATGGGAAACCAGGAGGAGGACACAGAACTAGAGGGAATCAGGGAAAAACATACAACAGCGGGACCCATCAGCTGCACTGGACATTGACCAAAATGAACTAAGCAACTCAATGGCAGCGATGGGAGGGAGGGAACAAGTGGGAAAGAGGGAACAGCTGATGCTATGCAAAACAAAAGAAATGTACACATCACACAATGTGGAAGAAATAACTATTGCAAAGCTCATAGAACTCATAAATGTTATAGACCATGATAGACAATTTGCCCCATGAAAGTTAGAATGTGTTTGTGACTTTAACTGACCATCACTATCCCACAATACTGTGAAATTTGGGAGATTATGTAACCACTTAATCACAATAAAAAAGTTGGGGAAAAAAAACCAGGCTGCTTAGTATGAAGGTTCCTCAAAGACTAAACACAGAGCTCGCCTCTGACCCAGCCATTCCACGCCTGGGTATTTATCCAATCGACCACACACCAGGCCACACTAAAGCCACCAGCACAACCATGTCCACTGCAACATTTTTCACCATAGCCAAGATAGGGAATCAGCCCAGATGCCCCTTGGTGGATGAACGGATCAAGAAAATGTGGTGTAGATGCACAGTGGAATTCTACTCCTCTATCAGAAAGAATGATATTGTATCATTTGTAAGGAAATGTAAAACCTGGGGGGGGGGGGGAAATCACATTAAGCGAAGTAAGCCAGACCCAGAGAAACATAGGTTTGCATGGTTTCCCTCCTGTGTGGTAACTAGAATGTCTGTAAATCTACTAGCAAACATGTGGGATGGTAAAAGACAAAAATAAATAAATAAATACACTGGGACCTGATAAGTTATATATAGGGATCCAGACATTCCTACAGCGAGGCTGGTCCCCCTGGCAATGAGACCCAGGACGGTGTCTCTGTTCTCTTTCTGTCTTCCCTGGGCCTTGGAGAGCTGGTCCTGTCTCTATCTCAGCCGTCTTGCTTTCCTGACTACTCTACAATCCTTTGATAAAGCTAGAGCTTCACCTTGCACTCCGGCCGGCTGGGTCCAGATCCCCGAGCCAGCCCAGGCCCCACAACTTCCCTGTGAGAGATGGGGTCAGGTGTGGGCCCTGCAATTTGGGATGCCCCACATCCATCTCCTCCAGAAGGGCTCCCATGTTGCCTTCACCCCATGGCTGTGGATGGTGGACTTTCAGTCATAAACACGCTGTCCCAGCGCTGATGAGGAATGGGTGTAGCAGGCACTGGTGGCTCACACCTGTCATCCCAACTACATGGGAGGTTGAGATCTGAGGATCGTGGTTCAAAGCCAGCCCAGGCTCTTATCTCCAATGAACCCCCAGAAAACCGGAAGTTGCACTGTGGCTCAAGTGGTAGAGCACTAGCCTTGAGCTGAAGAGCTGAGGGACAGCGCCCAGGCCCCAAGTTCAAGCCCCATGACTGACAAAAAAAAAAAGAATGGGCGTGCCCATGCCTTTATTGCCTGGACACCACCACCTTAGCTAGATCCAGGCGTATGCAGCTGCCCCGGGCACCTCTGTTCTCGGGGGGCCTCAGCTTTGCACCACTAAGGGTCCCCACTTAACCATCACCCCTGGGGAGCAAATGATGTCATGGCACACTCTGCATCTCCTCTTGGCTGCTCTGTGATGTCCAAAAGCCACGGGAGTGACTGGTGAACCACAGAGACCAAACTATTTCTCCCACCTGACTATCCACAGCTGAGGGGAGGACTGTCCCTGCCACGCCACGCCACGCCACGCCTGCCAGTGGCCTCCAGTGGGGAGGGCAGCTGCCAAGCAGAGCAGAAACCAGATGTGCTATTGTGATGGGTCATCGCTCAGCCCAGCATGCACTCCGCCTTCACCTGGCGTGGCTGTTTATGGGGGTGGGGGTAGGCTTCAGGGTTCACTCACTCTGGTGTTTAGATCTCCAGGCTGGGACACGGAAGAGCCTACGGGGATGGGCTCTCTCACCTCTGCCCAGCCCAGAGAGGGTTCAAAGGAAGCCAGCGTGTCCTTCTTCCACCCTAGCAGATGTGGAGACTGGTACCATGCGCTCTGGTCCTGGGTCTTGAACTCAGGGCCTGGGCACTGTCCCTGAGCTTTTCCACTCTCGGCTGGTGCTCTATCACTTTGAGCCACAGTACCACTTCCAGTTTTCTGGTGGCTCATGGGAGATCAGATTCTCACGGACTTTCCTGCCCAGGCTGGCTCTGAACAGCAATCCTCCAGATCTCAGCCTCGAATGGCTGGGATGATGGGTGTGAGCCCCCAACTGAGAACGTGGTTTTTGTTTGTTTTTTGTTGGTTGTGGGGCCTGAACTCTAGGCCTAGGCGCTGTCCCTCAGCTCTTCAGCTCAAGGCGAGCGCTCTACCACTTGAGCCACAGGGCTACTTCCGGCTTTTTTCTTTTTGCTTATGTGGTGCTGAGGAATCGAACCCAGGGCCTCAGGCATGCAAGGCAAGCACTCTACCACTGAGCCACCTTAGATGTGCTGCGCATCTCGTGCTGATAGCCAACAGGAGCACACTATTTATCTTACACCTCTGACGAGGGTGGCAGCGTGAACCTGCTTTGTACACACTGGAGAGATGCGAGTGTGGGCCTCCTGTCAAAGCGCTGACACTTCTCTCCTGACGGGATGGCGAGCGAGGCTCTAGGAGGAAGCCCCTGCTTGTGCTCCGCGTCCTCCTGCCCTCGGGGTGCTGACCGGCTTGTCTCCGGCATGTAGCTCCATCAAGAGCTCCAGCCCAGGGCCGCTCGGCCCCCACTCCCACCCATCAGGGTCAGCGGGGCGCGTCAGCTGCCGGCGCGGGCACAGGGAGGGTCCCCCGTGGTCCGTGACAGACTCCTTAGCAGTGGCATTTACACACTGTCACCCACGCAGACATGCAACCTTTCTCGAGAAGAAAACAGGAGTGCACGGAGCTGCAACGTGGACTGACGGGGGGTGGGGGAAGCAGACGCAGAGCAGGGGCTGCGGCAGACACTCGCTCAGCCTCAGGATGAGAACCTTGCACTGCGGACCGGGCCCCACACCCTCACCACCATGGCCGCCACCACCGCTACCACCACCACCATCATCACCATCACACCACCATCACACCACCACCATCACCACCATCACCACTACCATTACCACCACCATCATCACCATCATCACCATCATCATCACCACCATCACCACCACCATCACCACCACCATCACCATCATCACCATCATCATCATCACCATCACCACCGCCATCACCACATCATCATTATCACCACCATCACCATCACCACCAACATCATCCACCACCACCACCACCAACATCACCACCACCACCACCATCACCACCATCATCATCACCACCACCATCACCACCATCACTATCACCACCACCATCACTACCACCGCCATCATCATCATCACCACCACCATAACCATCATCATCACCATCACCACCACCATCACCACCATCATCATCACCACCATTATCACCACCACCATCATCACCATTACCACCAACATCATCATCACCACCCCACCATCACCACCATAATCATCACCATCACCATCACCACCATCATCATCACCATCATCACCACCATCACCATCATCACCACCATCACCACCATCATCACCACCACCAACAACACTACCATACCACCACCAACACTATCACCACCAACAACAACACCATCACCACCACCAACAACAACAACACCATCAACAACAACATCACCATCACCAACAACACCATCACCACCACCACTATCATCACCACCATCACCAACAACACCATCACCACCACCACCGCTATCACCATTACAACCACCAAAGTGCAGGCAGTCAAAGCACTCAAGCTAAAAAAGAAGCCTATCCAATCAACCATCCTTCCTTCACCTGCTCGCACCGACGGCAACCTAGAAATGAAGACACAACCCGCTCAGATGACCACTACACGATGAACAGGTGCTACCCGCTTTGGACAGCGCCTGAGCCCAGGGCAGCCGCGCTGGCCCACAGTGACCTCGCAGCTCAGAGGCCACAGAGGCCAGGCTCGAGCCCACAGACCCTTCTGTGGACGCGCCCGCCGTGGCCACGCTGAACGCACACAAGCTGCACATGACCCCGTGAGCTCCTGACCGCTGTCCCCACACGGGGCTAACAGGAGAGACGGGAGTGAGAAGAGAGCTCTTCTGCCCAAGGCCCACTCGCAATTTGTACTTCACGCTTGTATGTCAGACTCCATATAACACGCTCGCCGTTCTCCAGCCTCTATATATGCTTCTAGGTAATATTCTTCATGTATATGCTAGCCTTCTTCACATACTCTATTATATTCTTTATACTCTTCCTTATGTATTCTCTATATAATATCCTTCATATGTAAATATGTGTAAACATTTGCATGAAGATGATTGTTTTTTAAACTACTGTAACATCTCGTGATGAACGATCACACAGGGTGGATTTACCTTCCCTGTGACACTCGCTAAAGGACCTGGGAGCTGGAATCGTGTGCAAACCGAAGCCCTGCCTGCACCCCCTCCCCATTCCTCCCCATTCTCACCACGTGATACCCAGTCTACTGGCTCCGAAGCAAGGCAGGGCAAGGGGGGAAAGTGCCACCTCACGCCGGGCCCTGGTAGCATAATCACTAGCTACTCAGGAGGCCGAGATCTGTGGATCACGGTTCAAAGCCAGCCTGGGCAGGAAAGTCCATGAGACTGATCTCCAGTGAACCACCAGAAAACCAGAAGTGGAGCTGTGGCTCAAGTGGTAGAGCACCAGCCTTAAGCAGAAGAGCTGAGGGATGGTGCCCAGGCCCTGAGTTCAAGACCAGGACCTGCAAGCGTATGTGCACGCGCTCACGCATGCATGCACGCGCACATACAAACACACAGGAGAAACCCCAGAGTCTCTTCCTGAGTTGTTCTGGGCTCAGGTCAGCATGCAGACAGACTCACGGGGCTGTGGACTGCGGCCAGTGCCTGGCCGGCATTGAGGGGTTTCATGTGGGCTTTCCTGAATGGTCCTGAGTGGCTCTGGTGTCCTGGGAGAACAATCCTGTTTTGGAATGGCAAACACGGGGTTTTGCCAGTGACCCACGCCGACTTCACGTCGCGTGGCCGACCACGGAGCCACGAGGAACGCACCGGCACGAGAGCCATCATAGCTGATGGCCCAGGAGATTCCAGCAGCAGCAGACCAAACCCCTTGGGTCCTGAGCGGGAAAGGCAAAGACCAGGGGTGACAGGACGATCCCTGAACAACAGATCCATGGCGGGGGGTGGGGGGGTGTCACTCACTCAACACGGCCCAATCACCATTCACTGATGCCAGATGATGGAAACTTAATAAAATTGCCAGGAACCTCCCTCCACCCCCCCACTCCCCCCCCAACCGCTGACCCCCTAGAAACCCATGGAAAGTCTGTGTGAACATATCTCACTTTATCTAATGGGCCAAGATTCCAAACCAATCTGGGGCAGAAAAGCCTATGATACTCCATTCCTCTCCAGTAAGCCAGCCAAAAGCTAGGCTGGAGCCTTGCTCAAATGGTAGAGCACCGGCCATGAACAAGAAAGTGGAGCAGGCAGAAGGCCCTGAGTTCAAGCCCCAGTACTGAGGGGCCAAAGCTGATGACATACATAGTTTAGTACAACACGTATGATCCGGTATGACGGGTGATTCAGCATGACATGTATGGTGTGGCATGACACACATGATTTATGTGACATTTTAAAAGCAACGAGGCTCGCATTCATTTTTGACTTTACAGGCCGATGGCACATGATCATGTCCACACACACAATAAAGAATTCACAATTTCGGGGCTGGGAAGGTGGCTCAGTGGTAGAGCGCTTGCCTTGCATCCATGAGGCCCTGGGTTTGATTCCTCAGCACCACATAAGCAGAAAAAAAAAAGCCGGAAGTGGAGCTGTGGCTCAAGGGGTAGAGTGCTAGCCTTGAGCTGAAGAGCTGAGGGACAGCGCCCAGGCCCAGAGTTCAGGCCCCACAACAAGACCCCCCCGCCCAAAAAAAAAAGAATTCACAATTTTGGTGCAGACGTGAGCAGGGTAAATCATGAGAGAAACCGCAGACACTTCAGAAGTGTAGATAATCGCTCGGGCTTGGCTCTGATGACAGCGCATTTAATTGTTTACCTCCTAAGTCATACTGGATGGATTTCTCTGGGAGGAGGAGGAGGAAGAGGAGGAAGAGGAGGAGGAGGAGGAGGAGGAGGAGGAGGAGGAGGAGGAGGAGGAGGAGGAGGAGGAGGAGGAGGAGGAGGAGGAGGAGGAGGAGGAGGAGGAAGAAGGTGGTAGACCAGGTTCCAGGGGACCCCCAGCCCCCCCTCAGTAGAATGAAGAAGCCATTTGGGCTTCGTGGATCTAGATCCTCGAACGCTAGCCCACCTTTGACCTTTGACCCTGCAATTCCACCTCTGGGAATCTGTCCTCAGGAGACATTGTGCACTACAAATGGAAGAGCTGAAAACACCCAAAACATCCATGCCAGGTCGTCTGTAAGAGTGAAGAATTGAGAGTAATTAAGTAGCTGACAGTAAGAAGGTGGCTAAGAAAATTGAGGCGATAGCTTGGTGACAGAATGCTAAGTAGCCTCAAAAATTATGTTTACTGAGTTTTTAATAGCATAGGGGGATAAAAAAAAAAAAAAGCCTTTATGCTCTGGCTAGGATGTTCAATCAAAACGGCTGCGGGAGCAATACTAGCGAAGGCCTGCGTCAAAACTGGAAAATGCTGGAATCATGGGCACCCTCCCAGCTACTGTCTTCGTTGGAATCTGAGTGATTTCTTATTTTCCACTCCCCCCCCTCAAATATTCCACAATAGACATACACGACTTTCAAAAAAATGGGGGGGAAACGGGGAAGTTATATATCTACTCCTGATCATTTTAGGGGCCGTTTAATAGAGACAGGTGAAGGACGGAAGAGGAAGAAGAGAGACACGGAGTCATGCACTGCCAGCCTCTACCTGTCCCTTCCACAGGATGCTCTGTGTGTGTGTGTGTGTGTGTGTGTGTGTGTGTGTGTGTGTGTGTGTGTGTGTGTGTGTGTTCAGGTCCTGGGTCTTGAACTCAGGGCCTGGGTGCTATCCCTGATTTTTTTCCCCTCAAGACTGGTGCTCTACCACTTGATCCACAGCACCACTTCCAGTTTTCTGGTGGTTCACTGCAGGTCAGAGTCTCATGGACTTTCCTGCCCAGGCTGGCTTCCTTAGATCTTGGCCTCCTGAGTAGCTGGCATGACAGGCCCCGGGCATCCGGCATTTATGCAACTCTTTTTTAAGACCATGTGTTCTAGCGAATGGATCATTCCAATACAGAAAGTCTGGAACCCCAGCCGGCCGGCTGGAACACACTCAAGTGCAGATTGACCTGTCCGGGGTCTCGCACTGCCTACCTGGACTTCAAGAAATCACATAATGTGAGTCGCTGGGGACGGGATTATTTCTGCGGAGCGTGAGTCATGATCTAATTTTAGGTTCCCGGGTTTATTTCTAGCGCCTGCTCTCTGCCTTGCGTGTATCTGAAGGCTGGGCACCACGTGCGACCGGCCCTCGCGACGCGTCCACCCATCCGTGGATGAGGGGCCCCCCGAGTCACTCTAGTACTGACTGGGTCCAGCCCCCTCTCTCTGCAAAAGGGGGAAACTGAGGCCCAGAGGACTGATGAGGCTGGCTTCCTGGGCATCCGCTTCCCGCTGGTTTATACTGCTGCCTGAACTCCGGCCACCACAGCTGTAGGGAAGGGATGAAGCTGCTCATCTCCCATGAACCACCAGAAAGCCAGCAGTGGGGCTGTGGCTCTAAGTGGTGAGCGCCGGCCTTAGCAAGAAAAGCTTAGGGACAGCGCCCAGACCCTGAGTTCAAGCCCTAGGACTAGTGCGCGCGTGTGCGTGCGCGCACACACACAGAGTAGAAGTTAGGCAGGGTGCAGTAGCACATGCCTGTAATCCCAGCTACATCGGAGGCGGAGAGGGGAGGATGGAGGTTTGAGGCAAGATAGCAAAGCTCTGTCTCAGAAGACAAAGCACAGGGGTTCACGCCTGTAACCCCACTAAGTGGGAAGCAGACATGTGGAAATATAAACAAACAAACAAACAAACCCAGCACAATAAAAGAAAACTAAAGCAAACAGGCCTGGGGACGGGGCTCAAGTGGCAGAGGGTTCACGCAGCAAGCCCAAGGCCCTGAGTTCAAACCCAGTACCCACCACACACACACACACACACACACAGACACACACACACACACACACACAGAATAGAAGCCAAGGCAACGTCTGCTTCTGATGGTGTTCAAAGATCAAAGCCTCTTGGACCAAACCGTAAAAGGTCAAGCATTTCAGAACTGTGCAGAACATGAACTCTACCACGCGTGGGTGGGGACAAGAGGGGGAAAACGGGGGACACAGCAGGGGAAAGGGCGACCCGGTCCACACAGAAATGCACTCATGACCGGACCAGTGTTACTGTCAGCCCTCTGCACATCACCTTCATCATAACAGTTTAAAATGAAAAAGAAATGATCTCAGGAAGATGGGCGTGGTGGTGCAGCTCCGGGTGGAAAGCGCCAGCCGGGGCAATGTCCTGGGGTCAAGCCCCGGGACTCCCTTCCACACACACACTTTGTCCTCGGAGAAAGAACCTTGCTATCCTGCTACATTAGAACCCCACCCTCCCCCATCCGCCTCCCACACGGCCGGAACTACAGCCATGCGCTACTGCACCCTGCCTAAGGTCTCGCTTGTTTCTTTGTGTTTTGGATGCCAGTCCTGGGGTTGAACTCAGGGCCTGGACATTGTCCCTGAGTTTTTCTATTTTATTTTTTAATTTTTGTTTACTTTATTGTTATTATCATGGTGGTATACAGGGGGATTACAAAGAAAAGACCGCTCTACACACACACACATTCACACACACACACAACTAAGTGGAAAACCTCCAGCACCGAAGTGTGTTCCATTCTCCTGACTCTCGCTGGCTGAGAGGAATATCAAAGTTTCCCAGGCAATTTTGTCCTAAGCTTTGGGACTGTGTGCACCAAATGCCTTGTGTCACATTTCTACCACATCCGTACAACGTTGCACAACGTTGCACACGTAAAACACGCAGGATACGGACAGGGCGCCTGTGTGTGAGGCCCCCCAGAGGCCCTGCCAACCGAGAGGCTCCCTCGACTGGCAAGAAAGCTGGAGGTAAGCCGGGCCTGGCAGCGCCAGGGTCCTGAAGAAGGGAGGAAGGCGGGGACAGAGCGAGGGCGCATGGGGCTCGGCACTGACAGGCCGAGTGAGGGGCCGAGGTCAGAGACCAAGGCAGGCCCAAAAGAGAGCCCAGAGCCTATTCACCCCTGGCGAGTGAGTGTGTACAAGTCCAAACACCTGCGGAAGTCAAGAACAACGGGCGAGACGGCAGGCTGGGCAACTCCACACGCGCCTCCCACAGGAGCCTCATGCCCAACGCCATGGCGAGATTCTCCAAACCATAAACAGACGCACACACAAAACTGCCCCAGCAGCCGGGCACCGCCGCTCACGCCTGTCATCCCAGCAACTCGGGAGGCTGAGATCTGAGGAGTGCAGTTCGAAGCCAGTCCAGGCAGGAAAAGTCCGTGAAGCTCTGGTCTCCAAGGAACCAGCAAAAAGCCAGAAGTGGCGCTGTGGCTCAGGTGGTAGAGCACTAGCGTTGAGCTGAAGAGCTGAGGGACAGCACCCAGGCCCTGAGTTCAAGCCCCACGATCGACCAAAAAACAAAATAGACTGATGATAGATGATGGATAAAATTAAGATAGAAAACTGAGCGATGACAACTATATTATGAAAACATGTCTTAATTGAACTCATAAAAATGACTATAACGTATTACGGTATGTAATATTATACGCAGTATATTACATATAAGTTAGTGTCTTACAACCACAGTATATTACAGGTAACATAGGATATAATAAATGGTTCAGAGCACAGCTCTCCTGGGGCCTGTCGGGGGCCTGACTGTCTTCACCACTGGGTTCCGACTGGGTCCCGCCCTTCCTCCCACCGCTGCTACCATAGCAGAGAAGGACCTAACGCGGCACAAAGCCAGTGTCGCTGCGCACGCCTGTAATCCCAGCACAGGGGAGGGTGCGGCCAGCCCAGCAACCCCCCGATACTCGACCTCCAAAAACACAAGATGGACAAACACGAGGACCAGCCAGGCTCTGCCTTTCAACGAGGAAGAAACAAAGAGCAAGACAGAAGAGAGCGGGCACCATCTCCCTCCGCAGAGAGCCAAACCGGCCGCCCGCGGCTGCGGGGCCGTCGCGTCGGAGAGAGGCGCAGAGGTTTTCTAGGTCATTCCTTCTGGCTAGGGCCTCCCCGTATTCGTGAGGAACAGAACTTGGGGAGATAAGAATGCCGCTTACTGCACGATTTACACGCACACCTGCACACTTCAGGATGTCACGTTTTACACACGCACACGCACTTTGCTGTGCCATGATTTACACACACCTGCACACTTCAGGGTGTCACGTTTTACACACACGCGCACTTTGCTGTGCCATGATTTACACACACCTGCACACTTCAGTGTCACATTTTACATGCACACACACACTTCGCTGTGCCATGATTTACATGCACACCTGCACATTTGCTTGTCACGATTTACACACACCTGCACACTTCTGTGTCACCTCTTACACACACACCCACACACTTCACTGTGCCATGATTTACACATACACCCACTTTGTTGTCACGATTTACACACTTCAGTGTCACATTTACACGCACACCTGCACACTTTGCTGTGCCATGATTTACACGCACACCTGCACACTTTGCTGTGTCATGATTTACACACATGCTGCTATGTCACAGTTTACATACACACCTACACACTTTGCTGTGTCACGATTTACACACACTTCACTGTCTCGCGGTTTACATGCACACCTGCACAGTTTGCTGTGCCATGTTTTACACGCACACCTGCACACTGCTTTCACAATTTACACACACGCACACCTCACTGTCACGATTTACATGCACACCTGCACACTTCACTGTCATGATTTACACACACCTGCACATTTCAGTGTTGCAATTCACACACATATTTCAGTGTCACGATTTACATACACCTGCACACTTCGCTGTGTCACAATTTACACGCACATCCACATTTCATCATTGGAGGTTTTGGCCATGGGGTCCATTGCTTCACAGAGCCTGACAGGAAGAGCAGAGGAAGGATTCGAACCCAGGCCTTCCTGGTTCTCAGCCACAGGGGTGGCCAACTGGCTAGCGGTGGGCCCCGAGGACCCAGCTGCTGGCCTCCTGGAGCAGGATCTGGGTGTGCAAGGCACGGAGTGGGGACTGGTCCCGCCTCGCCCTCCTCTATGTGCTCTGGAACCTTCCCTGAGGCACGCCATGGCGCCAGTCACGGTCCCTAGGCCTCAGGACGTGGCGTGGACGCTGATGGGCGGCTTCTCCCCACCAGACGCCCTGCCTCGGCTTCGGCTGGAGTAAGAATCATTTTCCTCGTGTGACAGGTGAGAAAACTGATCAGCAGCACCCGCAGCTCGGCCCGGCCTCTGCGGTGCAGCAGATTTGCACTGTGACTGAACGCTGAACAGATGCCGGGCTGCCGCGCGGGACCAGCCACGCGGGACCGGCGGCGCGGGACCAGCCGCGTGAGACCAGCCATGCCACGCGAGACCAGCCGCACGGGACCAGCCACGCGAGACCAGCCATGCCACGCGAGACCAGCCGCGCGGGACCAGCCACGCGAGACCAGCCATGCCACGCGAGACTGGCCGCGCGAGACCAGCCATGCCGCGCGAGACCAGCCACGCCGCGCGAGACTGGCCGCGCCACGCAAGACTGGCCACGCCACGCAAGACCGGCCGCGTGAGACCGGCCACGTGAGACCGGCCGCGCGAGACCAGCCGCGCAAGACCGGCCACGCCACACGAGACCGGCCGTGCCACGCGAGACCGGCCACACGAGACCAGCTGCACGAGACCAGCCACGCCACGCGAGACCGGCCGCGCGAGACCAGCCACGCCACGCGAGACCGGCCGCGCGGGATCGGCTGCGCGAGACCAGCCACGCAAGACCAGCCACGCGAGACCGACATTGGCTGGGACTCGAACCCCCGCCAGACTCCACGGGTTTCCAAGCCAAGAAGAACTGAAGGAAGGAGGAGGAGGAGGGGTGGAAACAGAAGGGCAGGAGGAGGAAGAAGAGGAAGGAGAAGAAAGAGCAGGAGGAAGAGGAAGAAGAGGAAGAGGAGGAGAAAGGGGAAGAGGAAGAGGAGGAAAAGAGGAAGAGGAAGAGGATGAAAAGGAAGAGGAAGAAATAGAAGAGCAGGAGGAGGAAGAGGAAGAGAGGAAGGGGGAAGTAAAGGAAAAGGAAGAGGGGGAGGAGGAAGAGGAGGAGAGGGAGGAGGAAGAAGAGGGTGAAAAGGAGGAGGAGGAGGAGGAAGAGGAGGGTGAAGAGGAGGAGGAAGAGGAGGGTGAAAAGGAGAAGGAGGAGGAGGAAGAGGAGGGTGAAAAGGAGGAGGAGGAGGAGGAAGGGGAGGGTGAAGAGGAGGAGGAAGAGGAGGGTGAAAAGGAGAAGGAGGATGAGCAGAAGGAGGAGGAGGAGGAGGAGGAGGAGGAGGAGGAGGAGGAGGAGGAGGAGGAGGAGGAGAGCTGTAATCCCAGCTACTCAGGGAGCTGAGGTCTGAGGATGGAGGTTTGAAATCAGCCTGGGCAGGAAAGTCTGTGAGACTCTCAACCTCAATTAACCACCAAAAAAAAAGCTCGAAATGGAGCTGTGTGTGGTTCAATTGGCAGAGCACCAGCCTTGAGCAGAAAAAGCGAAGGGAGCCGGGCCCTGAGTTCAAATTCTGGCCCGGACACACACATCCACAAACTCAGGCAAGCACAGGCTCCCCCGCTCACAACGGTCCCATGACATCAATCCCAACTACACCTGCTGAGGCTCTGCCCATGACCGGACCTGGTGTGTTCCGAGGGATCAGCCGCCTTATTGCTCTGCTCAGGAACATCACTACGAGTGGACGCATGCGCAGACCTCCCGAGGGGTTAAGTCTAAAAGTTCAACACGGCCACGCGCTCCCATGAAATCCAACTCTGTGATCAGGACCACGGGTGACCAAGAAAATGGCTACGGAATTCTTCCTTTAAAGATAGCGACGCTAATAAAGATACAGACGCTGGGCTGGGAAGGTGGCTCAGTGGTAGAGCGCTCACCTTGCATTCATGAGGCCCTGGGTTCCATTCCTCAGCACCACATAAGCAGAAAAAGCCAGAAGTAGCGCTGGAGCTTAAGTGGTAGAGCGCTAGCCTTGAGCTGAAGAGCTGAGGGACAGCACCCAGGCCCAGAGTTCAGGCCCCACGAATGACAAAAGAAAAAAGAAAAAAGAAAGATACCATTGCTGTCTCATTTCAATCATCTCTCTTGCGTGGATAATATTCCACGAGGAAAAGCAAGTGACAAGTGCTAAGTTCAAGTCCTGGTCTCAGATTAAAAAAGAAAAATATGCCAGGCACCGGTGGCTCATACAGTCATCCCAGCTACTCAGGAGGCTGAGAATTAAGGATCACAGTTCAAAGCCAGGGTGGACAGAAAAGTCCGTGAGACTCTTATCTCCAATAAACCACTAGAAAACCGGAAGTGGAGCTGTGGCTCAAGCGGTAGAGTGCTTGCTTTGAGCTGAAGAGCTGAGGGACAGCGCCCAGGCCCTGAGTTCAAGCCCCAAGACTGACTAAATAAATAAATAAGAAAAATAGAAGTGAATAGCTCTATCCTAGAACATGTTGATTTTTGCATGGCTTTGGGCAGAAGGGGTATGTGTGTGTGTGCACACGTGCGTGTATGTGTGCATGTGTGTGTGAAAGAGAAAGAGCGCATGCACACCAAACACAGAGACAAAGAGAGGCCATGTACTAAGATTGAGCCCGTCAGAAATCAGTTCCACTCTATCAATCATTTCCGTCTTTCCAGTCACCGGCAGGTGGTGAATTTGAACTCAAGACCCCGATCCCAGAGCAGATTGTCTTGTGAAAACTCGGGCAGGTCCCAACGCAGGATGAACCGAGCCCATCCCTCCCCGCCTGGCTCACGCCCCCCTGGTTTCCGTTCCTTCCCGGTGGCAGCAGCCCCGATGCGTGCAGACGCGCGCTCAGGTCCTGCCCGGGAGTTTTGTTCGCCTGGAAGTTAAATAACACTGCTGCTTCTTGCCGCGTTTGCTGTGAATTGCTTCCAGACGTCGTTTCTCCGTTATGATCACCCACGCACAAGCACCCCAGGGTACTGGGCCCTGGCCCCGAGTCAGCGAAAGTGGCCTGCAAATGACTGATAAGTGAACCGCACAAAGCACCCTTGTGCGCTGTCCGGGAGAGGAGGAGTACTTGAGCAGGATTGACAAACGCCTTGGTGAGGGCGAGAGGGCAGAGCGGGGGCCCCTGGGACCCCAAGTCCACACTCCACGGCTCTTACCAAAAAAATAGGCCTCAGTGTTCCTCCTGTCCGTCTCCAGCCTTCCTTACGCTCGCCAAAGCACTGATTTTTTTTTTTTTAATTTGTGCTCATCCTGAGGTTTGAACTCAGGGCCTGGGCACTGTCCCTGAGTTCTTCAGCTCAAGGCTGGTGCTCTACCACTTGAGCCACAGTTCCACTTCCGGTTTTCTGGTGGTTCCTTGGAGATCAGAGTCTCACAGACTTTCCTGCCCAGGCTGGACTCCAACTGTGATCCTCCCATCTCAGCCTCCTGAGTAGCTGGGATGACAGGTGTAAGCCCTGGCGCCCAGGGAAAGCAGGGATGTTTGAACCACACCTCAGGGAACATGTCAGCCTCCGAATTCTGCAGCCCAGGCCAACCTGGCCCTCTTTGGAGGTCACAGCTCAGAGCCATGTGGAAATGTGAAAGGGATCGGGCCGGACTCAGAGCCCGCCGAGGAGAGTGGCCTTGCAGAGATTCATGGGGAAGTGATTTTCTCCACTTCCTGCCTACAGAGGAAGCCACTGTTTGTCCTAGGATGCGGAGAAGCCCAGCAACGGGGGGAGGGGGAGGCACAGGAAATCCTGACCCTTGCTCCAAACCCAGAAAGCATTCTTGCCAAGCAAAGCCAAGCTGGATGTACCCTGGCAGAGATGAACACGGGGCTCGCGGCTGACAGCCAGGACTGCCCCTGTCCCGAGCCTGCAACACCTGCTCGGCCGGACGTAAAGCCCTGCGAGAAATAAATACAGGAGCCAGGTGGCTGACGCCTGTCATCCCACTCAGGAGCTGAGATCTGAGGACTTCAGTTCAAAGCCAGCCCGGGCAGGAAAGTCTGTGAGACTCTTATCTCCAATAAACCAGCAAAAAGTTGGAAATGGAGCTGTGGTCCAAATGGTAAAACTTCTTGCCAAGAGCAAAAAAGCCAAGCAAGAAGAGTGCAAGGCCCTGGGTTCAAGCTCCAGTATAGGAAGGAAGGGAGGGATGGAGGGAGGGAGGGAGGGAGGGAAGGAGGGAGGGAAGGAGAGAAGGAGGAAGGGCAAGCAAGACAGATAAGAAAGTTAATAGGAAAAAAGAGTTAAAAACTGACAGTAGAGGAAAGGGGTTTCATTGTCCAAAAAGAAATGTCATGATTACTTGACTTATTCAACTGTAACCCCTCTGTACGCCACCTTTATAATAACAATAAAAAATAACTTAAAGGGCTGGGAAGGTGGCTCAGTGGTAGAGCGCTTGCCTTGCATGCCTGAGGCTCTGGGTTCGATTCCTTAGCACCACATAAGCAAAAAAAAAAAAGCGGGAAGTGGCGCTGTGGCTCAAGTGGTAGAGCGCTAGCCTTGAGCTGAAGAGCTGAGGGACAGCACCCAGGCCCAGAGTTCAGGCCCCACGACTGGACCCAAAAAAAAAAAAAAAAAAAAACTTAAAGCTGAGTGCCAATGGCTCACACCTGTCATCTCAGAGACTCAAGAGGCTGAGATCTGAGGATCGTGGGTCAAGGCCAGCTCAGGCAGGAAAGTCCATGAGACTCATCTCCCATGAAGCACCAGAAAACCAGATGTAGCGCTGTGGCTCAAGTGGTAGAGAACCAGCCTTGAATGAAAGAGCTCAGAGACAGCACCGGGGCCCTGAGTTCAAAACCCAGGACCGACAAAAACAACATTTTTTTTTAAGCAAAGCTCTCAGCAGTCATTGTGTTTTAGAGATAGATCAGAAGCACACGAATTTGAACACATCACTATGTTGGACTGTTCAGAGATTACCGGACAGGCATCGATGATCAATTCTGTTAACATGCCTCCTGCTTTTTGTGTTAAGGAAACGGTATCCCATTGTGTTGAGAAGCAATGGCACCCATTCAACCAAGCGGGACTGTGACAGCTGGCGGCGGAGCTGCCCTCGGTGGCGGCGCGGCCCATGTGTGTGTGGGAAGTTCTCTTACACAACCTCCACTGGACCACACTGCTTCCCAAGCCGATACCCGTCACGCACGCACACAGTGCCGGCCCCCAGGGCTCACATCTGAATCCACTGAGCCTGGACACCCACAATCAATGACAACCCCCCCCCCCGCCGCATCTCCAAACCCCAAGTTAAGCATCACCCTGGCCAAGAGGACATTTCCCAAGCCCCCTCTGGCCCATCCCAGACCCCCCAAAACCTCTCGATGCCCTTACATGAGACCCCACAGATGCCCAGCTATGAGCACCAGGCCCAACCTCTGTCTCCCCGCCTCCAGCGTGAGCTCAGGACTCACGGGAACACCAGGTAGTGGAAGCGCTTGTCTCTTTGTGCTCATGGTAGTAGGAATTGAACCCACAGCCTGGGGCTCAACCACTTGAGCCACATCCTTCCAGTCCTTTTAAAAAAAAAAATCTTGCCAGTCCTGGGGCTTGATGCTGGGCGCTGTCCCTGAGCTGCTTTTGCTCAAGGCTGGCGCTCTACCACTTGAGCCACAGCGCCACTTCTGTTTTTTTTCTGTGTAAGTGGTACTGAGGAATCGAACCTGAGGCTCCATGCGTGCTAGGAGAGCACTCGACCACTGAGCCACCTGCCCAGCCCTTTGTTATTTGTTTTGTTACTGTTGTTGACTTTGGAGACAGGTTTTCACTCCCTTTCCCAAAGTGGACCTGGACTTCAGGATCCTGCAGCCTCTCCCTCTGAGTCGCTGAGATTACAGGTTTGCGCCGCCACACAGCTGACCCTACTTTTGAACTAAAGGAATGATACAGACAATACTTCCGCCTGAAGGCCTGGAGGGAGGGAGGCTCAGAGGAGGCCGGTGTCCCTGGGCCGCAGAAGCCCTGTTCCCCTTGGAAGGCATTGGCTCCCGGCGTTGGCATCAGCTGGTAACCACAGATCCTGGGTTCGAGGTGTGCAGCAGCCAGACTGGCTGGGAACAGGGCGGCCTGCGAGCCCTCCTCCCTCTGCTCTGCGGCCCTGCCGCCTTCTCCACACCAGAGAGGCCCTAACCTGCAAGGGTCAGAAGCTCCCAGCAAGCCGGCCCACCTCTGCCCTCGTCCCTGGGCGACCTCTTCGAGGCTGGAATAAGGCAGCGGGGTGCCCGGTCCCTGGCACGCATGCGTGTGTCCCCTGGTATCTAGCAGGGTCCCCTTTAAGCCTAAGCTACTCCATCTCCGGCGCGTCACAGAAGCGCGGTGGCCTCTTGGCTTCCTTGTCCCACGGGACTTTTCCACCGTGGTGGCGCGGCAGGTGCCCTGGTGACTGAGCAACCGAGTGCTGACGTCACCACACTGCACGTCAAGCTGATGCACGTGCCCAGCGACGAGATTTCAGAGCCTCAAAGGCTCCTCCGGTTCAGGCCGAAGTAACACCTGCGGTCAGGCTGTCAAGCAAGACATCCCCAAAAGCCTTTGGGCACCTCCATTTTGCCCCTGGTACTTCATCCAGGCTGGCCTGGTGGCTCAGAACGAAAACCGCCGGCGGTGATTTCCAACGCCCCGCCATCACCTGCAAGGAGGCGCGCGTTCTGGAAAATGCAACGGACTCGCGACTTCCCTCCGCTCGCCACACGTGGGGACCTTGCCACTGGACGCCACTTCAACGCCCCCAGGGCCTCCGCATGCTGTGACTCCAAAGGGTGGCTCAGGAAGGGCAGAGGTAGCCGGGCGCCGTGGCTCACACCTGGCATCCCAGCGACTCAGGAGGCTGAGATCGGAGGATCGAGGTTCAGAGCCAGCCCCGGGCAGCAAAGTTGGTGAGATTCTTATTGCCAATGAACCAGCAAAAAAAAAAAACCAAAAAACTGGGAAATGGAGCTGTGGCTCAAGTGGTAGAGCATGAGCCATGGTTTACAGAAGTTTGGGAATGGCACCCAGGCCCTGAGTTCAAGCCCCAGGTACAAAAGGAAGGAAAGAAGGGAGGGAGGGAGGGAGGGAAGAAGGGAGGGAAGAAGGGAGGGAGGAAGGGAAGGAGGAAAATAGGAAGGAACAAACGAAGGAAAAGAAGATAGGAGGAAAGGAAGGAAAAAGGAAGGAAGAAGGTAGGAAGATAATAAGAAAAGGAAGGAAGGAGAGAAGGAGGGAGGGAGAGAGGCAGGAAAGAAGGAAAGAAGGAAGGATGGAAGGAAAGAAAGAAGGATGGAAAGAAGGAAGGCAGGCAGGCAGGAAGGGAGGGAGGGAAAGAGGGAGGGAGGGAGGGAAGGATGAAGGCAGGAAAAAGGAAAGAAGGAAGGATGGAAGGAAAAAAGGAAGGGAGGGAGGGAGGAGGAAGGACAGAAGGAGGAAGGCAGGAAGGCAGGAAGGAAGGAAAGGAAGGGAGGGAGGGAGGAAGGCAGGAAGGAGGAAGGCAGGCAGGCAGGAAGGCAGGCAGGCAGGAAGGCAGGAAGGGAAGGAGGGAGGGAGGGAGAAAGGGAGGAAGAGAGGAAGGCAGGAAGGGAGGGAGGAAGGCGGGAAGGAATGAAGAAGGCGGGAGGGAGGAAGGGAGGGAAGGAAGGAGAGAAGGAGGAAGGCAGGAAGGAAGGAAAGAATGAAGGATGGAAGGAAAGAAGGGAGGGAGGGAGGGAGGGAGGGAGGAAGGAAGGAAGGAAGGAAGGAAGGAAGGAAAGGAGGGAGGGAGGGAGGGAGACAGGCAGGCTGGTGATGGGAGGAGGACGGGGTCTTTCTGACAGTTGGATTCGTGTCATTTCAGTTTTACTCTGTGAAAAATTCCACAAGAATCCTCTTGCCTCGCGAGGTGGTTTTTTCATTAGTCTTGCCAAGATCGGATTCCAAGAAGCAATAAAGAATATTAAGTTAGCTTTCATTTCAAATGAGGGAGTTTGTTAGCTCTGAAGTCATAAACAAATCACCGTGGGCTGCCACGCTGAGCTCAGCTCCTCCACTCTGCACCCCTCGTCCCCCCCCACCTCCCCACGCCCGCCCCTCATCCCCCCCCACCTCCCTGCGCCCCCCCCCCCACCTCCCCGCCCAGCCATCACCCGGGTCCTAGGCCAATTAAGGAAAGGCCGGGGTGGAAGGTCAGGTGCAGCTGAGCTGAGCATTTGAAACATCCAGTCCTTGCGCTGGGACGGCCTGGGCGGTGGCAGTCACACCCAGCACACACACATTCAGCTTGCTCACCGCAAACCACCAGAGAGGCGCGGCTCAGCTGCTAGTGCACCCACCAATGAGCAAAGGGTTAGGTACGAAATTCAAGTCCCACCCTCAGAAAAGGGGGTGGGGGGAAGAGGAGGAGGTGGAGGAAAAAGAGGAGGAGGAGGAGGAGGAGGAGGAGGAGGAGGAGGAGGAGGAGAAAGGAGGAGAAAGGAAAAGGAGGAGGAGGAGGAGGAAAGAAGAGGAGGAGGAGAAGAAGAAAGAAGAGGAGGCTCTACATCAACGGCTCATGTCTGTCATCCTAGCTACTCAGGAGGCTGAGATCTGAGGATCGTGGTTCAAAGCCAGCCCGGGCAGGAAAGTCCTGAGACTTATCTCCAATAAAAAACACCAGGAAACCAAAAGTGGCGCTGTGGCTCAAGTGGTAGAGCTCTCACCTTGAGCTGAAGAGCAAAGGACAGCGCCCAGGCCCGGAGTTCAAGCCCCACGACCAACCAAAAAAAAACAAAAAAACAAAAAGAGGAGGAGGAGGAGAAGAAAAAGGAAGAGAAAAAGGAGAAGGAGGAGGGAGAGAGGAGGAGGAGGAGGAGGGGGAGGAGCAGGAGGGGGAGGAGGAGCAGGAGGAGCAGGAGGGGGAGGAGGAGCAGGAGGAGGGGGAGGAGAGGCAAGTAACACTTCCCAGGGGGAAGTCAGACACAAGTTCCCGGAACATACCCAGGCTGGGGCTTGGGGCCATGAAGAGAGGCGGGGCACAGCCATAGAGAACGTGGACAGGACCACGCCACAGGGGAGAGGACCACACCACGGGGGAGAGGACCACGCCATGGGGGGAGGACCACGCCGAAGGGAGAGGACCACACCGAGGGGAGAGGACCACACCACGGGGAGAGGACCACGCCGAAGGGAGAGGACCATGCCACGGGGAAGAGGACCACGCCGAGGGGAGAGGACCACACCGAGGGGAGAGGACCACGCTGAGGGGAGAGGACCACACCACGGGGAGAAGACCACGCCACGGGGGGGAGGACCACACCGAGGGGAGAGGACCACACCGAGGGGAGAGGACCACGCTGAGGGGAGAGGACCACGCCGAGGGGAGAGGACCACGCCGAGGGGAGAGGACCATGCCACAGGGGAGAGGACCACGCACAGGGGAGAGGACCACGCCATGGAGGGAGGACCACACCAAGGGGAGAGGACCACGCCGAGGGGAGAGGACCACGCCACGGGGGGGAGGACCACACCACGGGGGGAGGACCACACTGAGGGGAGAGGACCACGCCACGGGGAAGAGGACCACGCCACGGGGAAGAGGACCACGCCACGGGGGGAGGACCACACCACGGGGGAGAGAACCACGCCATGGGGAAGAGGACCACGCCACGGGGGGAGGACCACACCACGGAGGAGAGGACCACGCCGAGGGGAGAGGACCACGCCGAGGGGAGAGGACCACGCCGAGGGGAGAGGACCACACCACGGGGAAGAGGACCACGCCACGGGGGGAGGACCACACCACGGGGGGAGAGGACCACGCCGAGGGGGGAGGACCACGCCGAGGGGAGAGGACCACGCCACGGGGAAGAGGACCACACCGAGGGGGGAGGACCACGCCACGGGGAAGAGGACCACGCCACGGGGGGAGGACCACACCACGGGGGGAGAGGACCACGCCGAGGGGGGAGGACCACGCCGAGGGGAGAGGACCACGCCACAGGGGAGAGGACCACGCACGGGGGAGAGGACCATGCTGAGGGGAGAGGACTATGCTGAGGGGAGAGGACCACGCCACAGGGGAGAGGACCACGCACGGGGGAGAGGACCACGCCGAGGGGGGAGGACCACGCCGAGGGGAGAGGACCACGCCACAGGGGAGAGGACCACGCACGGGGGAGAGGACCACACCACGGGGAAGAGGACCACGCCACAGGGGAGAGGACCACACCGAGGGGGGAGGACCACGCCGAGGGAAGAGGACCACGCCGAGAGGAGAGGACCACGCCACAGGGGAGAGGACCACGCCGAGGGGGGAGGACCACGCCGAGGGGAGAGGACCACGCCACGGGGGAGAAGACCACACCATGGAGGGAGGACCACACCGAGGGGAGAAGACCACGCCAAGGGGAGAGGACCACGCCGAGGGGAGAGGACCACGCCACGGGGGAGAGGACCACACCACGGGGGGAGGACCACACCACGGGGGGAGGACCACGCCACGGGGGGGAGGACCACACCACAGGGGAGAGGACTACGCACGGGGAAGCAGGCACATCCTGCAGCTAGCCGTGGGGCCCACGGCCTGGTCCTGTGGCGGCTCTTGCTGTCCACCCAGCCCGCCTGCCTCTCTCCCCTTCCTGCCCTAGGTTCCAGCACATTGTAGGCCTCAACCCAGGCCTCGAGCCACACTCGCCACGAGAAGAATCTACATCAGGTCCCATTAACAAAACCCCACAATCTTCACTGACGCTCACGCACGTGTGTGTGTGTGTGTGTGTGTGTGAACTCAGGGCATGGGCACTGTACCTGACCTTTTGTGCTCAAGGCTGGCGCTCTACCATTTGAGCCACAGCCCCACTGCTGTCTTCTTGAGGTGGTTCATTGGAGATCAGAGTCTCACGGACTGCCCAGGCTGGCTTTGAACCGCGATCCTCCAGATCTCAGCCTCCCCAGTGGCTGGGATGACAGGCATGAGCACCTGCACGGCAGCTTCTAAGGGAGCTCCAGCACCCCCAGGTAGATGGGGGGGGGTCTTTGCAGATCAGGGGAAGTTCCTCTCTCTGTCCTGCAGACAGCCAGCCGTGAGAGGCTGGGAGGGAGGATAGACAGCACACACTTACGGGCGGGGATCACGTGGTCAGACACTGGGGCGCTGAGGGAAAAGGGACGGAACGGGAGGGGAGCAGGAGGCTGGAAGTGACCCCAAACTACAACACAACCAAGGGCGGAGGAAGGAGACCTGGGCTGGCTGAGAAACTCAGGGTTTGAATAACACTGATCTTCTAACACCAAAAAACAAAACCGCACACAGGAAGCAGCCGGAACCCTCCCGAGGGGGGAAATAAAATAAAAAATACACCCCAGGACTGACTCGCGCAGATTCAAAGCCAGCCTCGCGTTGGGGAACGAAAAAGACATTGGTTTGGTGAAGGTAAGCATCGCATTTTAAGCCGCCCATTTCAAACCCCACCAAAGCTTCCGCTTCAGCTTTCTTGTTAATCGAGAGGCTAGAAAAATACAGATTTTTTTTTTCTTTTGGTAAGGGAGATTTTTTTTATTTCCTGTGCTCTGATAAAATTAGGCCACCTCTCCAGGCTTTTGGGGGCATGCTGAGTGGATTATGCCAAATAAAGACATCACAGTGGGAAACTGGCACTATCAATGGCAGAATTCAGGTCCCCAGGAACTGGGACTGAGGGAGGAGGTGAGGGAGCCCAGGACCCGGCCCGCAAGCCGCCATCAGATGGCCTCCAGCTCCGCCTTCCGCCCCCGGGTGTGTTTACCAAAGCAGGTGTCTTAATTCTTCTGCGCCTCAGTTTTTCCTCACCGGGAAAGGGGACTAGCAAGAGCGCTCGAAGATTCGGCAGAGCAAAGGCTGAGGAAAAGAGCGTATCGTCCACTGAGCTGTGTTCAGGGAAATGCTTCATATTTGAAAGCCCCTGCTTTCCAGCTGTCAAGTGTTGTTCAAGCCCCAGCACGGCTCCCTTTGGTCTGTTTTATTACTTTGTGTGTCTGGTACTGGAGCTTGAACTCCAAGTTTCTTGTTCTTGCTTAGTGTCCCCCGATCACCACCCCCGCCTCCCGAGCTGGTGCTCAGCTGGTGCTCTACCACTTGAGCCACACCTCCATTTCTGCTTTTTGCTAGGTAAGTGGAGATTGGTCTGCCTGTGCTGGCTTTGAATCGTGATCCCCAGATTTCAGTCTCCCCAGTAGCTGGGATTACAGGCGTGACCCACCAGCGCCTGGCTTTGCAAAAATGCATTTAAGACATGGGTGAAGGCCAAAAAGCAAACAAAATGGTATTAAAATGGTATTAAAAGAATGACTCTTCAGTTCCTTCCCTAAATTCTTAAGGATAACTGATTTATAAATTACCCATTACAAAGTTGGGGTGTCTTTTTAAAAATATATATATATCATTAGTAGCTCTGAAAGGATGGCTTCAAAGTCCCCCAGAATTTCTTTCCCTAACACTTGGCGTGGAAGTCGGCTGTGGACTCCGCTAACTTACTCTGATTTATTTCACTGGCATAGCCCCGCCCTTGTTTTCCCACGGAATAAAGACTGGAGTCCAGGAGTCTCAATACATAATCCAATATATACAAAGCACACAAAGTCAGCACACAAGTCAGGCACCAGTGGCTCACATCTGTCATCCCAGCTACTCGGGAGGCTGAGATCTGAGGATCGTGGTTCCAAGCCAGCCTGCACAGGAAAGTCCGTGAGAATCTCATCTCCAACAAACCACCAAAAAAGCCAGAAGTGGAGGTGTGGCTCAAGTGGTAGAACACCAACCTTGAGCAAAAATAAAGCTCTGGCACAGTGTCCAGGCCCTGAGTTCAAGCCCCAAGACCAACACACACACACACACACACATACACACACACACATACATACACACACAGGTTATTCTCATTCATTCCCAATATTCATTCATTGGACTTAAACAGCCTAAAATCTGCCAGGGTGAGTGTGATTCCATGTTTCCCCCAAGGGTCCAGAACGCATGGAGGGAGTGGACAGCCAGGCATAGCCTGGCGCTGACCGGTGGGAGGCGGGCTCGCTGGGTTTTGGGGACACCGAGGTGCTGTTTGGGTTGGGATTACAAGATGTGTAGCGAGGGCCACAGAAGCGGGCAGGGAGACTCCCTGACCTTCCCAGAGCCAGATCCCGTGGCTCGTAGAATTGTCACCCCTGCCACAAAAACACAAGCTGACAGCCGTGTGAAACGGACCTTGGAGGCCCACGCGTGACCCAAGGCAAATGGACGATTATTGATGCAAATGTATTCATGAGGAGCGGCCAGGGCGGCCTGAGCCCCTGGCGCCCCAGCAAAGCCCAGGCTTCACATCTTGGCCAACAGTGCCAAAGGGCAACACCCACGGGGCTGAAGAGGGGCACTGGGGGGGGGGGGGGCGCATGGTCGCTGCCACCCACCCAGGGGATGAAAACCTGAGTGGATAGCACCGCCCCATGACGCTTCAATGTCTCTGCCCAACTCAGAGACACCAAAAACCTACCAATCATTCCTTCTAGTAGTTTCTCTCTGGGAAACAAAATTCTCTGTGCATTCCTACTACTAAGATCCTCAAAAGCACCCTGGTCTCCTCTCCCCCCCCCCCCCATCTCTCTCCCTCCCTCTCTTCCTTACTTTTGCCAGTCCTGGGACTTGAACTCAGGGCCTGGGCACTGACCCTGAGCTTTTTTTGCTCAAGGCTAGCACTCTACCACCTGAGTCACAGCACCACTTCTGGCTTTTTCTGTGTATGTGGGACTGAGGAATCGAACCCAGGGCTTGATGTGTGCAAGGCGAGCACTCTACCACTGAGCCACCTGCCCAGCCCCTTTCTTCCATTGTTTCTTCCTTCCTTTCTTCCATTCTTTTTCCTCCTTCCTTTCCTTCTTTCTTTTCTTTCTTTCTCTTCTTCTTTTCTTCCTTTCCCCTTTGCTTTAAATAGAATGTGTTTTTCCCTCTGACATTAGCCAATGTGATTTTATCAACTGTACTACAGACCTCTCTCCTCTCCCCCCGACCACCTGACTGTGGTGAACTCTAGAGCCCCACCACCCCCTCAACCCACCTGCCCCTGGGTTATTTCTCAGTACACTTCTCAGAGTCCCCAGGAGAAACCCCGCCACAGGTAACGCACCATGTCCAAAAGTCAGTGAGAAACACTGACACTTGGGAAAAGAAATACATTCTAATGTTCACCACACAAGCCCGACCACCTGAACTTAGAACAAACGTGAGGATGGACCCCACTTTTTTCGGGGGGACACAGGGAGTCAGGTACATTGAATGTTCTCACATTCCATCTTGTTTTCAGTGGAGTCTGTGTGGCTTAGGCTAATGTAAGCCATTGCCTGCTTCGGCCTCTCAGAGAGCTGGGACTACAGTCAGCAATGGAGATGAGGGTGTGTGTGTGTATGTGTGTGTCTGTGTGTACACACACGCACGCATGCACACCAGTCCTGGGACTTGAACTCAGGGCCTGGGTGCTGTCTCTGAGCTTTTGTGTTCAAGGCTGGCACTATACCACTTGAGCCACAGCTCCACTTCCAGTTTTCTAGTGGTTCATTGGAGATCAGAGTCTCATGGACTTTCCTGCCCAGCTGGCTTTGAACCACAATCCTCAAGATCTCAACCTCCAGAGTAGCTGGGATGACAGGTGTGAGCCACCAGTCCCTGGCAAGAATGGATTTTTGAGCCCCACATGCCCAGCCAGATGAAGTTCTTCACGTTCTGCCCTGCACAGGAGGGTGCGGGCGTGCTGAGCAGCAGCCGAGGCTGCTATGTTTAAGCTGCTCACTTTAAAGAGGGCCGAGGACCAGGAAAGCAGAGAGAAATGGAACAGGGCTTGAGTTTCCCTGGAACCTCCCGTCTCGTGGGCCAGGTCAGAGTGGGGGGGGGGCATCGCTCAGGGATATGGTGTCAGAAGAGCCCCAGTGTCCCGATGGAGGCCACAGGAGAGTGGGGGGCGGCTGCAGCTCCCCAAATGTTAGCTGGGAGACTCCTCAAAAATCAGGGCCTCCTCTGCCACTGTCGTGTGGGGAGAGGAGGCTGTGCATCTCCCCGCTGCACCTCCGCCTAGGAGAGGGGATGGCAGGTCAGTGAACCCTGGTGCTCCCTCTACTGTGTAATCCTCCCCCTACCCCTGAGCTCCTGGGTGAGGGGGAGGGGAGCCTTAGAAACCAACCGGGACCCCCCCTCAGCCCCTTGGGGCACACAGACGTGAGCCCCACGAGGGAATTTTCCAGCTGGGAAGGCATTGGGGGGGCGGGGGGTTGGCGAGCTGGGTGAAAGTCAGCGCAGATGACCCAGCGATGATTTTAATGTTGACAAGAATGGCCGCTGTCACCATCCAGAGGGACCGGCCTTCACGCGCAGCCATTAACTCGCCTGCCCTCCTCCTTCTCTCCCCAGCTAAAATAGCAGCAGCCTTTCCATTTGAAGAGTTCACAGATCAAGAAAACCGAGGTTCACAAAGAGAATGCGGCGGGGGTGATTGACAGTTAGAGAAGGCAGAAAAGAAAAAGGAAAAGGAACAAATGTTTGGAAGGGCAGGGTAGGCGCAGGCAGGGCTGAGCCGAGGGCCGGCTCCTGTTTTAGGAGGCCAGGTGTTCAGCAAAGAAAAGACTCCAACTGGAGCATGCGCAGAGCAGGGGCAGGGGAGGGGGAGAAGGCAGGGGCTGGGGGGAACCCCAGCTGAGGGGCAGGGGGCGCCTCGCATCTTCAAGTGAGCCACTCCAGCCTCCCCAAAACCCACGTGGTTGCAGAATGCAACACCCAGGCCTGGTTGGTGTCACCCCCAGAATCTTCTTCCTCGCTCTGCGGCTGGCCTGCTGGGACGGCCTAAAGCCAGTGGCTCACCCATGTCATCCTATCTACTCAGGAGGCAGAGATCTGAGAACTGGGGTTCAAAGCCAGCCTGAGCAAGAAAGTCCATGGGGCATTGATCTCCAATGAACCACCAAAAAAAAAAGCCGGAAGTGAAACTGTGGCTCAAAGTGGTAGAGCGACAGCCAGCCTTGAGTGAAAAAGCTCAGGGACAGCGCCCAGGCCCTGAGTTCAAGCCCTAAGAATGGCACCAAGAAAGAAAAGAAATGAAAAGAGAGAGGAAGGAAGGGACAAAGGGAAGAAGGGATGGTGGGAGGGAGGCAAAAAGAAAGGAACCACAACTAGCATCAAGAGCCAGGTACCAGTGTCTCATGCCTGTAATCTAAGCTACTCCAGAGGCTGAGATCTGAGGATCAGTTCAAAGCCAGCCCAGGCAGGAAAGTCCATGAGACTCTTATCTCTAATAAACCACTCAAAAGCCTAAAGTGGCTCAAAGTGGTAGAGCACTAGCCATGAGCAAAAGAGCTCAGGGACAGCACCCCAGCTCTGAATTTAAGCCCTAGGACCAACGAGAAAAAAAAAGAAAAGAAAAGAACTGGTAGCAAGGCAAGATATATGAGTTATACGAAATTTCCATTATTGAGGCATGCTGGGAACTTAATTCTTTCAAAACAAGGTATCTGATTTTTCCTTCCAGAAGGCTAAGGAATCACTAGAGAGAGCTGTGACCTGGGGTTTAATTCTGCAACTCAAGGAAGCCCCAGTAACAGAGCTGGCATCTTTTTTTCCCCTGTGAAGTGGAAGCTAGTACATGCTTTACACTTTGAGGGCCACGTGGTTGGTGGCTCAGTTACAGCAATTCAGCTGTGTCTCTGGGGAGCAAGAGCCACCGGGGACAATGCGAAAACAAATGAATGTTGTCTGTGTCAATAAAACTTTATGCATAAAAAACCCAACAGGCCGCCAATGGCTCACGCCTGTCATCCCAGCTACTCAGGAGGCTGAGATCTGAGGATCACGGTTCCAAGCCAGCCCAGACAGGAAAGTCTGTGAGACGCTTATCCTCAATCATGCACAAAAAAAGAGACAGAAGTGGAGTTGTGACTCAAATAGTAGAGCAAAGCCTTGAGCAAAAAAGCCCAGGACAATGCCCAGGCCCTGAGTTCAAGCCCCAGGACCAGCACGCGTGCGTACACAAAATAGCCAACCAGATTTGCCTACAGTTTACAATCAGCACGTGGGAGAAACTGCACCCCACTAGAGTTTATACCAATGAAGGAGAAAAAGATGTGAAAACTAATGATAAAACTTCTGGAAGAGCCATGCACTGGTGGCACACGCCTGTCATCCCAGCTACTCAGAGGCTGAGATCTGAGGATTGGGTTCGAAGCCAGCCCGGGCAGGAAAAGTCCATGACACTCTTATCTCCAATGAACCAGAAAAAGTTGGAAGTGGCACTGTGACTTAAAGTGGTAGGCAGAGAGCCAGCCCTGAGTCAGAGGCTCAGAGACAGCGCCCAGGCCCTGAGTTCAAGCCCCAGGACCAGAAAAAAACAAAAACAAAAAACTGGAAGAAAATAAAATGGCAGGGAGAATAAATATGAGTCCCTGGGCACATCCCAAAAAGACAATGGGAATGAAGAGACATGTGCATTTAAATGATTCCATTTTGACCATGCCATGGTCTTCACAGAACATAGTTACAGAAGTCGACGCAGACATCTGGAACATTCTGCGCTAAAATCAGATTACGTAACCAAAAAAAAAAAAATGTACGGTAGGTAGGAAAGCATGTACTCTTAACATCTAAAACAGGACAGGATAAAAATACAAGGGTAAACTTGTAAGGAAAGGAGCTAGAACTTAGGGGGGGAAATACTGAAGGCTTGTGAGAACCGTGTTCAAAAGAAAATGACCCAGGAAGTGAGGAGAGGCTTTTGTGTGCCGGCGTAAAGTTAAAAGATGACAGAGAGAGGTAAGTACTTGGCTTTTATCTTCCTTTTCATGTCTTCCAGCCAAGAGGACTGATCTTTACCCCAAAGAGGACCCAGAAACACAGTTAAGATGAAACTGAGCCCCTACATAGGAGATGAGTGGTAAGAAAAGAGTCCAGCACTGAACAAATCTTATCAGGCCAGGCACCAGTAGCTCACACCTGTAATCCCAGCTACCCAGGAGGCTGAGAGCTGAGGATCACGGTCCAAAGTCAACCCAAGCAGAAAAGGATAAGAATCTTAGCTCCAAGAAACCACTAAAAATAAAAACAAACTGGAAGCGGAGCTGTGGCTCAAGCGGTAGAACACTAGCCATGAGCAAAACCAAAAAGCTCAAGGACAGTGCCTAGGCCCTGAGTTCAAGTCCCAGGACTTGCGTGAGCAATAGAATCTGGACCCAAAACAAACCTCAGCAAGACAAATCACAAGTGGAGACGCAGCATGGAAATGGAATGCATGGTTCAAGACTGAGAATTCTTCAACGAGGACATAATATCAATCAAAACTTAAATGTGCTTGTCAGGAAAAGAAACGCAATCCATCTCCAGCTTCGAGAGCACAGAGTTCTTAGAACGAGGAAAATAATGCCCTCGATGGGTCTCCCCCGGGACAGCACCCCCTCCTCCCCCCGCAGCCATGCAAGAAATGATTCAGATGTAGCTGGGATTGAGTGGAAAAATAAATGAGTAAATAAGACTAAAACAATGTGGAGCTGAAAGTGTCGTTTGGTGGTAGAGTGCTTGCCTAGTCTCTGGGAAAAATGAAAGAAAAGGTAAATAATAATATTCCAGAACCAAGAAGTGCCATCACTGAATATTTTTTAACCACTGTATGAACTTCATAGCGAACTGGAGATGACAAGGGTTGGTGAACTTGCAGACAGATTAATAATACCATTGATCGATCCGTCAATTTTATTCTCCCTGGCTCTCTGCCTGGAGAGAATTTCCTGACTGCAGTATAAAAAAAAAAAAGTGAAGAGTTCAAGCACAGCACAGAAATAAAGAAAGAAGGGTAAGAAATGAAGGAAAATTGGAAGAGCTGCATAAATCTAATTAGAGTTCCAAAAGACAGTAATGGGGGGAGGGGAGATTAAAGCTATGACAACTAAAAACTCAAATATAATGAAAATACACAGACTTCAAGTTCCAAGAAGCTTGCATGCCTCAAGAAATTTTAATATAAGCCGCGCACACCTAGTTAACATCATCAGATTTGGAAGTGACTGCTTCTTCAACGGAGCCAGCATCAGCCGTACAACATTTGCTTTTCCTGCAAGAGGCAAAAGGAAACTGAGAAACACACAAACAAACAAAAGTATTAAGTGCCGGGGAAATAAAAGGTACAAATAAATTCAAATAAGAAGAAAATGGAAGAGCATCTCTAAAGTGCTGGGGGAAGAAAAAAAAAAGGAAAATACTGTCAATCCAGAATTTACTAAAAGAAACAAAATTCTTCAGGAATGACAGTAAAGGAAGGGTGTTTTAAGGTAAGGAAAGCTGACTGTACGAACAGCCCGCAGGCTGAAGGAAAACAGTATCAAATGAGAACTCGATCTACAAGGAGACACCACAGTACAGAGAAAGAAAAAAGAAAAAATGAATGGCAAATGACGACATACAAGAGGTTATGTATTAGTCTCCTCCCGGTCTGGCAGACAGTATCACCATTTATGACAGCATAACTGGCTGATGGCATAAGAAAGGATTTATAGCCAGGTGCCGGTGGCTCACGCCTGTAATCCCAGCCACTCAGGAGGCTGAGATCTAAGGATCGCAGCTCAAAGCCAGCCCAGGCAGGAAAGCCCCTGAGACTCTTACCTCCAATGAACGACCAGAAAACTGGAAGTGGAGCTGGGCTCAAGTGGTAGAGTTGCTAGCCTTGAGTGAAAGAGCTCAAGGACAGCATCCAGGCCCTGAGTTGAAGGCCAGGATTGTCAAAAAAAAAATCAAATTGTGATGATACTGTAACAAAAATGGAGAAACATCTCCCAGAGCAACACCAAGCTAGACTCCAGAGTTTCCAGGGTGCAATCCCATCCGTACGCACTTCTAGAACAGACAGATTGTAATGCTCAGGGACCTGGCTCGGACGGATGGCTGCCTGGAGGGTTGAGTCAGACGGTGAAACGGGACACAGGGGAGTTGGGAATGCTCTGTCTTGGTTCGTGCAGTGGGGACGCCATTACGAACATCTGTGGAAAGTCACTGACCTGTGTATGAAAGAAATACCTGACTTGCATTTGACGGCACTGGGATTTGAACTCAGGGCCTTGTGATGGCTGGACTGCATTCTGCTACTGAACCACACCTGCAGCCCCCCCTTTTTTGCACTGATTATTTATGAGAGCGGCTCTTGCTTGTGGCAGATGCCTGGACCTTGATCTGCCTATTCACCACTCCCCAGGAGCGCTGGGTTGACAGCAGCACACCGCTGTGTCCAGCCTCTGCCACCGGGATGGAGTCCTGAGGACTTTTCCGCCGAGGCTGAGACCACAGACCTCAGGACCTCAGCCTCCCATGCAAATGGGAGGACAGATAACATGCCAACACGCCGACCCCTGGTGGGGAATGGGTCCTTAGGGCTGGCCTCAAACCTCAATCCTCCTCATCTCAGCCTCCTCAGCAGATAGGATTGTCATCGTAAGCCACTGCTACCTGGCTCCTTACATTTCTGTAAACAGAGGCCATTTTGCCTTTTTTTTTTTTTTTTTGCCATCAAAGTAACAAACTTTACCAACTGGCATTCATGTAGGGAAGGCCGAAGGTTAAAGACGCAAATGAAGTAAGGGCCTGCGTCACTGGGTGTAGGCATTCCTACACACTCTGAGCACAGACCTCCAACAGCCACACCGGCTTTCTTAAGTAATTGCTCCTCAATTTTATCGATCATCCATGAAGTTCAATGATCTCAAAGTCTGGTTTCTAAAGTTCTCTTGGAGATCTGAGGAAGTTGGTTTTTTTTTTTTGGCGGGGGGGGGGGGGGGGGGACAAACAGACACACACACACACACACACACACACACACACACGCATGCGCCCACAATGATCTTTGCTCTTATTCCCATCCCCTGAGGTGCTCAGAACGCAAGCACAAAAAAGACTCAGGTGAGCCTTCGTGTTCAGGGCAGTGATCGAGAACCATCCACAGCCACCAGGAAACCCAAGTGGTCCGTCCAAATCCACCCATCCCGTCCGTCAGCTTTACCTGTCCCTGTCCCGGAGATAGTTCATTTTCCCGTGAAAAATAAACTCTGGCCAGAGCACGGGGCGGTGGGGCCTGTCCCACGATCTCCACCCATCTCACGGCTGACTGGGGGGGGGGGGGGAGCGGGCCTGCACCCTCACCATGATCTGTGGAAGGACTCGAGGAGATACCCCCCGGAAGGACCTGGAGCCCAGCCAGCCAGCACCCCAACCCCGCAGCGCGTTTGCTTTCTGCTCACCTTCCCGTGTGCCCTTTAACTCATCCCCTTCACACACACACACACAAGGATGAAGTTCCAAACTACGAGATGGACGCAGCGGGATGAGGGGTTTAAGGAGGAGATAATGGGGTGAGAGCGAGCCAAGGGCCGTGCGGACTGAGAATGAGAACACACAGAAACTCGGCGGAGCGTGGAACGGGCTCCCAAGAGACGCGGGGCAGCCACTGCGGCTGGAAACCACTGAACACCGCCATGCAGAAAGGAAAGGCCGTGGCCTGCCCAGGTGAGGGGAGAGAGAAGCAGAGAGAGAGACTCGATTCACACACACACACACACACACACACACACACACACACACACACACACACACACGGTCCACCCTCTCCTCTCCATTTCCTCTCAGCCCCCACCTCCTTCCATCCACCCTTCGATCCGGGGCCACGTGGCTCTCTGGGCAGCCCCAGCCCCAGTCAGGAAGGGCAGACACACCCCACAATGAGCTCCTGGGAGTGAGGGGGCACTGGCGGGGGTGGGGGGAGGCAGGGGAGATCTGTACCCTCTGGTGTTTGGAATAAAGCCAATCCGATCACACCCCCCCCACCCCCAAACAAATCCTCCAAATGGTATCACCAGCTAGTGAGGATGATCTCAGTGTGATCTCTTCTGTTTGAGGACTTTGGGGTGCGGGGCTGGGTCAAAAGGCAGCTCGGGACTCTTACCAAAAGTTGTGGCCAACAAGTTTTTAACAGAGGATCTGAGGACTTCAGGCCAAGGGCAGGTGGCCACATCTCCCCACCGGAGACAAGAAGCAGGAAGAAAGCGCAGTGCGGGTCTCCTGGCTGGCTGGCCCTGGGGCCTAGCAGGGACCTCTGGCTTCTGCAATCGGCAGGAGGACAGGAGGCTGTGAACCCGGGCAGGGAGATCTGCCCCTGCAGATCTTAGAGAGAGGGGAGGCCAGGCGTGTGGCTCCCACCTGTCATCCCAGCTACTCAGGAGGCTGAGATCTGAGCATCGCGGTTCAAAGCCAGCCCCTGCAGGAAAGTCTATGAGACTCTGATCTCCAATAAACCACTCAGAAAACCGGAAGTGGCACGGTGGCTCAAGTGGTAAAGCACTATCCTTGAGCACACAATTAGGAACAGCATCTAGGCCCAGAGTTCAAGCTCTATGACCACCCCATCCCCCCAAAAAAGGAAAAAATTAGAGGGCCACCACAGTGACAGAGAAGGAATCCACCGTAGTCCACCCAGAAACCAGACCACTGGGCAGTGGAGAGGGGGACATACCTGGGTACGGTGTGCAGCTCGGCGGGGGTCAGTCTTCAATCCCCTCTTTCACAAGCCTGTTACACGGACGGTATCCTGACCGGTCAGCCACATAAACGACCACCCTCGTTCTACCTTCCCACAGTCACCAAAGGCTTTCCCATCACTGGTGACCTGGGAAAAAGGACTATACCTGGCCCCTGGAAGTGGGTCCAAGGGCCTCGAGAGAATATTCTAGAACTTCAGAATATGTCCATTGAATATACTTTCTTTCTTCTTTCTTTTTTCGTTTTGGTGCCAGTCCTGAGGCCCGGGCACTATCCCTGAACTTTTTCATTCAAGGTGAGCGCTCTACCACTCAAACCACAGCTCCACTTCTGGTTTTCTGGTGGTTCATTGGAGATAAGAGTCTCACAGCAGACTTTGAACTGTGATCCTCAGATCTCAGCCTCCTGAGTAGCTGGGATCACAGATGTGAGCCACCAGCGCCCAACTTAAGATCTACTTCTTAAGCAGCAAACCCTTTCTTTGTTTATCTCTCTGTAGTTAATTACTCATCTGGACCTGAGAAGTTTCTAGGTCTCCACACACCAAGTAGTACACACCTCGACTCTCTACACACTCAGGTCTCCCAATCAAACTTCTACAACCACCAGTATAATTAAATCTCATTTATTTGTAATTTTTAAGGCCTGAGTATCTTGTCAAAACTAATAAGAACCCAGATCTTTGGGGAGCAATTATTTTATGGCTTGGCTGTACAAATAACATTTTAAACGATGGCACAGATGGATTGTAAGTAAAATTATAAAAAAAAAAGAGGCAAATTAACCATATTCTGATGGGGCTAAATTAGGTAATCATCTATTATATATATTATATATTCATATATATATGAATTATATATGAATATATATATGAATCCTCAAGTAGGTTAACTTATTTCCATCTCTTCCTTTCATATAATGTAGAAAGGTCAGCTGCAAACTCATATAAACGAAGGGAATCTAAAATCCACAGACACATATAACCCGCTATTTTGTCAATCGCTTGAAAGGGTGTATGTATTTACCCCAGCCAGCGGAAGGCCCAGCCCCACATGCCCAGGAATAGAAGACAGACACATCGTCTCGTCTCCCCCATAAAGAGAATCCCTAAATCATGAGAACCGCCAGGGTCCCCCAGCCTGGCTTGTGTTTTGATGGTGCCTGTGGCCCCTTTGGTCCCTACAGAAAGCTTCTGTACTACACGGGGGGCGGGGCAAAGCTCCCTCTGAAAACCCATGGTGTGAGATGAGGGGCAGCTGGCCCAGATTCCTGTCCTGAAGCAGTGAACCCTCCGATCTTATTACCCCATCCATGTAAGAGATGTACAGGAAATGCTGGCTGTGGTGAAATCTCACCGAACATTTCTGCCTGGGCTGGCTATCAAACCACGATCCTCCGGATATCAGCCTCCGGAGTGAGTTAAGATTCACAGGTGCAAGCAACCTGCATGGGCCGGGCCGCTCTCTGGTCTCTTACAGAGGTTTAATTGTTCCTACCTCTGCATGATGAAGTTCACTTGTAGAGGGTTAGTAAACTGTGGCGTTGTTGGTTATAGCCGTGTCTAGACAAACAGATTGCTTCTCCCTTGTCCTGTATAGCTCACGAATACAGTGGCTCAACACAGTTTCTAATACACTAATAATAATAATAGTTTCTAATACACTAATAATAATATACTAATACACTAATAATAAGAGACTGACGATTCACGAAGGCCTAGGGACTAGAGGCACAGGGAGGGACAAACCAAAATGAAGCCATGGGCCACAAAGCGAAGCATAGCTTGGTCCACACCCCGCCACGGCTGTCCCACTGGAGGAACGTGAGGGGTGGATGGCCAGACAGCAGCATTTTGGAGAGGGGGGGGTTAGACTATTTGAACTAACCGGCCCTTCCCTGTCCAGATGCATTTCCAGGATCACCGCCCATTCTTCCTACACCCCTGGGAGCGTGGCTACGTCTGCATGGAAGATTCCTGAAGATCGGGCGTGGCGTGTTGGCCAGGAGGACAGGTAAGAGATAGAGGAGCCGGCCTGTCCAGGTCAGAGGAAGGGCAGGTCATGGCCATCTCGGGAAACTGAGTCAGGAAGGACCAGAAGCATCCAGCTCTTCACCTGGTTGATTCCAAAAGCACAGGGCTGAGCCACCGATGGCCATGCTTCACTCTAAGGAATGACCACACAAGCCGAGCCCACCAAACCACAACTACGAGTCACCAGCTCGGCACTGGGGAAATGGCAAAGGCCTGGGCCCTGGTTTAGGTGATAAAGCTCTTCCTTAGCAAAGGCAAGGCTTTGAATCCCAAGTATTTCGTACTAAAAATAAATAAATGCCAAGCTATTATTAGACATCTATCTCTTAATAAGCCCAGTTCAGAAATAGTTGATGGGGCCTTGATTAAAAGATGTTCCTCTAAGCCGGGTGCTGGTGGCTCACACCTGTCATCCAAGCAACTCAGGAGGCTGAGATCTGAGGATCACAGTTCAAAGCCTAGGCAGGAAAGCCCAAGAGACTCTTATCTACAATGAACCACTAGAGAACCGGAAGTAGAGCTGTGGCTCAAAGGGGTAGAGTACCAGCACAAAAGCTCAAGGACAGCACCCAGGCCCTGAGTTCAAGCGCGCACACACACACACACACACACACACACACACACACACACACACATACACACACCTATGCTTCCTCTAACACCAGTATTTCTTATTATCGTTTTCTATGACCTTAGGAGCATTAACACCTTGGGACTAGCTAGGTAGTGAAATTCTAGGTAAATGAGAGACACCCTCTTCTTTTGACATGTAAGAAAAAGTCACAAAGGGGAGAGGGGAGGGCTGGCACTGTCGCTGGCAAGGGAAGACAGGCGGGAAGGAAAGATCTGGAAACTAGAACCTTCCGATTGCCCGCACCTTCACACTCCTTGCAGAGCCGGGGGTCCCCGCAGGTCCTCTGCTCTCTACACTGGAGGCGGCCGCAGTGGCTGCAGACCGGCCGGGCTTCCAGCGAGGCCAGCGTTCACCTCCTCGCTCTCCGCCATTCCCTGAGCAAGGAGAGGCTGCGGTGCCCTCTGCGAACCTCGCCCTGGGGTGATGCCAATGTGGGCCGCACTACTTTCCTCTCCTCTTTATCTCCCAGTAGGAGGGAGCTGACAGCTTGGCCCAGCCAGCAGAAAACCTGTGAGCCAGGCTCCACTAGACAAGCAGGCCTTCACCTCCCTGAGGACTGGGGACCTGAGAGAGCAGACGCAGGCGGACATTTCCCCCACCGCAGCCAGGGCAAAGCTGTCCATGGCTGGGCAGATGGCACCATCCCCATGGCCCTTCCCTATCTTCTCTTCTCAACGGTCTCTCCCATCCTCTCCTTTTCCACACTGGTAGCTCATGCCTGTCATCCCAGCTACTCAGGAGGCTGAGATCTGAGGATTGAGGTTCGAAACCAGCCCAGGCAGGGAAGTCCGTGAGACTCTTATCCCCAATGAACCACAAAAAGCTAGAAGTAGAGCTGTGGCTCCAATGGTAGAGCGTTACTCTTGAGCAAATCAGAGCTCAAGGGCAGCACCCAGGCCCTGAGTTCAAGCCCCATGACCGACTTAAAAATAAAAATTGGAAAAAAAATTGAAAAATCAAGAGAGTCTTCCTCCAGTCAGAGAGTTTTACCTAATTTGAGGACCACACCCCAGCTTCTATCTTCTCATGGGATAAAGTCCAACACAACCCACATTTTGGTCTCATCCAAAGTCCCGGCTGTGACCTCTGCTCCATCCCCTTCTCCTGCTGCTCTCCCCACACTAAGCAGCAAAGGTGGGCATTAAATGTCCTTTGAATGCCAGCTAGCTTGAAACACATAAACGCATAAGTGATGTTAAACAAAATCCCTACGAACAACGACACGGCATTAGACCATGCCTGTGGAGAATGTACACCTTGGCAGAGAAGCAGAGAGAACACTGAAATAAAAGGTGGGGGGCTGAGAGGGTGGCTCAGTGGTTAAAGCGCTTGCCTTGCATGCCTGAGGCCCTGGGTTCGATTCCTCAGCACCACATAAGAAAAAAGCCGGAAGTGGCGCTGTGGCTCAAGTGGTAGAGCGCTAGCCTTGAGCTGAAGAGCTGAGGGACAGCGCCCAGGCCCAGAGTTCAGGCCCCATGACTGGACCCAAAAAAAAAAAAAAAAGGTGGGGATCTGAGCCAGGCGCCAGTGGCTCACACCTATCAATCCTAGCCACTCAGGAGGCTGAGATCTGAGGACCGTGGTTCAAAGCCAGCCTGGGCAGGAGAGTCTGATGAGAGTCTTTAGTTCCAATGAACCAGCAAAAAGTCAGAAGTGGAGCTGTGGTTCAAGTGGTAGAGCGGCTGGTCTTGAGTAGAAAAGCTCAGAGCAGCACCTAGGCCCTGAGTTCAAGCCCCAGGACCAGCACACACACAGACACACAGACATACATACACACACACACAGACACACTGACACACACACACACACACTTCAGCCCAGGCCAAATCCTCTGTTAAGGCCTCGACGCAAGAAAACATGAGTTTTACAAGTACGGCGTTTATTTAGGCACGAGAAAGCTGACTCTACCTCAGCTCCCGATGGACACGCTGACACTAGTCAGAGGGGCCCTGGGGCCTCGTCTGCATGTGACTCATGGCTGACCTCTCTGAAGAGCGCTGGGCCAGCGCCTGCAAAGACACCAGAGTAACACGCGCAGCTACAGAGGCAATCCTCGGGGGCGGGAGCCTCAGGGGAGGGGGGCACTGCTGACCCGGTCAGACACTAGGGAGAGGGCTCCAACCAAGAGCCAGCGCGAAGGTCACCGCCATGGAGAACCAGCAGACAAACTTCCTGGGAGGAAGTCTGAGGACATGGAGAACGTTCCAGATGAGCATCTGCGACTCCCTGACTTACATGTCCTGCCAAGATCTCAGAATAGATTACACCCCCCCCCCATTAAAATGGAAGCACCTGGTGGCTCACACCTGTCATTCCAGCTACTCAGGAGGCTGAGAGCTGAGGATCAAGGTTCGAAGCCAGCCTGGGCAGGAAAGTCCATGAGACTCTGATCTCCAGTGAACCACCAAAGGCCAGAAGTAGAATTGTGGCTCAAGTGGTAGAGCGCCAGCCTTGAGCAAAAATAGTGCAGGGAAAGCGCACAGACCCTGAGTTCAAGGCCCAGAACCAGCATAATAAATTTTTAAAAGCCACCATGAACTTGATACATGGCTCAAATGGTAGAGTACCTTTACTCCACTTAATTAATTAATGAATTACTAATTTATTAAAGTATCACTTTAATAAACTGACTTTTATAGACAGGAAGCATAGCTCAAGTGGTAGAGTGTCAGCCAGGAGAGAAAAATCTGAGCATGAGCAGAGGAGGTCCTGAGTTCAAGCCCCAGTACTATCACACACACACACACACACACACACACCCCAATTGACTTTTGGTTGTTAAAATTATGATTAGAGAAGGATAAGGTGACATCTAATACTAGTACCCAGACAATCATGCAAAATGTCAAACTGCTGTTGAATGGAAAGGAATAAAGAATGATATTCTGGGGCAAATACAAGCACACTGTCTCCAAGGAAGGAAAAGAAGGAGGGGAGGGGAGAGAGGAGAGAGGGAGAGGGGGAAGGGGAGAGGGATGGGGAATAGAAGGGGAGGGAAGGGGAGGGAAGGGGAGGGAAAGGGAGGGAAAGGAAGGGAAGGGGAAGAGGGGGAGAGGAGAGGAAGGGAAGGGGAGGGGAGGGGATGATGACATGCTATCAGAGGACCCATCTGCCCCTTCCTCTAGGTTGAAATTCAAAAATGTTCCCAGAAAAAGAACAGAGTCTTGTTCAGCCCGGAGGGGGGAAGGCTTGGGGGAAGGGGGTGCTACAAGGCGCCCAGGGCAGTCTCAGTCCCCCACCACACCCAAATAGCACCGCCCCACACGCATGGCCCCATAGATCCTGCTGTCTTTGGATGCCAGACACTGACCCCCCAACCCGGCTGGCAGGGGAGGCTGCGGACGGAGGGGCCACGTCCTCTAAATAAACAGATACCCAGGGGACCCACAGGTTCTCAGGAAGGATAGAGCTCATCCACTGGCCAAAGAACCCACATGCTCCCAAGAATATCGGGAGAGACAAGACATGAAATGTATCGGAGATGCCGCCAAAGCTGCTGGCTGCATTGGAGAAATCTCAAAACAAAATACAGTCATAATACAGCAAGTGTATTATATACACCAGGTAATAATACATCAGGTGCTGGTGGCTCACACCTGTCATCCCAGCGACTCAGGAGGCTGAGATCTGAGGATCATGGCTCAAAGCCAGCCTGGGAAGGAAAGTCCCTGAGACTCTGATCTCCAATGAACCACTAGAAAACCAGAAGTGGTGCTGTGGCTCAAGAGGTACAGCACCAGCCTTGAACTCACCATACAATTCTGTACTGCCACCTACACACTTGGGAGACCTCAGCCTATCATGATCATGGGTGAGCAAGGAAGCCATTCCGTCCCATGGATTTGCAGACAATGATCATAAACCCCACCGCACACTGATGGACGATGGGGCAGATGACAGGTGGAGACAGCTTGAAGCCAATCACCTTTAACTTGTGGCCAGGCTACAGATATGTTTGAAAGTACAGGGGCCCGAAGGAGACAAACCCATCAAATTCAAAGTTACTTTGAGTTATGACAGGGACGAGGTGTGGGAATCTCCTTGTATTATTTGAGGAGAAATGTAAAAGGCAGCCCCAAAATATAAAAATAAAGAAGAATCACGATGATTAAGAAATCCTCCAGCCCTTGAATTAATCCTTTGACCACCACAGGTTGATTTACACAAGCCCAGAGGAAACAGATTGGGGGAAGGAGGGCAGGAAGAAAAGGACAGCCAGCACTTCTGAGGGGAGCTGTGGTTTCTACTCTGCGGGGGGAAATCGGTGTATTTGGGGGGGCAGACTGTCAAGACGGGGTACCACGTACTACAGGAGGCTACAAAGGATGCTCCTTGTCACAAATCATTACAACAGGCTAGATCAATCCACCCAGGAGTGTCTCCTGTTTTCCCAGCCAGGCTCAATGTCATCCAGGGCCCAAGCTGGGGTTGAGAAAGAGGAAACTCTCTGATGGGGTCAAAAACCCAGTGTGAGCCAGGCACTGGGGGCTCACACCTGTCTCCCAGCTACTCAGGAGCTGAGATCTGAGGATCACGGTTCAAAGCCATCCTGGGCAGGAAAGTTATGAGACTCTTATCTCCAATAAACCACCAGAAAACTGGAAGTGGCGCTGTAGCTCAAGTGGTAGGATACTCACCTTGAGCTGAAGAGCTAAGGGACAGCGCCCAGGCCCTGAGTTCAAGCTCCACGACCGACAAAAACAAAAGCAAAACAAACCACAAAAAATCCAATGTGCCCTTTTTAGGCCAAACCACTGGTTCATGTTACCTGACCTCTTTGCGATGCACCCCCCCCCCACACACACACACTCTTCCTTTGAAAAAAGAGGATCACTTTCCTCAGTTGTCATGAGAAGTGGCGTACATCCCGGCGCCCGGCACCACACACAGGAGCTGCTCAGTAAACAGCTGCTGGGCTCATTGCTTATTTGGGGCTCTCACTGTCTGTCTATAAAGGGGGCTAACCCAGCTTGTCCAGTTCAACCCGTCCACAGGCAAGTCATGAAGAAACAAACAGGACTTGGGGGGCGGGGGTGAGCGAGCTCCCCACAGGACCGTTAGTGCCCTGCACCCACAATCATAGCCTGTGACTTGCACTTTGGCACACTTCATTTATGTCTTTTTCTTGCCTTACTCCTGTGGCTAGGAATTACAGAACAATACTGGACAGGCCTGGAGAGAGTGGACGTCCTTGCCTTGATCCTGATTTTTGGGGAAATGGCTTAGCCTTTCACAGTTCAGCAGGGTGCCATTGGTCCCTCATATATAGCCCTTATTATTTAAAGATCAGGATTACATTTGTGGTTTCCTAGGTAGTGCTGGGGTTTGAACTCAGAGCCCCGCAGCTTGCTAGACGAGCATTCTACAGACTGAGCCATGCCTCCCACCTCTGACCCACACTTGGACACAATACTTTTTTTTTTTTTGTCAGTCATGGGGCTTGAACGCTAAGCCTGGGCGCTGTCCCTCAGCTCTTCAGCTCAAGGCTGCTGCTCTACCACTTGAGCCACAGCACCACTTCTGGTTTTCTGAGTGGTTTATTGGAGATAAGAGTCTCACAGACTTTCCTGCCTGGGCTGGCTTTGAACTGCGATCCTCAGATCTCAGCGTCCTGAGTAGCTGGGATGACAGGCGTGAGCCACCAGTGCCCGGCTTGGGTACAATTCTTATAAAGCGTTGCCCCGCTTCACACTTACTGAGCAAACCAAGTTTCTGGTCCAATATGCCATTGGTAGAAATGGTTCAGCCACCAGCCAGAGCTCTGCTAAAGATGACCCCCATCTCTGTCAAATGCTGCCAGGCCCCACCACATGCAAAGTGGAAGAGTTCTGAGATGGACCAGAGAAGAGAAATAGGAAGGCCTACTGCCAGCCTCTAGAAACATCACGTCCAGGGGTGCAAGTTTCAAATACCCCCCCCTCCCTTGTAAATACTGCACGAAGAGAGACACAGAAGGGGCAGGGCGCACTTGCCAATTAAAATACAACATTCCTGGTTGGACTTGAACCTCTAGAGTGGGAAGGCAATAAGTATTTTTAGCATAAGAACATAAATATTACAAGTTGATGCTTTAAAAGTATCACAGGCCAAACGCTGGTGGTTCATGCCTGTCATCCCAGCTACTCAAGAGGCTGAGATCTGAGGATCGCAGTTCAAGGCCAGTTCCATCAAGAAGGTCCATGAGACTATCTCCAACAATCTACCAAAAAGCTGCTTAGTGGAGCTGTGGCTCTAATGGTAGAGCATTAGCCTTGAGCAAAAAGAGCATGTGTGCACACGCACACACAGAGACAGACACAGACAGACACAGATACACACAGACACACACAGACACAGACACAGACACAGACACACACACACACACACGGTCATTCCTAAAGTCTCTGCCTGGTGGTTAGACTGGAAAGAATTCATTCCCAGGTCCAATAGGAAGTCTGTTGGTTGAATAAGGAAACCCGTGTGGAAACACACACAGCCGGAGTGCAAGGGTGGAGAGACCTCCTTGGGCAAAGGAGCACGTCTTGTTAACGGGATACTGGAGCCAAAGGAGCTGCCTGCTTGCAGAAATCCTACTGAACTCCCAAGCCAAGCAGATACAGATAACTCACGGATGGCAGAGCTGTGTAATTACCCGCATTTGTCAAAACTCTACAAAGACTTCAAACCACACAACTCCAAGTACAGCCAGCCTCGCCCTTCCTCTCTCTTCTACTCTTTCTTCCTCTCACTTCCTCCCTCTTTTCCTCTTCCTCTTTTCCTTCCTCTCCCTCTCTTCCTCTCTCTATCTCTGGCTCTGCTTCCATCTCTCTCTTCCTCTCCATCTCTTTCTCCCTCTTTTCTCTCTCTCTTCCTCGCTCTCTCTGTCTAACAGCAGAGACGGAGGCTCACTTTTCTTTGAAACCACAGCCCTGCCACAGAAATACAGCTGGTTAACCTGCCTGCCTTCTGTGAGGGAATCTGTGAAAAAAGAAGGTTCTAGACTGTATTGCAAATAAGTCAGAAAAGGAAAGGGGGTGGTGAAAAAACTTCTTATCAATGAGTGTCCTTAGATTAGCTGTTTATCTGCACCGGTTTTATACAAAATGCACTTAATTTCCACAACAGAAGGGAGGGAGAGAGGGAGAGAGGGAGAGGAGGGAGAGGAGGGAGAGGAGGGAGAGAGGGAGAGGAGGGAGAGGAGGGAGAGGAGGGAGAGGAGGGAGGGAAGCTGGCAAGTGGAAGAAGGAGGACTGACCCATCGTGGAGAGGGAGCTCTGTGGGAGACACTGGTGTGGGGAAGGTCCTGCAGATGGGGGTGGGGGGTGGGGGGGTTGGAGGGGGTGTCTTTGCTGGTCGGATGGCGCAAGTCCACCGCACTAAAGAGCTTCTTCAGGCTGGGCACCGCAGCTCCCGCCTGTCATTCCAGCCACTCTCGGGAGGCTGAGGTTGGAGGATCACAGCTGGAAGGAACGAGTGCTCCTTTGTGGCCTCATATCCTCTCCCTTTCACACATACGCGCGCGTGCACACATGCATGCACGGGCATGCATGATCACAAACGCGTGTGTGCAAGCATGCACGCATCCACACACATTCATGGTGTGTGCATGGGCATGCATGTGAGCTCCCTGTGCACACATGCGCACACACACACACACACACACATGCTCGCCCAAGTGCACGGAGCTGGCTCTGTCACACAGTGAGCAGCATGGAGTTCAGCTTGGCCCTGGCTTCGTCCTCCACCTGCTTCTGGGCTGCAGCCCAAAGGGCACGGAGGGACAGATGGGGAGGGGGGCAAATGGGGGGGACAGATGGGGAGGGACAGATGGGGAGAGGGGAAAACGGGGGGGGACAGACGGGGAGGGACAGATGGGGAGGGGGACAGACAGGGAGGAGGACAGATGGGGGGAGGACAGACGGGGGGGGTCAGATGGGGAGGGGGACAGAGAGGAGCAGAGCTGGACCCCAGGAATAATTCAAAATCCATTTCCATCCACCATTCTGGACCGCACCATGTCTGCCCGCCCTTCCCGGTCAGCTCTTGGCCATCGCTGCCGCTCAGCGGACAAGGCGATGGGGCAGATGCCTGCCAGTGCCACGCGGGCAGCCGGACCTCCACCAAGAAGCCGCACACGCTCCCGGGGTCTGGCCCGCACATCCCGGCCAGGGCAGACCAGCTGTGGCTTTCTCCTTCCTCCCATTGCCAAGGCCAGCTGCGTGGTCAGAAGGGGCGGGGCAGAGCAGGGACAGGACAAGACCAGGCAGGGCAGGGCGGGCCCCGCCCTTATTACCTGGGACACCTGTTTGTGGCACAGCACCTTCCAAACCTCCCGGCCCGGGCTGGGAAGGTGGCTCAGTGGCAGAGTGCTTGCCTTGCGTGCATGAGGCCCTGGGTTCAATTCCTCAGCACCACATACACAGAAAAAGCCAGAAGTGTCGCTGTGGCTCAAGTGGTAGAGTGCTTAGCCTTGAGCTGAAGAGCTGAGGGACAGCGCCCAGGCCCAGAGTTCAAGCCCCACGATCGACAAAAAAAAAAAAAAACAGCCTCCACCTCTGCCCTCTGGCCCACCGCCCCTCAGATCTGAACATAGAGGTCCCAAGCCAGCACAGGGCGAGCAACCAGAGCCCATAAGACTCTTCTGATAAAGCCAGAAGTGGAGCTGTGGCTTAAGAGGTAGAGCACCAGCCTTGACTAAAGAAAGCCAAGTAAGCGCCTAGGGCCCTGAGTTCAAGCCCCAGTACTGGCACACAGAGGGGAAAGGCAGGGAGGGAGAAGAGGAGAAGGAAGAAGGGAGGAAAGGAAGATTTTGGAAATCTGCACAAAAGTGTATTTTTCTGGGATAAAGACTCAATGTTGTTGTTTGTTTGTTTTCAAATCTGTTAACCAAGTGTAGATGTGTCTCAGAACTCAGGGTGGAAGTGAGGGATGACCACGGTGTCCGGGAGGAAGTGAGAAGCCACACACACACACACACACACACACACACACACACACACACACACACACACACACACACACATGTCCCCTGCAGCCTGCTGAGCTGGCCCTCCCTACAGAGGCACAGGCACAACAGGAATCATGTTGAGCGAGGTAAGCCAAGAACGAAGAGACAAACGGTACATGGTCTCCCTCATAAGTGGATGCTAAATCCAAAAGGTTAGTGATACGACAAAACTAACAGGACTTAAGAAACAAAGAACTCCCGCTCATCTGGTTGAACCACTACTAAATATCCTCATGCTGCTGATCACAAATATGGTATATAACATGTGAACACTGTTATATATTACAGACTGTGGTAGACAATTTGCTCCAGGGAAGTTAGAATGAACTTGTGACTTTGAAATTATGTAATCATTTAATCACAATCAAAAAAAAAAAAAAAAAGAACCTCGGGGAAGGGAGGGAGGGAGGGGATGGTAGGGGGAAAACAATGGAGGGGGTAACAATGTTCAAGAGGAAGTGTACTCATAACCTCACTCATGTAACTGTAACCCTCTGTATAGTAGCTTTACAATAAAAAAAAAAAAAAAAAATGAAAAAAAAAAAAAAAAAAGAAAGAAAGCCATTTGTTGTTGTTCTTGTTGTTGTACAGGTCCTGGGGCTTGAACTCAGGGCCTGGATGCTATCCCTGAGCTCTTTCACTCAAGGCTAGCGCACTACCACTTGAGCCACAGTGCCACTTCCGGTTTTCTGAGTGGTTTATTCGAGATAACAGTCTCATGGACTTTCCTTCCCGGACTGGCCTTAAACCCTGATCCTCAGATCTCAGCCTCCTGAGTAGCTGGGATGACAGGCATGAGCCACTTTCAGCCGGCTTAGAAAAATAATGCAAGGGCTACCATGTCCTAGTGTCTCCAAGGTATGGAGAACTATCTGCTTCAATATTTTTCCAATATTTGTGTTTATAACTTGGTGATTCCCAGATACCATCTCTTCCTAAACAGATGATAGATAAACCGGCCCTCAGCTGTCGTCTGAAACCTGGGTGATATTTGCACCAGGCAAGCATTAGGCCTGTAGTGTGTCTGCTGATGTGTTAAAAGCATTCTGGAATCCCTCATTGAGCCCAAAGCTGTTTATTATTTTCCTTGCAATTCATGTGTTAAAAATCCTACTGTGAAATAAGCTCTGTGTCCTCAAACTCACGCTCCAATACAAATTATGTGCTCTCAACATGTGATATTGTGTGAGCCACCAGTCCCTAATTTATAGTGCATGGTGTGCATGTGTGTGCATGTACACACATGGACGTGTACCAGTCCTAAGGGCTTGAACTCAAGGCCTGGATGCTGTTCCTAAGCTTTTTTTTACTCCCAACTAGAGCTCTACCATTTGAACCAGAGCTCTACTTCTGGCTTTTTGGTGGTTCACTGGAGATAAGAGTCTCATGGACTTTCCTGTCCAGGCTAGCTTTGAACCTATGATCCTCAGATCTCAGCCTTCTGAGTTGCTGGGATGACAGGCGTGAGCCCCCGGGTCCAGCTCCCCACTTGTGTCTCTGAGAAATTAAAGACAGTTCACCCCTTATTGTCATGGAGACCACCCTAGCACTTTACCTTTCTTTCGTTGCTGATATAACATTCTAACTTTTTTCTTACTTTCCCAATCATCTTTTCTAAATTTGAAAGAAAACAACAATTTTTAATCCTGTCTTATACAAGTGTTGGATGGAAAAACCACAGGAGTTTTCCCGTGGGAGAAGATGGTCATGTCACATTTCCTTAGCTCACTGGGTGACCTCTAAGCCTTCTCCTTCCCGCTCCCAAGCTGCTTCTCCTAAGCCAGCCCGAGACGCAGGCCGGGCAGGACGAGCCCAGGGCCTGAGATCCAGATGGCTTGCAACTTGAGTCTCAGCTCCATCTCCTTCCTGGCTGCGCTATCCGGGGCACACAGGGGAGAATTTGGCACCTTGGTTTCCTCATCTGTAAAATGTAGGTAAGAATTCATGTCCAGAATCCCTGCCTGGTGTATTTTGTGTGTGTGTATGTGTGTGTGTGTGTGTGTGTGTGTGTGTGTGTGTGTGTGTGTGTGTGTGTGTGTATGCTAGTCCTAGGACTTGAACTCAGGGCCTGGATGCTGTCCCTGGGCTTCTTTCATTCAAAGCTAGTAGTGCTCTACCACTTTGAGCCACAGCTCCACTTTTGGTTTTCTGGTGGTTCATTGGAGATCAGAGTCTCATGGACTTTCCTGCCCAGGCTGGCTTTGAACCGTGATCCTCAGATCTCAGCTTCCTCCTGAGTAGCTGGGATGACAGGCGTGAGCCACCAGCGCCTGGCTTGGCCTTTATTTTATTCTATTTTTTCCTTCTCTTGCCTAGTATGTTTTGATGATGAGACTCTCAGAGAAGTCAGCATTGGTCTAATTCTGGGACCCACCTTCTGATACGGAGAGGACCCCAGACAGCTGGCATGGGACTAGGCAAGCTGGCTTCTGCCATCCCAGGTGGCCCCGGGGCCCACACTGCTGCGAGGCTGCCCGCTGGGGTGGTGACAGCAAGCGCCATCGAGGATCAGAGAGAAATGACTGCCTCGTCTCACAGCCACTCCGGCAGCCAGTGTCACAGACACCCCCACTTGATAGATAAGAAATCCTGGATCGCAGAGAAGCAAAGCCCTTTTCCCAGCGGACTCATAAGGGCCAGAGCATGAACCCTGAGAGCCCGGCTCCCGAGTCTCCTCCATCTGCCAGCATGGGATGACACAGTAAGAAAGGACAGAGGGGACAGAGGCCAGGAGAACAGTGAAGAACTCCAGTGCCAGTTGAGATGGCACCCGTGGTCACGCTTGCCCGGCTACTCAGGAGGCTGAGATCTAGAGGATCGTGGTTCAAAGCCAGCCCAGGCAGGAAAGTCCGTGAGACTCTTATCTCCAATGAACCACCAGAGAACCAGAATGGAGCTGTGGTTCAAAGCAGAAGAGCACTAGCCTGAAGTTTGCTCAGGGACAGCACCCAGGCCTTGAGTTCAAGCCCCACGACCAACAAAAAAGAAACCATTCTAATGGCGATAACTGGAAAGAAGTACAAGTTCTGAAAATACAACCCACTTCGCCCTCTGCACTGCTGAAGAACCACCGCTTCTAAGCCTGTCCTGGGTTCAGCAAACGACCACACCAGGGGAACAAGGGCCACAGATGTTCACGCCAACCCACAGTCCCAGACACCCCTCAAGTTCAGCCACGCACCCTCTCCCATTCCCCCACTCTCTCATTATGCAGGACAGGGAACACATGTATGCCTTCCAATCTCTGACTGTGAGTCACCCTAAACACTGACGATACACCTGAAGAGCAAAGGGCTTCAGAGCGTGGAGCCCCGCCGGGCGCCACACACCTGTGATCCCAGCTACTCAAGAGGCTGAGATCTGAGGATCGAGGTTCAAAGCCAGCCCAGGCAAGAAAAACCATGCCACTCTGATCTCCAATGAACCACCAGAAAACTGGAAGTGGTGCTGTGGCTCAAAGTGGTAGAGCGCCAGCCTTGAGTGAAAGAGCTCAGGGACAACACCCGGGCCTTGAGTTCAAGCCCCAGGACCAGCAAAAGACAAGAAGCAGATGACACACCACAGAGCCTCATCTACCACCCTCCCCCCCACCCCCGGGCTACCACAGGGCTCCCTGCCTCTCCCTTCTTGCCTTGGGTTAATGCAAAGCTGTTGAAAAGCATGCAGATGGCCATTCTAAGGACCTGGGCACTACGTGATGTCCTATTCTCTCAATAGGAGAATAAGAGCAGAACTATTATACGCTTAGCTTATCTCAAGCCATCTTCTGAGACGATAGTGGGCATGATAGATATCTGAAACAAAACCAAAGCCTTAGTGTGTGCACGCATGCGTGGGTGCACATGTGTGCATGTGTGTGCCTGTATTACTGCAGTTTCAAACTCAGAGCTCTGCACTTGCTGGACAGCAAACTCTACCTTTGTGACCCTGTTAGCTGTGCTTATTTGTTGAGATGAGGTCTCACGTTTTCCTCCATGACACCCGGGTGGCAATCTTTCTAGGTACACTTCCCTCTATGGCTGGAATGGCAGGCATGAACACCCAGGCCCAGCTTTTTCCCATTGAGATGAAGTCTCTTGAACTTTTTTGGGGGTGGGGGAAAAGGGGGAAGGGATCAGTCGTGTGCCTTGAACTCAGGGCCTGGGCGCTGTCCCTTAGCTCTTTTGCTAGAGGCCTAGTGCTATACCACTTGAGCCCAGCTCCATTTCTGATTTTCTGGTGGTTCATTGGAAATAAGAGTCTCGTGGACTTTTATGCCTGGGCTGGCTTTGAACCTCAATCCTCAAATTTCAGAGAAACTGGGGTTCCACGCATGAGCAATCGGCACCTGGCTTCTCCTGAATTTTTTACCCTAGCTGATCTAGAACCTCGATCCTCCCAATCTCTGCCTCAGGAGTAGCTAGAATGATAGGAGAAAGCGACCACACTTGGCTTCACATCCTTTCTGGAAAGTTCTTTGAAAGCAACAATGATTAAAAAACCCATCACTGAAGCAGCACTCCCGCCGGCCGTTCTCGAGTGGGGAGAATCACGGTCAGTCTCCACACAGAGTCTGAGTTCACAGACAGAATGCAGGCAGAGACAGGCGCAGGAGAGTAGACGGTCTCCCAGATGCACAGGGGGGCGCTGGGGACGTATGGACTGCAGGAAAGGGGAAGGTGGAGAGGACAGCGGCCAGAACTCAGCCTTGTGGGAAACGGGATCACCACGCGCGTGGCAATTTCCCGCCCTCTTGTCCTCCACAAAGTACATCCAGACCGGGAAATGGGCTATTTTGCAGGAATTCTAGTCATCTATTTGAACCAAATCAGCCTTGTGTGATGTGGGAAGAGAGAAGGCTCTAGAAGGGCACTTTGGGGGACGTCCCAAAGCCAGTGCAGCTAAGGAGTTCCTTCGCTTACAACGTGAACCGTGCCTTCCACCCCCAGCGGGCCACGCACCAGGAGCTCGACTCCCAGGAGACCTACTTGGAAACCTGGGTGGTATCAGTGCCACCCCGAGTTCTGCAGCCCCTGCCTCTGTGCCTCTGAGGGGCAGCAAGAATCACACAAGGCCAGTCTCCTGAGGCCTCCACGTGTGAACCTGACACAGAACGCCACGGGCCAGCCACGAGCCTCCAAGGACATCCATCCCATCAGCACCGTAGCTGCCGGAAGTCACCACCAGCAGAGACCAGTCACAAGTCCCGATGGGAGACTATCCTATCAGATTCACACCAAAGGCCTGTAGCACCTTCACCCCGCCCTTTATTTTTTTATTTTTTCAAAACCACTAATGATCTCAAGCTCCCTCATTCTAGAAACCTACTTGTGTCTTCCCTTAACTGCTCTCATCTCGCTTTCTGTAAATAAATGTAGATTCACCGGCAAAACAGACTCCAGGAGAAGGTTCTTGAAAGGATCGGGTGTGTTTCAGAAGTAACCTTCTGGGGTTTTTCTTCTTGAAACCAAAGCACCTTTGTAAAGCACCTTTGTAAATAGGCACAGAATAAATTTTAATCTAAGAAAACAGCTGGGTGCCAATGGCTCATGCCTGTGATCCTAGCTACTCAGAAGGCTGAGGTCTGAGGATCATCGTTCGAAACCAGCCTGAGCAAGAAAGTCCCTGTGAGACTCTTATTTCCAATGAACCACTCTAAAACCAGAAGTGGCGCTGTGGCTCAAGTGGTAGAGTGCTAGCCTTGAGCACAAGGAGGCTCAGGGACAGCGCCCAGGCCCTGAGTTCAAGCCCCATGACTAACTAAATAAATAAGAGACTGGGAAGATTAAGGAAGTAAGATCGTGTTTGTTCCAGAAAATGGACAGAGAGAGGAACTGGGATGACAAAGGGGTGAAAAACCCTCATAAGACCTGACCCCAGAACCACTTAGGAAAAATGCTAGGAACACAGATGAGGACAAGAGTTCGAGGACAGACATGCTCAGAGCTTATTTCCAGCTGCGGAGAACAATCGAGAATTGCAACGGACAGCCCCTTTGGGGTGCAACTGGAGGAGAGAAGAGCTTTGAAGTGGAGTTGGAGGAATTTGGGGAAACAGCATCCCCACAGAAGGATGAAGCTAGATGAAGGCCGAATGACCAACACAGGCGCAATGGGTTCAGCCCTCCTCCTACATGACTACAGCTAGACCGGCAAGGCCTTCCCTCCCTTCAAGTCTAGTCTCCGTCTCACTCCAGCAGATTCTGCCCTATGGTAGGGCACCTGCGGCCCAGAGCCCTGGGTTAGGCCGAAGTGGAATTGTTCTCAAGTCATTTCCAGCAGAGATGGATGCAAATCAAAGCAGACAGGGACCCTTGAGTTTCAGCCACAATTCCTGGAGTTTCTAACAAGGAGAAACACACACACACACACACACACACAACCAAGGCTCCCACTCCAGGGGCACACCTGGCCTGCCTGGTAGGAACTCCCAACCATGGTCACTCATTTCCATCTGTGATCACGGCCCCCGCCTAGGTGGAGCCCACCAGCCGAGGTCTGAAAACACAGATCCATGGGGCGTGGCTTGATTTCCCTGAATATTGTAGAGCCCGCCACACGCCCCCGAAAACCCAGATTACACTCACTACCGCTCCTCCCCAGCCCACCTCCACCAACAGGCATCCAGAAGAAAGACAACAGAAAAGAACAAGGTAAATAAATGAACGCACCGGGCTTTGTTCAGGAACACAGATCCATAAATCTTGATCTTGATTGGCTTTTTTTTCTTTTTCCTACCTCTGTACATCTGGGTTCCCATTTATTTTAAAACAGAGAAAGGAGAAAGCCAAAAAAGGTGGTTGTGCAAAAACGACGAAGCCAGCCAGGCTAACCATCAGTGATTAAAGCCACAGTCAGGCGAGCAAAGGTGTCTCTTAAGGCTTCCTCCTCCTCCTCCTCGCTCTTCCTCCTCCTCATTCCTCCTCCTCTTTTCTTTTTCTCCTCTTCTTCCTCTCCTTCTCCTCCTCATTCTTCCTCCTTCCCCTCTTTACTCTTCCACCAATCTCTATTTTGACATCTGCATGACCCGATGGGGCCCCAGAAGATGGGAGGAGGGAAGTGCTTTTATCTCCAATGAGCCAGCAGAGAGGTGGGAAGTAGAGCTGTGGCTCTAGTTCAAGGAAGCTCTCACCTACAACTCTCTCCCACCCCCTTACAACACCCGGAAGTCCAGTGAAGCATTCTGCCCACCATGTCCGCCTCCCACCCCCAGCCAGGCCTGACATCTATAGATCCACCTTGGCCTCTCCTCAGTTCCCCTCCCGCTCTGGCCTCCAAGGCAGAGTCTTGTGCCTCTGCCTCCAGGTGCTGCCCTTCAGAGGCCCCTAGAAATTCATCCCCAACAGTTCCAGCCCCAGAGTACCGCATCTGGCCTTCAGGCTGAAGGCCGGGTATGAGAGCTTGCGCCTGTAATCCCAGCTATGCCAAAGGTATACATGGGAAGATCACTGTCTGAGGCCCCCTACCTGAATTAAAGCAGCTAAAGCAAAAAGGGCTGGGTGCCCAGATAGAGGGGGGAAGCGCCCACCCAGCGAGCGAGCGAGCGAGCGAGCGAGCGAGCGAGCGAGAGAGAGCGAATGAGAGAGCAAGTGAGCGCATCTTCAGCCGAGCCTCGGTTCATTTTTGTGAATTGTCTTTCTGAATGCAAACCACAGCGTGGAGATTGGAAGGTGAAAAATCAATTTGGGGGCGGCGTCTGTCCAAACCACAACCCCAGGGGCTGGGTGATGCAGTGCGTGGGGTCTCCCCCCGCCCCTTCCCCTGCCCACAGTGAGGGGGTAAGTGCTACAGGATCGGGCCACGCCCAGGGGCTGTCCTGGGCACCCCCCTTCTGCCCAATCCCCCCCACACACCCCTCACCCAGCCTGCTCTGCACCCCCAGTGAAAGCGGCCAGTGTGTGCACGGCGCTGCCTTCGCCACTCCAGAAACACACGGGCCCGGGCCGGCCCCTCGCTGCGAGCAGCCGGGCCTGGGCCCCCATCCAGCTCTGTCCTTGGCCGAGAGTCAACCAGCAGCTTCCCTTTCTTCCTCCTGGCCAGCAAGAAAGCCAGTGGCCAGGGAGGAAGCTCGCTTCATGCGTCCTTTGCTAGCCCCTCGGCTGGACAGCTCGGGTGCGGCTAGATCAGGGAGCCGGCCCCCTTCCCACTGGCCAGAGAATACACGCGCGCCCCGCATGTCTCCCTGAGTGGGGGTGCGGAACACAGAGGGCTGGGCCCCTACCAGCTCCTTCTCCCTGTGTCCTTCCTCCTCCTCCTGAAACCACTCTCTCCTCCTTTCCTGCAATTCATCCTTCAGGGGGAAACTGAAATATGGGCTGGGGGCCGGTGGCTCCGGCCTGTCACCCAAGCTGCTCAGAAGGCTGAGACAGGAGGATCGTGGGTCAAAGCCAGCCTAGATAGAAAAACTCTGTGAGACTCATCTCCAAGGCACCAGCAAAAAGCCAGAAGTGAGGCTGTGGCTCAAATGATAGCGCACTAGCCTTGAGCAAAAAGACAGTATCCAGGTCCTGAGTTCAAGCCCCAGGATCTGCACCAGAAAACAACCAACAACAAAAAAGGAAGGGGGGGCACAGCAATGAGGGGACAGAGGGTGAACAAAGGCAGCCGTGGTCCTCACGGGACACCAGGTGGAGAATGAACTCTACCACTCGTGGGTGGGAACGGGAGGGAGAAACTGGGGGAGAGCGCGAGGGAAGGGGAGCCATGGTCCACAGAGAAATGCGCTCACGACCCGACTGATGTCACTGTCACCCCTCTGCACGTCACCTTTATCGTCACAATAAAAAAATTAATTGTAATATGCACTATCCCTCTCTCCCCACACCCTCTTCCCGAGATACCTCACCCGGCCCTGAGGTGGTCTCCAAGCACTCTGTTCCCACAGCGCTAGAAGGCAGAGAACAGAGTCCAGCCCCAGTGGTCACCCCGTGTTTGGCAGATCTGTCTGTAGCAGGTATTTATTGATAGCTGAATAGAGAAATCACACACACACACACACACACACTTAGAAAAGACAGGAGCTGGGCACCAGTGGCTCACACCTGCAATCCCACCACTCAGGAGGCTGAGATCTGAGGGTCAATATTCAAAGCCAGCCTAGGCCAGGAAGGTCTGTGAGACCAAAAAGCCAGAGGTGGAGGTGTGACTCAAGAGGCAGAGCCGCCAGCTTTGAGCAAAACCAAAATTAATTAATTAAAAATTAAAAAAACTCAGGGGCAGCGCTCAAGCCCCACAACTAGCACCAAAAAAAAAAAAAAAACCTAAATAAATAAAAGAAGACAATGTGAAAGAGAAGAGACACCAAAATACCAAATAAGATCAATTATAAAGGGGGGGGGACCCAAAGAAAAAATAAGAAGGCAAATCACCCATTAAGAGAAAGACCCAGAGAACACGGAAGATAGAAACAGAAGCAGGAGGCCAACGCATGAACACAGCATGGAGACGGGAGAACTTCAATCTACAGGCCGACAGCTGATGTGTGCAAGCACAAGGCTGAGGCTCTGGAGATCCCAATATTCGAGTCTATGCCAGACTGCTGTGCCCAGGGGCGTGGATATGGCGGTGGTTTGGCCCTGTGATTCCAGTACAGCAACTCTGGCACGACCTGGGCACTTCTCAGAGCCGCAGAACGCCAGGCCACACCCCAGACCAGAGCGTGCGCTGTGCCTGGGCTGCCCAGAGCCTCTGCACACGGGGCCACCTGAAATCCACCCACAGCTCCTTCCGGTCTCCTTCTGGTCAGTGGTGCAGGGCACCGGACCTGGGTACTGAGGAGCCCCCAGCCCTGAGGCAAATCAATCTGGAGACCCTGGGTCTCAGTTTCCCCTATCTCTTAAATGAGAAGCCAGCAGTGGACATCTTTCTAGCAGATCAGAGCTAGAAAGAACATCTATGTTCCCGGTTTCCTCTCATCCACCAGACCAGACAACCCCTGCCCCCAGCTTCATTAACTCATTCATTCATTCACTCAGTGCACACGTGTGCATTTCATTAGGTGCTACTAGTCACTCAACAATGTTAAGTACAAGTGCTGAATTGAAATCTCTCTCCCCGCCCTGGAGAAGTTCACACGCTTCCCCTTCTCCAGCCGGGTGCGTGAAAAGAATTTCGGGGCACCAAGTACACCCAGAATCCTGAGCAGGTACCGGTGGCTTCAAGAAGGCCCGGAGAAAGGCCACAAGGCCACTAACCTGGGAGGAGCATGGACATCCAACCACGAGCGCACCCTTCCAGCTCACACCACCACTCTCCCATCCCTGCCCCCCGGAGCTGAGGCACCCAATGGGTTTTGTGCCACCGCCAGGGCCTGGGCAGGCCCTGAAGCCCACCCCTCTCTGGACTGCCTGCTGCCGGCCCAGCCCCGGCCTTCTGGAAGAGGCCATCAATCCCACCACTAATCTCCTGTCTCTGGAGAATCCCCTGCGGTTGAAAGAGGAGATCCACTCTAATAAAATGTGAACAATTCATTAGACCCATAACTCCCCTTTTGATCTCTATTTATTTACAGAGAGGGCGGGGGAGGGGGGTGGAGGGACTCCACGAGGATGGGGCTGTGCACACCCAGTGGCAGAGAAGGGGAAATGGGAGTCAACTGTGAGGAAGAACTTTCTAGAATTGTCAGGGAAGCTTGGAGGATGAGGCTGAAGAACAAAACAAAACAGAAGAGCCGTGCCTGGCCAAGACCATCCACACCCCACCCCCTGGGTCAACCTCCATCTTTGTAGTTCAAAAGAGGAACTGCAGAGGGAAGGGGGAGGGAGGAGGCGTGGCTCCATTGATAGAGTGCCAGCCAATAGGGTCAGGGACCAAGTTCAAGTTCAAGTTCAAAACGGAGAAAGGAAAGAGAAGCACACTAGCTTGGAACCACCACGCCCAACCACACACAGCCACGCGGCCAGTTCTCCTCCCTGCCCCGTCCTCACACCCAGCCTCAGACAACTGAAGGGACGTCAGCCCACAGAGGCGAGCGCAGATGTCATCGTCAGTCGATTCTTGAACAGCGAAACATCAAATGCCATCATCATCTTCCCCGTCCTCTCCCGCCCCCATCCCCAATTCCAGCAGAGACGAGAAGGATCTGGAAAGATGTCTTATGATGTAAAAAACATGCCGAGAGCCAGATCCACTCAGCCCGCTTCTCCCTGCCGAAGATCACTTTCTCCATCTGATTTCAGCCCGGGTGCCGTTCCCCACCAGGCCTCCTCTGCACCAGGCCCTACCCACGGGGGCCACGAGGCCAAAAGCCAAGAGGACCGGCAAGAATCTGCCGCCATCTTTCTAGAGGCAAAGCCCTACAGTCCCCTCCTCCTCCAGTAGGAGGCGCTCTTCTCAACCAGACTAAAATAAAAAAAGGAGGAGAAAGAGGCCAGGCACCAGCGGCTCACACCTGTCAGCCAAGCTACTCTGGGGACTGAGATCTGAAGATCGAGGTTCAAAGCCAGCCCGGGTGGGAAAGTCTGTGAGTCTCTAGTCTCCAATAAATTACTGGGAAAAGGTTGGAGGTAGTGGTGCTGTGGTTCAAGTGGTAGAGCGCTCACCTTGAGCTCAAGCGCTCAGGGACAGCGCCCAGGCCCACAGTTCAAGCCAAAAAAAGCACCTGGTATGCAGAGGGGGTGATTTTTCGAGAGGGATTTTTCTCCTCCCTTCCCTCTCCTGCCATTTATCCTCACTTACTCCTCTGCCTGCTGCATCACCCCTAAGAAAAAAAAAAAAAATCACCCAGTAGCAGAGGCAGACTCTGCAGACAAGACAGGCTTCCTCGAGCCAGGGCCAATGAGTGAGAAGAGGAGGCAGGCCGGAGCCCACGGGCGGCCGTCCCCATGCGGGGACCCCAGCCCGGCACCCCAGAAACACGGGCCCCGGGGGGCTGGGCCTCCTCGCTTCGCAGCACCACCGAGCCTTCCTGGGAAGTCTTGGTTTCCTATTAATTTCTTGTCTTAATTGCATACCACGCGTGCTCCTCGGTTGCTATTAAAGCTGCTCTTGCTCCCACCAGCAACCGCGTCACGCATGCGGGGGGGGGGGGGGGGGGGGGGGAGGGGGCAGGAGGAGACAAAAAGCCAACCCGACCGGCAATTCATGCAGCCAGGAGAGGAGAACAAAGGCTCCCCCTCACCCCGACCCCTCGCCTTGGGGGTCCCCCCCACCCCGCAACAGCCCACCTGTGGCCACTCCCCCAGAGGCCTTGGCCAGTCGGAACCCCCCACCCCCACTCGGGTCCTTCCCCTCCACAGCCTCCTCACGCCCTTTCTCTTCTCTTCCTCTGCACACACCTTCTGTCACCCCTCCCTCCCCATTGCTGGTGGGTCCTGGGGCCCACGCATGACAGCCTGAAACCTGGCTTTGTCCCACGGGGTGAGTGGGGACGGAGGGGGGCTGAGACCCCGCCAATCACCCCAACCCACTCCACGCCAAAGGTACTCGCCTGCCAACTCCACCTGCAATCACGGCCCGCCTCACCCCTGCCTCTGAGCTAGTCTGAAGTAAGATGAAGAGTTCTCCCACCCCTCCCCCTTCCTGGAGCAAGCAGGTAGGGAAGCCAGCTGAGGGACCTCCAAGGTGAGCAAGCACCTCGAGGATGTGTGGATGCGGTGGGACTCGAACCTCTCACTCTGAGACACCTCGGGCACAGACTGGAGTCTAACACACACACTCTGAAGCAAGAGGAGACGACAGGGCATCTGGCTGACATCCATCCACCCTTTCTGGCCAATTCTTTTTTTTTTTTAAATAATCATCTACTAGAGGGTTGAGGGACGAGCGCCTTCCGCCGCCCCTCCATCTCAATGGTTCCAAAGCATTGCTGCTTTGCTTTCTTAAGACCAGAGAGGGGAAAATAAGCAACACACATAAAGAAGGGGATGAGCTATCGGGAAAGCATTATTGATGATTCTGCTCTAGATTCCTTCCAGACCTTGATCCCCAGCTCAGGCTGCTGTGTGCCTGTTCCCCGAGTTTGCAGCTGTCTATTGAGCGAGGCAGGAAGGTGGGCCCGGGAAGAACGGACGCTCCAGCTGCCGCCACCCCCCCCCACCCCCCAGCCGGGTCGTGATCCCATCTTGTTTTTCCCTCAGGAGTTACCTTGGCTTGCCCAAGTGGCTCATAGAAGAATCATTTCACTAAGTCTTTACCATTTCTTCCGCTCTCCTCCCCCCGACACACACACATGCACACACACATTAAAATGCTGCCGAACCCACATTTTGCCATATTGTGAAAATGGATGAGAGGGGGAGGTGGGGGAAATGGAAGTATCCATGCGATTTTCAGGGCTGGTAAGACACACACACACACACACACACACACACACACACACACACGCACGTGCGGGGTCAGTACCATCCCTTTGTTCAGCACAAAAGCTCCCTCACGTGTGGACTCCCTTCCCACACGCCCGGCGTTTTGAACTCAGGGAGAGAGAGCCATTTGCAACCGCGGAGCTCCAGCAGTTTGCCCCCCCCAAAAAAAGGGGGGGATGGGGGGGAGGGGGGAGGAATGTGTGGGTATAAATAGATGTGTAGACACAGGAGAAATTTACAGCTCAGAGAGAGAACACTCGGCGTGGAGGATGATTGAAAAACATAAAGAAATAAAGAAATCTCCCCCCCCCCACAAAAAATCCAAATGAAAAAGCGGATTACAGACACAGTCCCTCCTTGCCTGGCTCAGGATTTTAAGGTCTCCCTCAGTGCCCCCCCCCCAGGGGGGAACCTGGCAATCCTGCCTCTCCAGCCAGCCTGGGCCCCTGGGCGACTGGGCCTCCGGGGACGGGAGGCAGCGCGGGCCCAGCAGTCCGCCCTCGGGATGGCGACCCTCGCTGTAATCCTCCCTCCTGATTTTTAATGTAAGGGTGGAGAAGATCATTAGGATGGGGTGGAAAGATGGAGCCAGGAGATGGGGGTGTGGGGGTGGGGGTGGAGACATTAGGCACAAGGGGAGAAGTGGGGGGGGGGGATCTAGATAGCTGGAGCTCCGGGCGAAGAAAATGGCATTTAACTAGAAAATCATCATTCACCCCGACACCCACCCACCCTCCCGCCTGCCCCCTCCCAGGATCCCCCCAAAAAAACCTGTTTGATGATGGAGGGGAAAGAGGCTGCCTTCTTTGTAAGAAGTCTTCCCCCCCCAAAAAAAGCATTATTTTTCAGATCCTTTTTTGGGGGGGAGCAACCCAAAAATAAATGAATAAAGATCCACTTGAAGGGAATGAATGGTAGAGACCCCTTTTGTGTGTGTGTGTGGTCCGGGGAGGGGACGGGGGTGCGGGGAGCCCCTCGCCCCGGGTGAGGAGCGGGGGTGGCGGGTGGCAGGGGGGGCACGGCCGGCGCGGGGCTCACCTGGGTGGGTAAGAGCCGAACCTGTAGCCGGGCCGGTCAGGGCAGCGGCCAGCATGGTGGGTGGCTCCGGCCTCGGGTGCTGGCTGTCATATCCACCTGGGAGGGAGCCGGGGAGCTCGCGTGGAAATCCGGCCCCGGAGCGCGGACGCGGCCGGGGCGCGGGGTCCGGGGGCGCGGGCCGGGGGGTGCGGGGCGCGGCGGGGCGGCCCCAGCATGGGCGGCGGGCGGGCGGGCGGTCCGGTCGGTCGGTCGGTCGGTGGCCCCGGTCCCCCCCCCGCGGCCCGCTCGGTGGGGCTCCCGCGGTCGGTGGGGCTCCGCGCCCGGCTCTTCTTCCTCCTCGCCCTCCTCTTCCTCGCGGAGGCTCAGCGGCGGAGGCTCGGGGCGGAGCAGCGGGGCGCCGGCTGTGTCCCCCGGCGGCGGCGGAGCATGGCTGAGCCCGCGGCCGCCCCTTCCTGGGGGGGGGGGGGGAGAGAGAGAGAAGCGGGGGTCAGGGCGGAGGGGGGCGGCGAGGGGAGGGGAGCGCGCTCCGGGAGAGATCCGGAGTGGGTGGCAGGGGAGGGGGAGCCCCGCACCCCCGAATGTGTGTGTGCGTGTGTGCGTGTGTGCGTGTGTGTAAGGGGGGGCTGGAAACCGCCGCCCCGCACCCCGGAGGGGGGGGCGCTGGAAACCGCCGCCCCGCGCTATAAATAATTCCGGGGAGGTCTGGCCGGGCCCCGCCGGGCAGCGCCGGGACGGGCGACCCGAGGGGCGCGGAGGGCGGGGGCGCGCGCGCGGGCACGCGCACGCGCGGGCGCGCACCGGCAGTCACTCACACTGGGAACGCGCCGGCCGGTGCGGCCGAAGCCCCGGGCCGCGGGGCTGACAGGTCGGGGGCGCCCGGACCATAGCTGCGCTGGCGGCGGCGGGGCCTCCTCCTCCTCCTCCTCCTCCTCTCCTTCCTCCTTCTCCTCCTGCCTCCTCTCCTTCCTCCTCCTCCTCCTCCCACCCCGGCTCGTGCCGACGGCTCTGCCGGTGCCCGCGCCGCACCCGGGGCTCCGCTCGCAGGGCGCGCGCTGGCTCGGGCGGACGCACGCCCCCGCGCACGCGCGCACGCTCAGCCCCGCGCGCCCCCGCCGTGCCCCCCCCGCGCGCGCCCCCGCCGCCGTCTCACACCCCCCCCCCTCCGCGCACGCGCACTGCCCCGCCGCCCCCCGCGCGCGCCCCCGCCGCCGTCCCCCCTCGCGCACTGCCCCGCCCCCTCCGCGCGCGCGCGCGTCCTCGCGGGCTTCACCTGCCACGCGAGCCCCGCGCCGGACCCGGGAGGAGGGGGGGGTCCCCACGGCCCAGCCCCGGCCCCCGCCCCCCAAACCCGCAGAGAACCACGACGAGCACCCCCCCGGGATCCCCTCGATCCCCAAAACCCGCAGAGATCGACGGCGAGCCCGGGGTCCCCGCCCCTGACCCCCAAAACCCGCAGAGATGCACGGCGAGCCCGGGGTCCCCGCAGCCCAGCCCCGCCCCCCGCGGGCCCGACGCCGGGCGCTCACCGCGGCTCCGTGGGCGCGGGCGGGGGTCGGGGTCAAGGGTCGGGGGTCGGGCCCCCTCCCTCCCGCGGCAGGTTTACCTCAGTCGGTCGGTCGGCGTCCGGAGCACTCTGGGAGGAGCCCGGCCGGCGCGGCAGCGCCCCGGGACCGCACAGGTGGCCGGGCCAGGGCTGGATTTGGGGTTCACACCCCCCCAGACGGGTCGTGCACGCGCACACGCACACGCACACACAGCACACGCAGGCGCGTGCCCCCTCCCCGCGGGCCTGCGCCCCCGCCTCCGCCCCGCCGGATCGCGAGCACCCTGGCGGGGGCGGCGGCCCACGTCGGGCGCCGGGCACGGGGTCGAACTGGGGGATACCCGAGGCCGAACCCCGAGTCGGCGGCGCCTCCTGCCGGCCGCTGAGGCGAACGAAGGGGCCCAGGCCGGGGGCGGGGCCCGGGCCGGGGGCGGGGCCGCAGGAGGGCGGGGCCGCGACCCGGCGCCTCTGATTGGCTAAACTCCTCCATGGGGGCCTCTGATAGGTCGAGAGGCATGATTGACAGGCGGTAATTTGCATACCGTGGCCGGGCGGCCAGGCGTGCGCTCGGCTCGGTTCCCGCCTTCGAGGAGCCTCAGCGCGGTCGGGGGCCGCCGCTGTCGCCCCCGGAGCCCGTATCGGAGCCCGGGCCGCGGGGTCTGCGGGGTTCTCCCGAGTTCCAGCTGACCAGCACAAAGCCCGGAGTGGAGCTGTGGTTCAAGTGGTGCAGCGCCAGCCTCGAGGGGAAAGGAAAGAAAATCAGGGAAAGCGCAGCCTGCGGGCCCGGAGTTCGAGCCCCGGGACGGTGCGGGCTGAGGTAAGTGGGAGCGGGATGGGGGCCCGGGGCGCCCCGCAGGCCCACGCAGGCGCCGGCCTCGCGGACACCCGAGCTGCGGTCACGCCTGTCACGCCTGTTCACGCCGTTCACACCCGCTCGTTCGCGCGCTGGCCGTCTGTCTGGGCGGGCGCTCTGTCGCCGGGCCAGGCCCCGGCCCGCTTTGCGCCGGCTTCCTGTGCAGGGCCGAGCTGGACTGCGGCCCGCCGGTTCCAGACTTCTTAAAATCGGAATGGCGGCCCGGCTTCGTCCGCGGGGGACCGTGTCCAGCCGACTTTGCTGCCCCTTGCTCGGCCTCCAGATCTCAGCCAGGACTCCAGACACGGTCCTCCAGATCTCAGCCTCCTGTGTAGCTAGGATGACAGGTGTGAGCCACTGACACCCGGCTACTTTTACACATTTTTACAAACAACTTGGCCCCTGTGAACCACAGACCTTTCATTAAAACTACGTCAGGAGCCAGGCAGCATTTTCAAATCTGAAACGCCATTCCTTCATGTGGCAAATTATGATGTCCTGTCATACCTCCTCACAGCCCCAAAGGAAAGTGCGTTCTAAGGAGACAAGGGGTCTGACTGTATCCCCCAACAATGCTTATTGAGAAAAACAAATTCTCACTGAGGACTGAGAGAGAGGCAATGCCAGATAGATAGATAGATAGATAGATAGATACATACATACATACATACATACACGCATACACACATACATGCAATACACGGACAGAGTGGCTCTTTCTGTATGTCTATACTGTATATGCATACGTGTTAGCTTGTATTAGTATTACAGGTGTTTCATTTTGTACATTTCCACACAGATTAGCAATATATTGCAGTCCCACCCTTCTAGCACTTTCTCCCCTTCCCAGAACAATTTCAACAGGTTTCTTCCTTCCACTTTCACAGTTGCCAGCAATCTACTTTAACTCGTTTATCCCACAGCTTCGCATCCAGAAAGAGCAAGGAGATGAACTGGGCAATTGTGACTTGTTCTTGTACCAGAAAGTCTTTCTCTTCCTGGGGCAAGCTACCAACAACCTAAGTCTCTAAGGAGCTGATTCAAGCTTCATAAATAACATCTCACTAAACCCAAGTTTCCAGTTCAACTTGCGCTTGCATTCAGCTTCATCTCCAAAGTGCTCTGCATCACTCTCAAAATACCCAGCCAAAGGAGCTGGGGGTGGGGCCGGGGTGGAGAAGGGGGCGGAGAAAGCTAGGGTGAGGTCACCAGGGATCATGATTAAAATATGATCCTTAGGCCAGGCACTGGTGGCTCCCGCCTGTCATCCCAGCTACTCAGGAGGCTGAGATCTGAGGATCAAGGTTCAAAGCCAGCCCAGGCAGGAAAGTCCATGAGATTCTGATCTCCAATGAACCACCAGAAGCCAGAAGTGGAGCTGTGGTTCGAGTAGTAGAGCCTTGGGTGAAAAAGCTCAAAGACAGCGCCCAGGCCCTGAGTTCAAGCCTCAGGACCAGCATATACCCCAAATATACATAAATGTATAAGCAAAAATCAATAATGACCATTATTGACCATGATTCATTATATAAATCATTACTCCCTGGGGATGCCCCACATAGTGAACAATGTGAAACAAAAGGTTTTCCATGCAAGTCATAAATGCTGAAGGAATGACAGGAGAAAATTGCTAATTTCCAACCTCACGTGTAATAATTATCAGTGAATGCTAGTAAATGCTTTTCCGATGATAGCCGTAGGCAAGGCACAGTTACGTGAGTCGCTTTTTTTTGTTCCTTCTGGATTAGCATAAATTAATTGCACATAGGGATTTCATTGTCATATTTACATCTATGTGTCTAGTGTACTAGCATCAAATCGCCTGAGCTTTTTCATTCAAGGCTGGCACTCTACCACTTGAGCCACAGCTCCACTTTGGGTTTTGTTGGTAGTTCCTTGGAGATAAGAGTCTCCCGGGCCTTTTCCTGCCCAGGCTGGCTTTGAACTGTGATCCTCAGATCTCAGCTTCTTGAGTTGCTGGGATGACAGGTATGTAACTTTTTTTTTTTAATTCAATCATAATAAAAGGCTAAAAGGACCCAAGTTCAAGTCCCAGTACGGGCACAAAAAAATTAAAAACTTTAATTTTCCCAGTGTATAAGAATGTGGGGCTTTCTGACAATGGACATTTCCATGCGTCTTTAGTGATTTTTTTCGTTGTGGTTTCCATTTCACTTTTTGGAACATTTTTGGTTTCTGAGGATGCTGCTACACTCCTGGGAAGAGATTTTCCTTGGCTCCTTGTCCTGTGCCCCCTTTATCTGGGTTTGAGTCTGCACTAGCACTGTCAAGCTGAACGTAGCCCGTCCTTCCTCCTGAACGCGTTTATTCAGCATGGTGTTATCTTTTCTGAAGGCCTGATAAAATTTACTATTGACGCCAGCTGGCACTGGGGTGGCACTGTAGGAAGATTTTTAATTACTAATTCAACCTCTATGTATTTCAGACCTATTTAGATTTCTATTTCTTCTTGGGAATTTTTTTTTTGAGAATTTGTATCCTTCCGGAATATTAACTATTTCGCCTAACTTGCCTAATTTGTTGCATTAAATAAAAATAGCTCTGAATAGAGCCAGGTGCTGGTGGCTCACACCTGTCATCCTAGCTACTCAGGAGGCTGAGATCTGAGGATCGTGGTTGGAAGCCAGCTCAGGCAGGAAAGTCTGTGAGACTCTGCTCTCCAATGAACCACCAAGAAAAGTTGGAAGTGGAGGTGTGGCTCAAGTGGTAGAGCACCAGCCTTGAACCAAAGAAGCTCAAGGACAGCACCCAGGCCCTGAGTTCAAGCCCCAGGACTGGCACCAAAGAGAAAGGGGGGGAGGAAGGGGAAGAAAGAGAAAGAAAAGTAAGGAAGAGAAAAAAAAAAGACAGACATGGGAAATCCACTTGGGTCTTTTGTGAGACTGATAGACCAAGTTTTGACCTAACTAAGCGTGGCTCAATTGTGCCAAGATGTGGAGCACAATTTAGTGGCCCTCCTGTGGTCATTCAAGGCCCGTGGCTTTTGTGCCTCAAGTACTAGGATGTTCCCTGATGCGGTGCAGTTCAAACAGCCACAAACCAGCCAATAAGCCCCATTGCAAGGCAAGACAAGGCCTCTTAGAATCCTTCCCTGGGCTGATGGAACCCACTCACAGGGCTGGGGGGTCTGTCTGTCCCCTGTCCTCTTGTCCCTGAGGGAGGGGCCAGCTCACATCGATCCTGAAAAGGCCCAGTTAAGTCCTGCTTTCTGAGCCTGGCCGGGCGCTGAGCCGCCTTTGTGGAGGCCGCTGCTGGAATGCGTGTTTGCAGAGAATGGAAGGCAGCGGGGCGCGCCTGAGCTATTGTGTCAGAAAAGTCACCAGCCAAGAAAGCAGGACACACGCCCTCGACAAACACGTCCAAGCCCTGCGCCCAGCAAGGCGGCCGAGAGCTGGGAACAGCTGGGGACAGCGGGCAGCCGCAGTGCACCAGCACGGAGAACATGAAGAAAACCCGCGGGGGACACCATGGACAGCAAGGCGGCCCTGGCCGGCCCCAGGGACGGATTTGCTAACCTGTGCTCTTCTTCAGTCCAGGCTGGCCCAGCGAGAACAAGAACTGCCCTGTAGTCTGTATCTTCATCCCAGCCACTCAAGAGGCTGAGATCGGAGGATCGTGGTAAGAAGCTCAGCAGGAAAGTCCTTATCTCCAATGAACCATCAAAGCCAGAAGTGGAGCTGTGGCTCAAGTGGTAGAGCACCAGTCTTGAGCACAAAAGTTGAGGAACAGTGCCCAGACCCTGAGTTCAGGACAGAGGACTGGCACTCTCTCTCTCTCTCACACACACACACACACACACACACACACACACACACACACACAAAGTTCAAAATATCAATTTTGAGAAACCCAGTTAAACAGCACCCAGGACTTGATACTTCCTTTGGCCTGAGGAAGTTCACTGTGAATCTCTGAAATCGCACAGGCAGCTTTTGTGATGCTTCTGACCCCTAACCCCAGGAAACCATCAGGATCTCATGAAATGGTGATGTTCTTCCCAGATGCAGAGTGAGGCCCAGTGTATGATCTTTTCTCTTTTTTTCTTTGTCGGTTGTGGGGCTTGAACTCAGGGCCTGGGCATTTCCCTGAGCTCTTCTGCTCAAGGCTGGTGCTCTACCACTTGGGCCCTTTTTTATTTTATTTTTTATTTTTGGTGGTTCCTTGCAGATAAGAGTTTCATGAACTTCCCTGGCTCAGGCTAGCCTCAAACCTTGATCCTCAGATCTGAGCCTCCAGAGTAGCTAGGATGACAGGCAGGAACCACCAGCAATAGGCTGTGATGATTTCTTAAAGCAACAATAGAAAATGGATAACCGAAACTCAGGTATCTTCCCTCTGCCCCTGCCCATCTGCCCTTTTGACACTTGTGTCAACATAGAACCATCTGGAATCAACCCTGAGAGTAGCTGAGCTATGTATTCTGTCCACAGCTCCTGTCCACGGTTCCCGTCCACGGCTCCTGTCTACCTTTTGATGCCTTGTATGAATCTGAGACAGAATAATGTTAAATAACACGTTGGGTGGCCCAGAAAGAGACCCGTGCCATTAGTTAATGAGAAGAGATAGTAACTAACGAAGACAACTAATTGAGTTTTTGGATCCCTGTGGAGTGGGAGGAATCCAGGAGAACTGACCTACACTACACAGATTCACCAGAGACTTAATATGAATCAAAATGGCAATTCATCGCGTTAAATGTAGGGCATATCTTCCCAGTGATTAAAGTGTCTGTGTCCATAAGCAAGGAAGCCTTCCTGTGATCAGATCAACTGGTAGATTTAATTAAATAGGCCTACAGCGACTAGTTGGGCGAGGATGGGAGCAAAAACGGGTGATCGCTGCGGGTGTCATTGGCTGTGCTGATCAGACCCTGCCAGCTGCCCGGCTCCTCACTGCCCTTGCAAGAATTCTACAAGCCAGGCACCGGTACTCATGCCTGTCATCCCAGCTACTCAGGAGGCTGAAATCTGAGGATCACAGTTCAAAGCCAGCCCGGACAGGAAAGTCCGTAAGACTCTTGACTCCAATAAACTACCAGAAAACCAGAAGTGGCACTGTGGCTTAAGTTGGTAGAGGGCTCGCTTTGAGCAGAAGAGCTCAGAGATAGTGCCCAGGCCCTGAGTTCAAGACCCATGACCACCAAAAAATGGAAAGGAGAACAGCGGTCTTACAGGATTGACATGCTTGTGGGACCAAGTGACAAGAAGTGTTCCGATCCCACACTCCTGTGTGAACTTAGAGCTCTAGAGACTTGAGCCATGGCGTGAGTCCTCCCATTCCACTGTGTGTGTGTGTGTGTGTGTGTGTGTGTGTGTGTGTGTGTGTGCGTGCGCCAGTCATAGATCTTGAACTCAGGGCCTAGGCGCTGTCCCTGAGCTCTTCAGCTCAAGGCTGGCACTCTATCACTTGAGCCACAGCGCCACTCCTGGTTTTCTGGTGGCTCATTGGCAATAGAGTCTCATGGATTTTCCTGCTCAGGCAGGCTTTAAACCCTGATCCTCAGATCTCAGCCTCAGACCCTCAGATCTCCCCAGATCCACACCAGGAGCCCGAGCCACCACTGTGCAATAGCCCAGTGCTGTCCGCATCGACCTTGCTCAACCTTGAGGAAGACTGGTCGCCCCTGGAGCTGAGGAAGATGCTGGAATCAGGGGCCTGGGGCAGGGCAGTGGCTGCCGTGTGCTTTCACCCACGTCTTGACTCCTATCACCTTCCACTGGCCGAGACAGCGATCACAAGCACTCAGGCAAACAGAGTCCTCCCTCTCCAACAAGGTGCTGATTCTCAGTCCTGGGAAGCCAAGCCCCACCACCTTCAGTGGGATCACTGGTCGGTAGATGGCTGTGGGAAAGGGAAGGGGGAAGGAAGGGGGGGGGGACTCAGCCGACCCTCAATGGCTCCTGACGGAGAGCAGAGCTGAGTGGGGCCTCCCGAGCCATCCCCCCCTCATCTGGTGACTGAGCAGAAGCCAGCACAGAAATCTTTCTGTGGGAAAACTTTAAATAAAGAAGAGCTCCATCTCCTAGGAAACCACTTCCCTCCTCGTTGTGTCTCTGCTCGGAAAAGATGGCCAGCATGCTCTCTTCCCCTCCCCCCCCTCGTTCTACCCCCCTCCCATGCCATGCCTTCTCCAAAAAAAACCCCACAAAATCACCCCGTCACACAAGGCATCGCAAGCGCTCAGTGCCAACCCCGACTGTGGCCAACCCAGACCCCAACGCACCCGCGAGGCCCAGCACCCACTCGGAAAAGATGATGAGGGATTTCAGACATGCCGTCCCCAGAAGCATCGAGATCCACGGGGAACAGAAGGCACAGGAAGGAGACTGCAGCTCCACCCTCCCACCCCGCCACGATCTTCAGAATTCAGCCAAGGCCTCATCATTATTCGCAGAGCAGGCGAGGCCGGGACTCGTGTCTCCCAGATTTGGGGGCAGGGGGTTGTACCCACTCGCGTGTTCTGGTGGAATGGCAAGGCAGAGGATGAAAGGCCTACAAGGAATGGCCAGCACCCTGGGTTTAAGCGAGGAAACTACAGAAGAGGGGACTGTGGTGTTGGGGGGGAGGAGTCTCAAGAAAAGATACAAGTGGCCAGGTGCTTGGTAGCTCACGCCTGTCATCCCAGCTACTCAGGAAGCTGAGATCTGAGGATCACAGTCCAAAGCCAGCCTGGACAGGAAAGTCTGTGAGATTCTCATCTCCAGTTAGCTGCCCGAAAGACAGAAATAGGGCTGTGACTTAATGTGCTAGGGGCTAGCCTTGAGGGGAAAAAAAAAAGCTCAGGGACAGTGGCCAGGTTCTGAGTTCAAGCCCCACGACGAGCAAATAATAATCATAATAATAAGTGATAATAACCTTGTTTTCTTCACTTGGTTTAACACAAGGGCTAGTCCAGGTGACGTGGCTACGAGGTAAAATACATTTCCTTTCATCTAAATGCTCTTTGGGTGCTTTGCTTGCGAATTCAGTGCAGTCTCTAAGTGTACAAAAAAGAAAAAGGAAAAAAAAAATGTGTGAAATTAAAAGACCAAAGAGGAGAGTAATTGGATGGCTCCATTTGGGAGGGACAAGAAAGCGCGTGCAAAAGAAAATGAGCTTAAAAGCCAAAGCGAGCCGGCGTCTTTTATTTCGCCCATGGCGCGAGCATTGGACGAGCCGCCTCCTCTGCGTGGTCAGTGCAAAGAGGAAATGGTTTTGAAACAGTGGAAATGTGCCAGGTTCTGCACAGCACAATCAAATCACAGCCACCTTGGAAGAAAGAAAACTCAGGGCCTGGGACACTGTCCCTTGGCTTTTTGTTTTATGCTCAAGGCTGGCGCTCTACCACTTGAGCCACACCCCTGCATCCAGCATTTTGGCAGTCCAGTGGAGCTAAGAGTCTCATGGACTTCCCAACCTGGGCCGGCCTCAAACTGTGATCCTCAGATCTCAGCCTCTTGAGTAGCTGGGAAGACAGGCATGAGCCACTGATGTTCATTTGCTATATATTTCCTGTTGCTTCACTCTGTTCTGGTTAGCTATAGCCAGAGAATGCCACCCGTAGAGGTAGCTGGATAAGAGAAAGCCACCGGTGGCTGGGCCTTAGCATTCTGTGTGCATGGTGCCTCCCGAAACCTCAAGTGGAGACCCAGGACTGAGACCCCAGAGGACCTGCTTCATCCCCCACTTCACAGCCCAAGGCCCGGATGGAGATCTCACCCAGCCACAGGCAGGCAGAGTCAGAACCACAGGGCTCTACCTGGATCACACATGACACAGACAAGACCCAAGGAGCGGCCACGGGAGCATGCCTGGTGTGGTTCACTAGGCTTCTCTGCTGCTTCTTTGCTCCTGTCCCAACTGTCCGCTCCCTACTCCTTCCTCCCCACTGCCTCCCCTCCCTCCCACACCATCTGGGCAGCCTGGCTTCCATGCTCCAGGCTTCCAGGTGGCCCTTGCAGATCCCAGACCCCAGAGAGCTGCGTGGACTGGAGTGGGCAGCCGTGGACTGGCTGGCTTATTCAGTGTTTGCCTGCCTGCTTGGTTGGTTTGATGGTTGGCTATTTGGCTGGTTAATTCATTGGTTGGCAGCTGGTTTATTCATTCATGCATTCATTGGTGATTGGTTGACCGGTGATTGGATGTTTGGTGAGTTGGTTAGCTGGTTAGTAATTGGTTTATTTACTCATGTGTTGGCAGTGGGTGAGTAGCTTGATGGTTAGATGTTTTTGGTTAGTTTTAGCTAATTGGCTGGTTGGTTAGTAGTTGATGGCTCATTCATTTGTTGGTGGTTGGTTGGTTGGCTGGTAGTTGGATGTTTATTCTTTCATTGGTTATTGGTTAGTTGGTTGGATGTTTGTTGGGTTAGTTTTGGCTGGTCAGTTGGTTGGTTGGTAGTTGATGCTCATTTATTTGTTGATGGTTGGTTAGTTGGTTGTTTGGTTGGTTAGTTGGATGTTTATTCTTTCATTGGTTATTGGTTAGTTGGTTGGATGTTTGTTGGGTTAGTTTTGGCTGGTCAGTTGGTTGGTTAGTAGTTGATGCTTATTTATTTGTTGGTGGTTGGTTGTTTGGTTAGTTAGTTGGATATTTATTCTTTCATTGGTTATTGGTTAGCTGGTTGGATGTTTGTCTGGTCAGTTGGTTGGTTAGTAGTTGATGGTTCATTCATTAGTGATTGGTTAATTGGTTGGCTGGTTAGTAGTTGATAGTTCATTCATTCACTCACTGATGATTGTTTAGAATGAATGATGGCTCATTCATTCATTGGTGATTGGTTAGTTGGTTAGTAGTTGCTGGTCATTCATTCATTGGCGATTGGCAGGTTCATTCATTCAACGGTTCTCTTCCTCTTCCTCGGGGGACAAAGCTTCTAAACTCAGCAAAATGAAGCTTCTGCTCAGCCTCATCTTCATGTTTCTTTCCTGCATGGGAACTGTCCTCTGAGTTCTCCTGGGCAGTGATCCTCAGATCTCAGCTTCTTTAGCTGGGAAGACAAGCATGAGCCATTGATGCTCATATGATATATGAACAAGGCAGTGGCACCAGCTCCGTACTGCTGTGCTAAGCTTCCCGGCTGCGAACCGAGTGAATTAAAACCATGGTGGGGGGGGGGTGCAAGGACAAAAAAAAGTCCAAAAAACGAGAATCAGCCCTATATTTCTGGTGCTAGCTTTCTGAGGACAATCGTTCTTGAGGAAACCGTAGCTCGACAGTGGAAACGCACAGCTCACTTGCGGTCTGCAATGCAATGTGGGATGGGACGACTTGGGGTTCCGGGAGCCAGTTGGAGGCTGGTGTGGGAAAGGGGTTTGGAGAGAAATTGACCACCGAAAGATTTTTCTGGGGGCTTGCATGAAGATTTGAACCTAGAGCCTCATTCTTCCAAGGCAGAAGCTCTACCATTTGAAACATAAACTCCAATGCTTTTTCCCTTAGGTTCTTTTCTTTCTTTATTTTTTTTTCCAGAAAGGGCATCATGCTTTTGCATGGACCTGCCTCAAACCTTGATCCTCCTACCTACATCTCCCGTCTAGCTGAGATTACATACATGTGCCACCATGCTCTTTCTATTGAGGTGGGGGGTAGAGCAGGCAGTCTCACTAACTTTTTGCAAAAGCTGGCCTGGAACCATGAGCCTCCTCGCATAGCTGGGATTACAGGCATGAGTCACTGGTGGCTGGTGATGCAGAGATTTTCTATCTACCATTGGTTGGACCATAGATGTGGCCCAGGTGAATATGGAAGGCTGGCTGTCTTTGGTTTAGGGAGGTCATGCAAGGTTTATCAGTGAAGTCTGACCTCATGACTCTTCTGTGTGTGTGGGACTGGACCACAAGCAATGTTTAAATCCCCTGAGAGTCATGGCGGTGACCCCCTCAGGGAAAACATGACCCCTGCCCTGACAGAACGAAGAAATCCCGGACCCAGACGCATCAGATATGCGGCGATATGATGTCCTTTTCCTGACATTGATGTCCGGCTTGCTTGCTTGTCATAAGAACCATTCTGCGAGGGTAAATGGCTTGAATTCTTGCAGCAATCAGGAACGGAACACTTACGGTAATTGACATAATTAAGGCACCGAACGAGGAGGACAGAAAGGTCCGTGAAAGATCTCCAAGGGGAAGACTTACTTATTTATTCAGTCTTTATTGAGTGTTTACTGGGTTGTATATGGTTTTGTTTTTTTTTAATTTCACCAGGCAACTGATGGACCAAAATAACTCAAGAATGATCCCAGCTTCTAAGGTGGTCAGATTTGTGAAAAGAAAAAAAAAATAGTGAGAGACGTGCAAACAGACATTCACAATCAATTATAACAACTGGCAAAGGAGGGATTTCGAGGAAGACAGTTTTTTTAAGGGAGTCTTTAAGAATTTGTATTTCAACTTAGTCACAAATGAGAAGCTTGAGTTATCAAAGAGAGGGGAGGAAAAAGGAGAGGAAATCAAACTGTGAGATTTATTTTTTTTTATTTTTTATTAGTCCTGGGGCTAGAACTCAGGGCCTGGGCGCTGTCCCTGAGTTCTTTCACTCAAGACTGGCGCTCTACCACATGAACCACAGCTCCACTTCCGATTTTCTGGTGGTTCATTGGAGATCAGAGTCTCATGGACTTTCCTGCCCGAGCTTGAACTACAGTCCTCAGATCTCAGCCTCCTGAGTAGCTGGGATGACAGGCATGAGCCACTGGTGCTTGGCTTGAAATCACTTTTTGAGACTCAAAATGAACAAAGTATTTACATTTTAAGGAAAATATTTAAATTTTAAAGCAAGAGCCAATCAGACAGCAACACACATAACCACAATTTTTATTCAGCATCTGGGAGATTGGGGGGTGAGGGATGGGGTAATGGGAGGTCAAGAAATCTTGACATAGGACAATTCAGCATGAAACATTCACTCATCAACTGACATTTCTCTGTCCCCTTAAACCTGGGCTACAATTGACAAGAAAAATCTTTGAGCATTCATGGACCCCCGGGGTAAAGAAGCCAGAAGATGGCGGCTGCAGCTATTCACAGAGGGAATGCTCTATGCTAATAAAAAATAAACAAACTTTGAGCCAGGTGCCAGTGGCTCACACCTGTCATCCTAGCTACTCAGGAAGCTGAGATCTGAGGATCTCAGTTCAAAGCCAGCCTGGGCAGGAAAGTCCATGAGATTACCTCCAGTGAACCACCAAAAATGCCACAGTGGCTCTGTGGCTCAAGTGGTAGAGCATTAGCCTTAAATACAAAAGCTCAGGAACAAGCCGGGCGCTGGTGGCTCACGCCTGTAATCCTAGCTACTCAGGAGGCTGAGATCTGAGAATCGCGGTTCAAAGCCAGCCCGGGCAGGAGAGACCGTGAGACTCCTATCTCCAATAAACCACCAGAAAACCGGAAGTGGCGCTGTAGCTCAAGTGGTAGAGCGCTCGCCTTGAGCTGAAGAGCTGAGGGACAGCGCCCAGGCCCAGAGTTCAAGCCCCATGATCGACAAAAAAAAAAAAAAAAAAAAAGACAAAAGCTCAGGAACAGCACCCAGGCCCTGAGTTCAAGCCCCATGACCAGCACGCACGCGCACGCGCACACACACACACACACACACACACACACAAATAAGATAAACATTGTCCAAAAAGAAATGTACTTTTTATCTGACTTATGGAACTGTAATACCTCTGTACGTCACCTTTATAATAACAATTTTTTTAAGTAAAAATAAACACGTAACATAAAATAAACCACTTTAGATTTAGACATCGCTTTTAGCTTCAAAATTGCACAGAGCAGCTTCTGCGAGAGAACCTGCTGGAAGAAGATGATCAAATGCTCGGTAACCCAAATGTTTTTTAATGGCCCAACCCACTAAAATTAAAATTAAATGGCAAAAAAAAAAAAGCCAACCCTGATGCCTGTGTGTGTGCGGCCGCGGAGCCGGCACCCGGGAGGAGAACGGATTTACTTAGCACTACTGTTCTCTGCGAGCCTCTTACGAACATGGGGTAATTAATGAAGTTTAAATTTCCCTAATGATCAGTCTTCGGCTCTGCCTCGGCGGGAAGCAGATGCTGACATCTGCGTTCTTAATCGGGAACTTAAAAAGCAAGGAAGTAGCCAGGCAAACGCCTGTCATCCCAGAGACTCAGGAGGCTGAGATCTGAGGATCGTGGTTCAAAGCCAGCCTGGACAGGAAAGTCTGTGAGACTCTTATCTCCAATAAACCATGAGAAAAGCAGAAGTGGGGCTGTGGCTCAAGGGGTAGAGCGCCAGCCTTGAGCTGAAGAGCTGAGGGACAGCGGCCAGGCCCTGAGTTCAAGCCCCAGGACTGGCATCAAAAATAAAAGGTCAACAACGTCATATACATATAACAGTAGCTGGGCTGTAGCTCAGTGGTACAGCACTTGCCTAATAAGCACGAAGCCCCAGGTTCAAACCCCAGCACTGGAAAACGAAAACACCATACACACACATGCACACGCACACACGCACGACAGCCAACCTCTGGCACAAGGAAAACGCTTCTGGGGCAGATACTGTACCACGCACTACCCCGCCCGTTGTCAGCACCAAAGGTGAACCTCAAAACTCTCATCGCCAGCCCTCTGGTCTGCTCCCCAGCCATGCCCTGTCATCAGCAGCCCCAGCCCCGCCCAAACCCCCAGACTTTCCTAAGAATCTCCCACAAACCAACCCCAAGGCTTACCCGGCTCAGCCCAGTCTGTGTGCCAGTTCTCGGTACCTTAGCTCCTCATCCCAGGGGACACAACAATGGAGGGAGGGAAGGAAGGAGGGAAGGAAGGGAGGGAGGGAGACAGGGAGGAGGGAGAGAGAAAGGAAGGAGGGAGGGAGAAAAGGAAGGAAGATAGGGAGGAAGGAAGACAGGAGGGAAGAAGGGAGGGAGGAAAGAAAAGACAGGAGGGAAGACAGGAGGAAAGAAGGAAGGGAGGGAAGAGGGAGGGAGGAATGAAGGAAGGAAAAAGGGGGAAGGAAGGAATACAGGGAGGAGGGAAGAAAGAAGGGAGGGAAGAAATGAATACAGGGAGGAGGGAAGAAGGAAGGAAAGGAGGAAAGGAGAGAAGGAAGGGGGAGGGAAGGAAAAGAAGGAAGATATGAAGGAGGGAAGGAAGACGGAGGAGGGAGGGAGGAGGGAAGAAGGAAGGGAAGGAAGACAGGGAGGAGGGAAGGAAGGAAGACAGGGAGGAGGGAAGGAAGGAAGACAGGAGAAGATGAGGAGGGAAGGAAGGAATCAGTTTTGCTTTTCCTGGACCGCACCCTCTGTGGACGGTGCTGTTTTTCTTCGGCTGCTTTCGAGACTTCCTTCCTTGTCTTCCCCTCCGCACGTTCGGCGTCTGGCTTGAGCTGATGGGGGTGTGGATGTCCCCTTGGGCCTGGCCTCGGCGGGACTGGCCGTCTCCTCAGGCCGGGCCTGGCCCCGCCTTCTCAGCCTCTCCTCCTGCAACTGCACTTCCAGGCATGCTAAAGCCGCCTGGCCATGATCTCGGGGCCTGAGCCGCACTGGGCCTCCCTCCCTGACCCGCCTCCGCCTCAGATTGGGGGATCACTACCGCTGTGTTCTCCTCCTTTCCACTTTAATCCAGCCTTGCACGTGTTGTACAAAGGGGTTTCGTATCTCGGCTGCATGCACCCCTCCGCCTCGCTCCCTCTCTGATCTCCAGTGAACCACCAAAAGCCAGAAGTGGCGCTGTGGCTCAAGTGGTAGAGCACCAGCCTTGAGTGAAAGAGCTCAGGGACAGCACCCAGGCCCCGAGTTCGAGCCTGCTGCCTGAGATTCAAGCTATGGCAGTCAGAAGAGGGAAAAGGCAAGGGACAGGGGCAGGGGAGAGAGGAGAACACCTATTCCATCTCACCCCTGCCACCAGCAGCACCGGATGCTTTTATTTATATGTTATTTGTTTGCTTATTGAGGGGGTCACGGGTCTTGAACTCAGGGCCTGGGAGCTGACCCTGAGCTCTTTCACTCAAGGCTGGTGCTCTACCACTTGAGCCACAGTTCTACTTCTGCTTTTCCAGTGATTCATAGGTGATCAAGAGTCTCACGGACTTCTCGGCCCAGGCTGGCTTCAAACCACGATCCTCTAGATCTCAGCCTCTTTGAGTAGCTAGGATGACAGGCCCAAGCCATGGGCACCGGGCTTGTATTATTTATTCTTGCACATTATCTCTCACAAAAGCACACTGCCATTTCCCGGGGAGGGGGGGGAGTGTAAAATAACAGCAGCCCAACCCAGGCGGCTGCAGGTGCTGAGTTCGAGCACAAGTCCGCTGGCCTCGGGAGCTGGGACCTCCAGCCCTGGCTACCAGGCAGCCTCTCTCTGCTCTCCAGGAGGGAAGCGGGGTGTGGGGGTGCTTGCTTTCGGGGAGAAGTTCCTCTCAGAAGACCTCCTGACTCCGGAAGTTGGGACATTGGGGGGGGGTTGCACATTACATAACCTAAAATCGCCCCCCCCACCGCCTCCCCCCTGCTCCTACACACAGGGGCCGGGGAGGGGGGAGGGAGGGAGGACGCTCAAACCTACAGGCAGGCAGGCGATTGCAGCGAAATGCCGCACTGGTTGCCTGGGCAACGTCCCAGCCCCACGCAGCTGCTCCTCCAGCTCTTGCCCACCCTATTTTTAGTCTCCAGACGACGCATGGAAACCGGCTCGCAAAGATTTTTCTTTCTTTCTCCCCCCCGCCGCCCCCCGTTTTTTTATTTTCCTGTATGATGAAGACAGGCATAACCTTTTCATTGGGGGCTTGATGGGGGAGACTCCAAAGGCAGCACTAGGAGGTCCAGGCCCGTGGCTCTGAAAGCAAGAGGGGCTCTCATTTTGGGGGAGCCGCGTGGTTAAGTTGAGGGGACACGGGGTGCTGGGCTTTGCTAGAGATTACGTGTGTCCACAGCACATCTCCACCTGCATGGTAAAGTAGAGAGTGAGTCACTAAAGAGATGTGAAAGATCCCACCTGTCACCCCAGCTACTCTGGAGGCTGAGATCTAGAGGATGGCGGTTCAAAGCCAGCCCGGCGCAGGAAAGTCCCCGCGAGACTCTTTTCTCTCTCGGGAACTACCATAAAAAAGAAGTGGGAAGTGGTACTGTGGTTCAAGACCCACAGCCTACAAAAAAAAAGAACCTGAATTTTGTGTGTGGGGTGTGTGTGTGTGTGCCTATGTATACGCACGCGCACACACACACACACACACACACATATACACGCATGCCGGTTGTGGGGCTTGAACTCAGGGCCTAGGCGCTGTCCCTGAGCTCTTGTGCTCAAGGCTGGCACTCTACCACTTGAGCCACTCCAGCTCCACTTCCACTTTTTTTGGCAGTTTATTGGAGATAGAGTCTCATGAGCTTTCCAGAGGAGGCTGGCCTTGAACCACGATCCTCACATCTCAGCCTCTTGAGCAGCCAGGATTACAGGTGTGAGCTGCTGGTGCCTTCAGGACTCAAGAGCCCAAATCAAGATGTATTACCACCTTCTTCCTCTTCTTCTTCTTTGTCATCGTCTCCTCCTCCTCCTCCTCCTCCTCCTTCTGTTGTGATATCTGGGAAATACTGTGATAGACTCTCTCTCTCTCTCTCTCTCTCTCTCTCTCTCTCTCTCTCTCTGATAAACCCTTCCGAGTGGATTAAAGAATCGGAACTGATATGATGCATGTTATGCCAATTACCCTGATTTGATGGCACACGTGTATTGAAATGTCACCTGCATTCTCTACATGTGTACGATGCCCAGGTGTCAATTAAAAATTCTTTTTTTTAAAGAAAAACACACAGAATAAATCACCCAAAAAAAGCCAGTTTCTGTGCGGCCAAAGATGACAGATTGTCAGGCCCCATGTCTCAGAGCAAGCCCCGACATGGAGCCGGCTCTGGGGAGAGGCTGCCCTGCCAGACTCCATGGGAAATGGATGATCCACGGAGGCGCGTGGCACCTGGGGCTGATCTGGCTGGAGGCTGGGAGACGCACCCTGTGTGGGAGGAGAGGTCCGAGCCACGGGGTGCACACGGCTCCCACAGTCTCTGGATCTGAGGCCCAGGCCGGGACTAAGCCAGTCCGCAGCCTGGCTAGTGCACAGGACCAAGTGGATGTGGGGGGGGGGGGGGGCAGAGCTTATTGATAAAGAGGTGGGTTGGGGTACATTTTGGATCAGCTGAGTTCCCAGGGCAGGAGTCCTCAAAATCCAGCATGAATGGCTCAGTGGTAGAGTGCTTGCCTTGTGTGCATGAGCCCTGGGTTCGATTCCTCAGCACCACATAAAAAAGAAAAAAAAGGAAGTGGTGCTGTGGCTCAAGTGGTAGAGCGCTAGCCTTGAGCTGAAGAGCTGAGGGACAGCGCCCAGGCCAGAGTTCAGGCCCCACGATCAGACCCCAAAAAAAAAAAATGTACGAGTGTGCCAGGCACTGGTGGCTCACGCCTGTCATCCCAGTACTCAGGAGGCTGAGATCTGAGGACTGCAGTTCAAAGCCAGATGGGGCAGGAAAGTCCGTGCGACTCTTATCTTCAATAACCCACCAGAAAACCAGAAGTGGCTTTGTGGCTCAAGTGGTAGAGCACCAGCCTTGAGTGAAAGAGCTCAGGGACAGCGCCCAGGCCCAAGTACCATGACCAACAAAAATGCACGTGTGTGTGTGTGTGTGTGTGTGTGTGTGTGTGTGTGTGTGTGTGTGTATGTGTGTGCGCATGCGCGCGTGCGCACACACCAGGCCTAGGACTTAATCACAAGGCCTGGGCGCTGTCCCTGAGCAATTTGTGCTCAAGGCTGGTGCTCTACCGCTTGAGCCACAGCTCCACTTCCAGCTTTTTGGTGGTTCGCTGGAGATGAGAGCCTCATGGATTTTCCTGACAAGGCTGGCTTCCAATCGCGATCCTCACATCTCAGCCTCCTGAGTGGCTGAGAATCACAGAAATTTACCTTATTCCGTAGGATTATCACCAAATGGACAATTATCATTTCAATGTCTCAAGTACCTGATTGTTCTGCACAGTGTGTGTATTGGTTCTGGAGCATTCTCCTCGTGTTCTTTAACGACTTTCTCTGCCTGGTGGGAGGCCTGAAGCTGACAGAACTATGGGCTTAATTTGGCTTTGTTTTTCAGTTTTCCATTTGAGAGGGCCACCGTAGTTCTGTTTAGTTGTTTTGTTCGCTTTTGCTACTGCTCATCTATAGATGCGCATGGAAATCTGCAAAGAAAATGAATCATTGTCACATACGAGGTCATCTTCAACCCATGTTCTTCTCTACATTGTGTGTGTGTGTGTGTGTGTGTGTGCACGAGTGTGAGTATCGGGATTTGAACCCAGAGCCTCGAACGCCCTCCCATGGCTTTTTCGAAGGCTGGCAGCCGGCCACTTGAGTTCTGTGTCCGTTCATGGGCTGCGTGACCCAATCTCTCGCTCTAGGAACTTCTTTGTGACGTATATGTACCATTTGCGGTGATGATGGTAGCAGCCCCAACAAAGGACTCTTTTTAGGAGGACACAATTCTTGTCTTAGCTGAAGAACATGGCTCTCACACATGATGGTGTGTTTTATCTAGCGGCTTCACTAGAGAAAACAGCCCTAGTTAGAGCTCAGGCTGACGGCTACTAGATGGTTAAATACAGACGTTGTTTGCCGAGTGTTGTGGTACATCTCTGTAGTCCCAGCTTGCCGGGGAATATCAAGTTCAAGGACAGCCGGAGGTATCCAGAAAGGCCTGTTTCAAACGCCCAAGGAGGTGTATGTACAGCACTTCCCTAGCGTGCACTTTTCCTCAACCTGAGATTTCTAGAATGGTCAGTTCCTTTCCTTGCATTTTTTATTCTAGTGGTTTCTAAATAATTACGGTATACAGCCAGGCGCCGGTGGCTCCCGCCTGTCATCCCAGCGACTCAGGAGGCTGAGATCTGAGGATCATGGTTAGAAGCCAGCCCAGGCAGGAAAAGTCTGTGAGACTCTTATCCCTCCAGTGAACCACTCAAAAAGCCAAAAGCAGAGTTGTGGCTCAAGTGGTAGAGCACCAGCCCTGAGCAGAAAAGCTCAGGGACAGCGTCCAGGGTCTTGAGTTCAAGACCCACAACCAACCAAAGATTTCAAAAAAGAGAATAATGGTCTCTTTTCTCAAATTACATTTGGGGAGTGGATAAAGCAAAAGATATAAGTAGCATTTGAACATCTCACGGTCTCATTTGGGGGAGTTTTGTTTCATTTATTATAATTATTGTTGTTATTAGTATTATGTATTTGTGCTGTTATTGTTATTGTTATTTTGCCCCCAAGCACCCATAAAGCTTTTGCATTTAAGACCTCATCCTCCAGGTCATTTTTGTTTTGTTTTTTTGGGTCTGGTCATGGGCCTGAACTCTGGGCCTGGCGCTGTCCCACAGCTCTTCAGCTCAAGGCTAGCGCTCCACCACTTGAGCCACAGCGCCATTTCCAGCTTTTTTCATTTTGCTTATGTGGTGCTGAAGAATCGAACCCAGGGCCTCTGGCATGCAAGGCAAGCGCTCTACCACTGAGCCACCTTCCCAGCCCCTCTAGGTCATTTTTGACATGCACTATACAAACCAAGCTTTGCAGCGTGGCGAGGCTGCCTTGCCCCCAATTCTCCTGATGGTGAGTTTGCTGGGCTTTAACCAGGGCCCGTGTGCGGGCGGCTGACCGCTCTGAGGGCCCCGCCTCACGCCTGGCTGGTTGGAGGACAGCGGGGGAGATGCAAAGGAGAATACACACTCGCTTTTAAGTCAAACAACATTCTACACGTGGAGACCATGGACGCCTTCCTAAAGGCTACCAGGAACTGGAGAATGCTCTCTGAGGAGCCGTGTGTGTGTGTGTGTGTGTGTGTGTGTGTGTGTGTATGTGTGTGTGCATCCCCTTCCACCCAGGGGCTATTCCCAGGCCAAAGACCCTGGTGTGTGCTGCTGGGGGACCAGGGGCCACTGCACTTCTCCACACCCCAACTCCATCCACACACGGGGCCAATCCCACATCAGCCTCTCCTCAGACATCTGGAAAGCTCCAGAACCTTCCAGAAGATACAAAGATTCAAGCCCACTTGAGCAAAGACTTGGAGATAGATAGATAGATAGATAGATAGATAGATAGATAGATAGATAGACAGACAGATAGATCTAGATCTGTAGATATTAGATATAGACAAATACAGATATCTATATAGATATAGGTCTATAGATATATATACACATATATGTATATATGCATATATATGATTATATTTAAATAATATAGTAAATATATTTAAATGTATACTATATTTAAATAATATATAATTTAAATATATCTATTTAAATATGTTATAGTCCAAATAATGTTATTTAAATATATATATTATATAATATATACATACTATACATTATACATGTTATACTTAAGTAACATATTAAATAATACACAGTATATGTAATATATTCTGTATACGTAATATATACTATATATTGTGTATGATACGGTATGTATTGACGGGCCATGTCCAGGGAGGAAGATCGTGTGGAGAAGTGTTTTTTCCAGATGGTTCGGCTCAGGTCAGACTTGGGGCTACAGAAATCTCCAAGGACAGTCTATGATAACCTAATTTTTTTTTAATATTCCCACCCTGTGAGCAATAGGTAGTGTTCTGACGTTTTACTTCTCTGTCCTTGGAGGAAGAAGGTTTGCTCCACCGGCTGACCCGGCCTGCGGAGGTGGTTGACCAGAGCTGACAGATACCGTGGGAGGTCTTTCAAGGAGTTGTTCGAGAAGGCACCAGAACACACAGGAAGGAGTCCATAGAACATCCACCGCGAGGCGCCGGGGCTGGCCGGTGGGAGGACAACTCCAGCTCACTCCTGGTCTAACGGTGCCGTGTGCAAAACACCATGGTCAGAGACAGAAGGGAAAACGATGGTGTGAACAGGCAGGAGCAGACACTGCCACTCCATGAGGGCTGAAATCTCATTGTGTGTGTGTGTGTGTGTGTGTGTGTAGTATACCTATCCTGGGGCTTGAACTCAGGGCCTGGGTGCTCTACCACTTGAACCACAGCTCCACTTCCAGTTTTCTGGCGGTCCATTGGAGATGAGAGTCTCATGACTTTCCTGCCCAGGCTGGCTTTGAACCGCAATACTCAGATCTCAGCCTCCTGAGTGGCTGGGATGACAGGCGTGAACCACTAGTACTGACCTTTTTTGTTGTTGTTGTTAAGCCAAGTGGAGAAATGAAGCCAAAATGAAGTGGCCATTTAACCACATTTTATTCTAGAAGGATCTTTGCAAAGATCTGCGGGACTGGAAGCGATTTCAGATAGAGAATTACCAACAGTAATCAAATGAATCAAATGAAGTCGGCAGAGGCTGGAGGCTGAAGGGCTCATGGCATTGCTCAGCGTCCAGGAGTCCTGGGCTTGGGGCGTGGTGGGGCCCAAAGCTGGAGGAGGGGGAAGATGAACTCACCGCAAACTCCAGTGGAGCAGAGCCGGGCAATGGGCACCGAAGGCGGGCTGGGGAGGCAGATGACTGAGGAACGGATGTAGAGGTTCTGTGGCTGGATAATTCCAGATCCCAGGGACTGGCACAGAGGTGAAGGAGAAAATGCAGGGGAAAACCTAGCCAGGGTTCGCTTAGATGCACCACCAGCCAACAGGGCCTGGATTCTGCATCCAGAACAAGATGAAGCAGGCAGGGCACCGTGGCTCACACCTGCCATCCCAGCTACTCGGGAGGCTGAGATCCAAGGATCGAGGTTCAAAGCCAGCCCCGGGCAGGAAAGTCTGAGAGACTCTGAACTCCAGTAAACTAATCAGAAAAAACTGGGCATGTTTGCTGTGACTCAAGTGGTAGAGCGTCAGCCTTGAGCAAAAAAGGAGCTCAGGGACAGCGCCCAGCCCTGAGTTCAAGCCCCAGGAAGAAAAGAGGGAGACAGAGAGAGAGAGGAAGGAAGAGGGGCGCTGTGGCTCACGCCTGTCATCCCAGCTACTCAGGAGGTTGGGATCTGAGGATTGCGGTTCAAAGCCGGCCCAGGCAGACCGAACTGACTTGGATCACCCCAGTGATCCCCCAAACACTGCTAACATAGAGGGGACGGCCACCAACCCACACATGTGTTCCTGCCTTCGAGTCCCGGACCATGTCCTCTGCAGAGCTGAGCGCGGGCAGGTGGCGCTGGCTGCGGGGAGGCAGAGGCCTTGTTTAAGGAAAAGGAAAAAATAAAGGAAAAGGGAGAAAAAGGAAATTTCAAAGCTTCCTTATGGCTTCCGTGACAGAAATAACACGGGGCAGATGTTGCTACGCCTCGTGGCACGTCTTCGCTGTGACTTGGCTTCGTTATTTCTTTTTCAATTTTCCTTTTTTTTCCTTTTCTGTGTCAGTCCTGGGGCTTGAACTTGGGGCCTAGGCGCTGTCCCTGAGCTCTTTCGCTCAAAGGCTGGCGCTCTACCCCTTGAGCCACGGCGCCACTTCCTTCCCGAAGGCCTGCTCTGAGCTTCCGCCGTCTGCTTGCCTTCACCCTGGCCGCTCCTTGCATGAGCCAAGATTCGTGTAAGGCCCCACACACCCCACACGAGCACTCTACCCCCTGCCGCCTCCTGAGAACTCTCACGTCATCCTCTTGAATCTCCATTGCTTTGTAACACGAAGACATCCACACAATGCCCAGCTCTGGGCAGTTGGGAAGATTATAGTTCAAGGCCAGCCTGGGCCCCAAAAAACAAAAAATTACTGAGACCCTCATCCCAATTGACAATGCAAGCATGGTGGTTCACATCTATAATCTCAGCCAGACAGAAGTCTTGAGTGAGGAGGAATGAGGCCTGAGGCTGGCTAGGGGTAGAGATGGGGGGCGTTCACAACCCTGTCTGGAGAGGACTAAGAAAGGAGATGGGAAGTGGGGATCAAGTTTGCGGGGCATCTGCCTAGCAAACACAGGGCTCTGGGTTCGAATCCCAGTACTGATAAAAAACAACACTTGATGCTTCCGTATTTCACCTCACGTGTGCTTTCTTCATTGCCTGCCCTGTCCAAGGCCTCCAGAGGGGACACAGGGCCGAATTCTTGACTTTTACAATACTCAAGTGCAAGCGAGTCATGGACTTATTCAAAACCACGTGGCCACTGGTGGCTTTCTGGGCAGGGAGATGGAGGGTTTGCTGTGCACACGCCCAGCTCCGCTGGTGTGTCAGTGTCCAGGGCCCTGGTCACGCCCAGAGTCCATGTGCGAAGCGCTTTCACAGAAGATGAGCTCTTCATCCACAGCCCGGTGCAGCCACGCCGGGGCCTCAAGTCACTACAGCTGGGAGGAGAACCGGGCTCACCGAGGCAGGGAGGCCAGCAGGGGGCAGCAGACCACCCCCCCCCCCCCCAGCCTCCAGACACAGCACCCACCGCAACCACCCACCCCACTGCCACTGGCAGGATCCCAGCTGCCAAACTCCGGAGTCACAAGAACCAACTCCACAGGTGACAGACAGACAGACACAGACAGGAGATGGGTGAGAGCTGGGAGAACAGAAGGGAGGGAGGGAGGGAAGGAGGAAGGGAGGAAGGGAAGAAAAGAAAGGAAGGAGGGAGAGAGGGAGGGCTGGTGGGAGGGAGGGAGGGAAGCAGATAATATGATTGATAGACTGGATAAATTGTAGATGATTGATAAGATGATACATGATTGAAAGTGGATAAATGATAAATGACAAATACATATGGATGGACAGATGAGTGGATAGATAAATGGATGGTAGATGTGTATAAGATGGATAGATGGATGTATGGATGAGTGGATGGATGGATGGTGGATGGCTCGATGGTGGATGGATGGGTGGATAGATGGGTGGATGTATGGATGAGTGGATGGATGGGTGATGGATGGATGGATGATGGATGGGCAGATGGATGGATGGATGGATGGGCAGATGGATGATGGATGGGTGGATGGATGGATGGATGGGTGGATGGATGGATAGATGAGCAGATGGATGGATGGATGGGTGGATGATGGATGGGTGGATGGATGGGTGGATGGATGATGGATGGGTGGATGGATGGATAGATGGGTGGGTGGATGGGTGGATGGAAGGTGGATGGGCGGATGGATGATGGATGGGTAGATGGATGGATGGGTGGGTGGATGGATGGATGGATGGGTGGATGGATGGATAGATGGGCAGATGGATGGATGGATGGGTGGATGATGGATGGGTGGATGGATGGATAGATGGGTGGGTGGATGGGTGGATGGATGGGTGGATGGATGGATAGATGGGTGGGTGGATGGGTGGATGGAAGGTGGATGGGTGGATGGATGATGGATGGGTAGATGGACGGACAGGGACAAGGACACAGGGGGACCCCCTTGCTTCTACTGCCATCTCTGGGGGGTCTTTCCTGGACCCAGCCCCGCCCACCCGCCGCTCCTCAGTGCCTGTGGCTCTGTCCCTGGGCAGAGGGGCAGCGCCTGTGCTGTTCCAGCGATTCGGTGCAGTGCACACGAACTGCACACCGGCCTCCTCCTCACATGACAGCCTGCATTTCAAACATGGGCCTGGGCCTGGGGAGCCAGCGATGCCTGGGCATGTGTGTGTCTGTCTATCTGTGTCTGTGTGTCTGTGTCTGTGTGAGGCGGCTCGGCCTCCACAGCCAGGGGTCAACGCCACCTGTGCACGACCCACACCCTGAGGGCTCCCACCCCCCACTCTGCCCACGGGAGGCAGATGAGACACACACATACCCCTCCCCCCGCCCCCCCAGCTTCTGATCGAATCCCACCTGGCCATGCGCTGGGAATCCACCCCGGCTTTGTCTCAGCCCGTGGGCGACCCCTCGTGGCCACAGGCGGGAAGGCACCCACCCTGGCCAGCTTGGTGTGACCAGCTTGCTGATGGCCAAATGAACACCTTAACTCAGGCAGGGTGGGTTGAAGGCTGGGCGGGGAGTGCCCACGGAGCAAGCCGGAGGCCGGCTCCAAATCCCGGTCCTGCCAGGAATACCCGCCTGCACATGTGTGTGCGCGTGTGCGTGCATTGTGCATGCATGTGTGCAATGTGCATGTGTGCCCCTTGTGCATGCGTGTGTGCCCACCCATGCGTGCACATGCACACGCATACATGCATGCATGAGGATGGTGTCTGAGTCCAGACGTGCCCGCACTGTTCCCTGGCTGAACTTCGGTGTGTCTTTCACTCACCTTGGTGAGCTGCGTGTCATTTGCTTAAAAAAGAGAGAGTAGAAATGGAAAGAGGATTTTTCTTCACTTTTGCTGCTCATCTCTGGTCTCGTGTGTGGGTTTCTCTGTCTTTGGGTGAAGGACGCATAGAAATGGGGGGACAGAAGGGGAAACCAAGGCAGCCGGGGTCCTCACTGGACACCATGTGGAGAATGAACTCTACCACTCATGAGTGGGGACGGGAGGGAAACACTGGGGGAGAGAGCGAGGGAAGAGGGGACGTGGTCCACAAAGAAATGCGCTCACGACCTGAATGATGTCACTGTTACCTCTCTGATGTCACATCATTACAGTAAATTTTTGGATGTTTTGTTTTGTTTCCAGTCCTGGGGCTTGAACTCAGGACTGCTGCTTCTGCTCAAAACTGGCGCTCTACCACCTGAACCACAGCGCCACCTCCAGCTTTTTCTGTGTATGTGGTCTTGAGGAATTGAACCCAGGGCCTCATGCATGCTAGGCGAGCACTCTACCACTGAGCCACCTTCCCAAGGCCCCACAATAAAAGTTTTTAAAGTCGATGGACTGCGAGTGTTCAGTTGAACTTTTGCAATAATTCATATTCATATCATTCATGTAATGCATGTTATTTCCTAATAATCTGTATTCTTCTTAGCTCACAAGAACAACAAACTGCGGTTATGTCTACGGTGAGCCGGCGGGCCCACCTCCGCAGGCCTTCCCATGTCTGTGCGGCCGCCACGCCAGCTCTGGGAACATGGCGGCCAGAGAGAGGCACCAGTACCGCTAACACAAGTCCCCAGGCTGCGTCCTCTACCTGGCCACCTACAAGAAAAGGCCCTCCCTCCCTTCGCTCTCTCCATTCTGCTCCTATCCATCCACCCATCCATCTCTCATCTCCTCTATATATCTCTTCCTTTTCTTCCTCCTTCCATCCCTCCCTCCTCTTCCTCCGCTCCTTCTCTTTGCTCCCTCACTTTCTTTCCCTTCCTCCCTCCCTCCTTCTCCCTCTCATCCTTCCTGTCATTCCCCCCTTTTCCCCCACCTCGTATTAGACTAGGGCTGTCTGCACCTCTGAATTTCATCTGAGACCTTTTTCTTAGGGGGGCTTCATTTTTCCTTGTTAATTATCTTCTATTTGATTTTTTTTCTTGTCAGTCCTAGGGCTTGACCGGAGCACCTGAACGCTCACCCTGAGCAGCTTTTTCCACTCAAGGCTGGTCCTCTACCACCTGAGCCACAGCTCTACTTCCAGGTTTTGCTGGCTCACTGGAGATAAGCGTCTCATGGACTTTGTTGCCTAGACTGGCTTTGAACCTCCATCCTCAGATCTCAGCTTCCTGGTAGTAGGGTGACAGGCATGAACTACCAGTGTCCGGCATCCTTTTTGTTTAATTTTTAATTTAATAATTTATTTATTGAATTTATTTATTTATTGTCAGTCGTGGGGCTTGAACTCTGGGCCTGGGCGCTGTCCCTCAGCTCTTCAGCTCAAGGCGAGCGCTCTACCACTTGAGCCACAGCGCCACTTCTGGCTTTTTCCTGCGTATGTGGTGCTGAGGAATCGAACCCAGGGCCTCATGCATGCAAGGCAAGCGCTCTACCACTGAGCCACCTTCCTATTTATTTTTTACCTGGTTGTATCCCATGATCTCTGCTTCTCTTCCTTTCTGAACCCATTTCATCTCCCTACCCCAGACCACAGTGCACAGACAACTCAGAATAAATACATTTAGAGGGGGCAAATAGGTGAATAGAAATGCCAAAGTAAAACAGATGTTCTTCCAGGGTGGGAGGAAACATCTATCTATCTATCTATCTATCTATCTATATCTATCTATCTATCTATCTATCTATATCTATCTATATATCCCCCCACCCCCACCGTCCAAGGAACACTGTCAGTATAGAAGCCTGTTGCCATGGAAACGAGATGTCATCCCGCACCTCAGCAGCAGCCACCAAATGCCCGCAGTGCTGTCCTAAGTCTACTCGCCATGGAGAAGAAAGAGCAAAAGCTCACTGTGAACAAATTCTAACCTAAAGGCCTCCCTCAGGGAAGGCCGCTTCTGCGCTCAGCACTGCCAGGTCTTGGGGATACAGAGATTAGAAAACCAAGCTCCTGAGCCGGGTACCATGGCTCACACCTGTCATCCCAGCTACTCAGGAGGCTGAGATCTGAGGATCATGGTTCAAAGCCAGCCCAGGCAGGAAAGCCTGTAAGACTCTTGTCTCCAATAAATTACAAAAAAAGCTGCAAGTGGTGCTGTGGCTCAAGTGTTAGAGCACTAGCACTGAGCCAAAGAAGCTCAGGGACAGTGCCCAAGTCCTGAGTTCAAGCCCCAGGCCTGACACACACAACAGAGACTCAGTTCCTAACCGCTGAGTTTCAGTCTGGGATGGAAGTCAGACCCATGAATAGAGACAGATAAATAGTGTGGAAATGCAGAGATGGTAAAGCACAGAGAATGTTCTGTATAACCCCAAAGTGACCAAATACAGGCCCTGAAAAGCCATGGGCCTGTGGAGGAGAGTGATCTGCTATACACCCTACCTCTAGCTGCGCTCTACCCCTCAACATGAGGCCTTCAAAGTCATAATGCCTGCCACGCACATGCCCATCATCCCAGCTACTCCGGAGGCTGAGATCTGAGGGTCAAGGTTCAAAGCCAGCCTGGGCAGGAAAATCCATGAGACTCTTATTTCCAATGAACCACCAGAAAACCAGAAGTGGCACTGTGGCTCAAGTGGTAGAGCACCAGCCTTGAGTGAAAGAGCTCAGGGACAGCACCAAGGCCCTGAGTTCAAGTCCATGATCAACTAAATAAATAAGCACATACATACATATATACATACATAAGTTATGTACCAAATCACTACCTTACCTCTCCCTAAAACCTTTCCCTGTCCTAAGGGTTAACTCTGTGTGTGTGTGTGTGTGTGTGTGTGTGTGTGTGTTGCTCTTGGGTCTTGAACTCTGGGACTGGGCGTTGTTCCTGAGCTCTTTCACTCAAGGCTGGCACTTTACCACTTGAGCCACAGCGCCACTTCCAGTTTTCTGGTGGTTCACTGGAGATAAGAGTCTCATGGATGGGGCTGGGAAGGTGGCTCAGTGGTAGAGCGCTTGCCTTGCATGCATGAGGCCCTGGGTTCGATTCCTCAGCACCACATAAGCAAAAAGAAAAAAGCCGGAAGTGGCGCTGTGGCTCAAGTGGTAGAGCGCTAGCCTTGAGCTGAAGAGCTGTGGCTCAAGTGGTAGAGCGCTAGCCTTGAGCTGAAGAGCTGTGGCTCAAGTGGTAGAGCGCTAGCCTTGAGCTGAAGAGCTGAGGGACAGCGCCCAGGTCCAGAGTTCAGGCCCCATGACCGGACCCAAAAAAAAAAAAAAAGAGTCTCATGGACTTTCCTGCCCAGGCTGGCATTGAACCGTGATCCTCAGATCTCAGCCTCCTGAGTGGCAGGGATGACAGGTATGAACCAGGGACACTGGGCTCTAATGTTTAACTTTAATCCCTGGGATCCCATCGAGGGCACTCAGACGTCCTATAAAGAAAAGTTTTTGAAAAGGGAATAGTGACTCCCTCAAGCTAGGGACGAACATGAGAAAAACTTCAACCCATCAACTGCCGGCGAGGGTGGGTGGCAAAGCCCGGGCTGAGGAGCCACGGGGCGGGGGGTACTTCTTAGATGCAGTCAGCAAGCGTGCACCCCACAGCTGTCTGGATCTGCACCCCAAGAACCTGATCATCTCAGGGCCTTAGAATCCGCAGTGCTCTGGAGCGCCCAGCAGGGGGCAGCATGGTGAAGCTAAAGCACCGCTGACCAATACTTTCCTCAAAGTTTTCACCACCACTGACACAACGAACTTCCTAATGAGGGTAACTCTGCATGTGTGCATGTGTGCACACGTGTGTGTGTGTGTGTGCTGCTCCTGGGTCTTGAACTCTGGGACTGGGCGCTGTCCCTCAGCTCTTCAGTTCAAGGCTGGCACTCTACCACATGAACCACAGCTCCACTTCGGGTTTTCTGGTGGTTCATTGGAGATCAGAGTCTCACAGACTTTCCTGCCTGGGCTGGCTTTGAACCTTGTTCTTCAGATCTCAGGTTCCTGAGAAGCTGGGATGACAGGCGTGAGCTTTGAAATAACTTTTTAAAGCATAACAAGTCCTAAATAATGACGTCAAGTGCAGAAGCTAAATTATTGTCAAGCAATTCTGTATTTCCACGAAGGTGGTTTTGGTGATTTCGGCCACTTGAGCCAATGCCTCCAGCTCAATATGATCTCTCTGTCTGTGTCTCTCTCGTCCCCCCTTCCATTCCTCCTTCCTTTCTTCTTCGGGATGCTCTACGCTCAGATCTGAACGCAGGGCCTCCCACTTGCTAGGAGATTGTTCTCACACTCAACCCACATCTCTGGCTTTCAAGTCGTAGTTTTAAAGCCAACCCAGGCTCTGTAGCGAAACCATGTCTCAAAAAACATCAAAAGGAGCCGGACTGAGGCTGGGAAGGTGGCTCAGTGGTAGAGCGCTTGCCTTGCATGTCTGAGGGCCTGGGTTCGATTCCTCAGCACCACATAAGAAAAAAGCCAGAAGTGGTGCTGTGGCTCAAGTGGTAGAGCATTAGCCTTGAACTGAAGAGCTGAGGGACAGCGCCCAGGCCCAGAGTTCAGGCCCCACGACCGGACCAAAAAAAAAAAAGGAGCCGGACTGGATGTGGTGGCTCAAGCCTGTAATCCTAACTACTTGGGAGACAAAGATTGGAGAAAGTTATGGTTCAAAGAAGAGAACAGGGTCTCAAGACACCATCTCAACCGACTGGCTGGGGGGCAGGGGGGGGCTTGGTGATGTGTGCTGTTCCAGCTATGGGGGAAGCGCATGGCTGGGGGCAGTGAGCAGAGGGAGTCAGGATGACAGGAGGATCACAGTCCCCGCTGGCCTGGACATAAAGTGAGCGTCTACCTCAAAAACAGCCAACGAGCCAGATGCTGGTGCTCACGCCTGTCATCCCAGCGACTCAAGAGGCTGAGATCTGAGGATCACAGTTCAAAGCCAGCTTGGGCAGGAAAGCCATGAGACTCTAATCTCCAGTGAACCCAGAAGTGGAAGTGGAGCTGTTCACTCCAGCCTTGAGTGAAAGAGCTCAGGGACAGCGCCCAGGCCCTGAGTTCAAGCCCCAGTATTGACCAAAAGAAAGAAAGCAGCCCCAGTGTGTCCCCTCAGACCTCCCCTGGCCCCCCCCTCTTTCCTGCTATCTTCAAGGAAGTGCATTTTCTTCTCACACGCGCTGTATCTCACACGTGTAAGGACAGACGTGGTGCACACCCTTTGCTTCCTTTGGGAACTGATTTTTGGTTTGAGGGTTTTTCTTACCTCTGCCTTCCCAGGCCGCACATGCGTGCTCCTTTCCTGCCTCTGGTTTCAGATGGGCAAGCGCGGCCTTGGCCATGGGCACGCATGCGCATTCCTACCTTACTGCCGAGGCCGCAGGCACGCATGCGCGATCCCCTCCCGCCTCACTGCCCAGGCCGTGGGCACGCATGCGCATTCCTACCTCACAGCCCAGGCCGTGGGCACGCATGCGCTTTTCCCTCCCGCCTCACTTCCCCGGGCCATGAGCACGCATGTGCATTCCTACCTCACAGCCCAGGCCGCAGGCACGCATGCGCATTCCTACCTCACTGCCCAGGCCGCAGGCACGCATGCGCGATCCCCTCCCGCCTCACTGCCCAGGCCGTGGGCACGCATGCGCATTCCTGCCTCACTGCCCAGGCCGCAGGCACGCATGCGCGATCCCCTCCCGCCTCACTGCCCAGGCCGTGGGCACGCATGTGCATTCCTGCCTCACTGACCAGGCCGCAGGCACGCATGCGCATTCCTACCTCACTGCCCAGACTGCAGGCACGCATGCGCGATCCCCTCCCGCCTCACTTCCCCGGACCGTGGGCACGCATGCGCACAGCCGCAGCGCTCCACGGTGCGGGCCTTGGTGCGGGGTCGAGCCATCCTTGCCTTCCTGCCCCGGCTGGGTCGGCGGTGCAGACCCTCCGCTGTCTACTCCAGGTCCATTTGCTGCATGCTGTCTGCGGGCTGCGAACCCGCGTCCTCATGCGCGGGAGAGCCCCCCGCCTGCCCTCTGCGCAGCCAGCCAGCTCCTTCCCGGGTCCCGCCCTGTCCATCGTATCGGCTTCCTCCAAAACCCGTGAAGCAGGGTGACCAGGCCGATCAATCGCCGGCTGATGTGAGACCAGGCTGACCAATAGCTGGCCGATATGCACCCAGGCCGATCAATCACTGGCTGATGTGCACTGAGGCCGATCAATCGCCGGCCGGCTTCCGGCCAGGCCTGTCCCTGGCTCTCTTAAACCACAGCCAGACGCGCTTCCTGACATTTTCCAGTAGGTTCCAGTGAAAGATTCATCCCAGCCCCTCCAACAAATGAGGGCCAGGGACCTCGCCTCACCTCACCAGGCCCGGGATGTAACCCCAGGCCCTGTGCACAGACAGGAACAGAAGATCCCACGCTCGCAGTGTGGAGATGGCTGGAAGACTGCTTTACATGGAGACGGCGGTGCTTCTGTGTGGGGAGGACCCACAGGATGAGGACCAACAGAGGATGAACAGGAGGACGGACAGGAGGACCAACAGGAGAAGGACGGACAGGAGGACCGACAGCAGGACCGACAGGAGGAGGACCAATAGGAGGCCGAACAGGAGGAGGACAGACAGGAGGACCAACAGGAGGAGGATGGACAGGAGGACCAACAGGAGAAGGACGGACAGGAGGACCGACAGCAGGACCGACAGGAGGAGGACCAATAGGAGGACGAACAGGAGGAGGACAGACAGGAGGACCAACAGGAGGAGGACGGACAGGAGGACCAACAGGAGGAGGATGGACAGGAGGACCAACAGGAGGAGGACCAACAGCAGGACTGACAGGAGGAGGACCAACAAGAGGACGGACAGGAGGACCGACAGGAGGAGGATGGACAGGAGGACTGACAGGAGGAAGACCTACACGAGGAGGACAGACAGGAGGAGGATGGACGGGAGGAGGACACACTTCGCTTGAAGCTGGTTTGTCTATAGATAGAAAGCAATCGCCCTGTTTCTGGGTTCAGAGCCCCAGGGGGCTGCGGGTGGGTCTTGGGCGCCTTGGATATGGGGTTCGGTGCAGAGGTGTCCAGAGGTCTTGGATGTGGGGTTCGGTGCACAGAGGTGTCCAGGCCCCGGGCAGACCTTTCCCAGGTCTGACTGGCGTCATCTTGTGTCCTTGGTGGAGAAAGGTAAAGGCTGTTCCCAGGCGCTGTCCCCCAATCCCGTACCCTGAACCCCGAGGCTTTCCATCTCCCTGGGACCCCCGTTTCCCAGCCTCCACCCTGTTTAGGCCCCGATCAACTCAGCGCCACTGCACCAGGCCCCCTGTCCAGCCCTCTCCCCCAGGTCCCAGGCTATCCATCCCAGGCCCCCTGTCCCAGGCCCCCATGGCGTCCCTCCCCTCTCTCCACTGGAGTTGATCAGGTTTGTTGGGATGTTTTTCCTGTTCTTCCTTTATTCTGCCTCCCTCTGTGGCTCAGTTTCCTCACTGTGTTAAGTGCATTTGAGGTCGCAAGTTTTTGGGGAGACATGAGTCCACTCACCATCAACAGCCTTTTTTTTTTTTTGATAGGTCATGGGGCTTGAACTCAGGGCCTGGGCGCTGTCCCTCAGCTCTTCAGCTCAAGGCGAGTGCTCTACCACTTGAGCCACAGCTCCACTTCCAGCTTTTTGCTGGTTCTTTCGTGGTAAGAGTCTCACAGGCTTCCCTGGCTGGGCTGGCTTTGAACCGGGATCCTCAGACCTCAGCCTCCTGAGTAGCTGGGGTGACAGGCATGAGCAGGCTCCTCCTCGCCCTTGAAGGAGTTAAACCAACTTTGGCTGGGGTGATCTGACTGGACGGACAGGCTCGGAGGAATGCGGCCACGCAGGAATCCCGGCAGCCCTGGGGCTGGGAGTGGAGACAGATCACCAGGCCTGGGAGGTCGAGGGTCGTGGAGGGTCAGGTCAGGCATCTCTGAGTTGTAGAATTGAGGCTGGCGAGCGCGTGGCACTTGGGCACTTGGTGGTAGCAGGAAGCGGTTAGCAGAGTTTGTCCCAGCCTCCCTGGTCCACATTCCTTCTGGAAGCTTCCCACCACTCCATCCTTCCTACAGCCAATCACAGCATCCTAGCTGTGGGAGGAGGGGGTGGAGGACCAGGAGGGAGGGAAGGGGGAGGGGAAGGGGGAGAGGGAAGAAGTAAGCAGGGCATGAAGGAAGAGAGAGAACTCATTCCTCTCGATTTTGGGCAACTCCCTATTCTCAGCATTACAACACAGCACAATGTGTCCCCACCTTTTAAAATATGCGCCCTGGCTCACGCCTGTCACCCCAGCGACTCAGGAGCTGAGATCTGAGGATCACAGTTCCAAACCAGCCGGGGCAGGGAAGCCCTTGAGACTCTTCTTTTTTGGGGGGGAGGGGGAGGGAGGCCCGGTCGTGGGGCCTGAACTCTGGGCCTGTCCCTCAGCTCTTCAGCTCAAGGCTAGCGCTCTACCACTTGAGCCACAGCGCCACTTCCGGCTTTTTTCTTATGTGGTGCTGAGGAATCGAACCCAGGGCCTCGAGCATGTAAGGCAAGCGCTCTACCACTGAGCCACCTTCCCAGCCCTGCCCTTGAGACTCTTATCTCCATTAACCACCAAAAAGCAGGAAGTGGCGCTGTGGTTCAAGAGGTAGAGCACCAGCCTTGAGCAAAAGAAACTCAGGGACAGCGCCCAGGCCCTCGGTACAGGGCCCCAGGGTCCTCTAGGCCTGGTGGGGTGAGGGGAGAGGGAGGGGCAGATAGCAGGAGGGGAGGGGAAGGAGAGGGAGGGAGGAAGAGGAGGGGAGAGAGAGGAGAGGGCCCTACCCCCCAGGGCTGGGTTGTTTCTAGAAAGAATCATTCCCTTTGGTTACTGCTGTACTTGGGTGGCAGAGACTGTGGGGTTTCCTCTGTGTGTATGTGTGTGTGTGTGTGTGTGTGTGTGTGTGTGTGTGTGACCTAGGCCTTGAACTCAGGGCCTGGGTACTGTCCCTGAACTTTTTTTGCTCAAGGCTGGTGCTCTACCACTTGAACCATAGTGCCACTTCCTGCTTTTTGGTGGTGAATGGAGGTAAGAGTCTCAAGGGCTTCCTGCCCTGGCTGGCCTCGAATCTCCATCCTCATATCTCAGCCTCCCGAGTAGCTGGGATAACAGGCATGAGCGCCAGGGCCTGGCCTGCAGAATCTTTTCTAGGGCTGTGAGGAGCCGGGCAGCTGGCTGGCTGGATCAGGGAGGTCAGCGACTCTCCCAGCCATCTCCTGTCTTCCTCCCGAAGGTTCTTCAATGACAGGTGTGAGACTCTGGCGCTTGGCTATTTTCTTTTTTTCTTGTTCCTTCTACCTCAGCCTCCTGACCCCACTATCCTCTTCTTCAAAACCACACAACCATGCCCCCCCCCATACGTGGGCCCTGTGTGTCCTAACCCATGTCCTGTGGAGAATTGGGTGTGGGGGGTGGGAATGAACAAAGCAAAAGGCCCAGGGCGGAGAAGTGTTCTGTGCTCTACAGTCAGTGTCTTAAGTGTTGTGGATTGCTCGGCGCTCCACAGTCAGTGTCTTAAGTGTTGTGGACTGCTGGTTAAACAAATGCCGATCAAGGCGTTTAAACACAATAGAGGGCGGACCAGCCGACACCCAGCTGTCCACCAATCAAATTCGTTCTGAGGCCGAAGGCAGAGTGGCCCTCCCTCCCCCCCCCCTCCTGCCCCACCCCCACCCCCAACTCTCCCAGAGCTTTCTAGAAGCTAATTTGCCTAGGAAAAGAAATGGCCAAAAGAGACGCAGTGGGTGATCGGCCTCCCCTGGAAAGTCCTTAGAGACACAAATTGTCTACACAGTCTAGAACTTGTGTGTGTGTGTGTGTGTGTGTGTGTGTGTGTGCGCGCGCGCGCGTGCCAGTCCTGGGACTGGAACTTGAACTCAGGGCCTAGACGCTGTCCCTGAGCTTTTTCACACAAGGCTGGCGCTCCACCACTTGAGCCACAACTCCACTTCGAGCTTTTTTTTTTCTTTTTTGAAAGTTAATTGTAAATCAGAGTCTAAAGGACTTTCCTGCCTTTAAAACCGCAATCCTCGGATCTCAGCCTCGAGAGGAGCTGGTATTACAGGTGTGAGCCACCGGTGCTTGTCTGTCTAGAACTTTTAAGCCTTTGTCTGTACAGAGCTGTCTCTGGGCAGCGGGAGGAGGTAGGAAAACATCGGCGAAGGTTGGCCAGAAGAAACACCATGTACCAAAGTCCAGACTGAGAATTCAGAATCGGGGCCCAGGCACCGGTGACTGGTACCTGTAATCCCAGCTAGTCTGGAGACCGAGATCTGAGCATGGGCTGTTCGAAGCCAGCCCTGGGCAGGAAAGTCTGTGAAATTACCATCTCAAATTAAGCAAACACACAAGGCAAAAGTGGAGCTGTGGCTCAAATGGTAGAGCACTCGGCAGCCTTGAGCAGACAGAGCTCAGGGACAGGATCAGGCCCTGAGTTTAAGCCCAAGAATGGCACCAACATGTGTGTTGGTGTGCACGCGCACACACACACAAAGGAATTCAGAAACAGGGTGCAGGCTTATTTCAAGAGTGAAATCAAAGACTACTGCTGAGAAAAGGGAATTAAGTGATGGTTGTTTTAGGGGATAAAACACAAGGATGTACTCCACCCTGCCGGCAGACAAATGGGGACCCAGAGCTAATCATGGTGAGGAGTGTGGGGGGGGAGGGAGGGGGTGGGGTGGGGGTGGGGAGGAAGGGGAGACCATGCCATGGTCACGTGGTCTGGAGGAAATTTGGAGTGGAGCCAGAGAACCGGGATTTCAGTTTCACTGGTCTGCCTAACAATACTCCCTGCTTGCTTGTTATTTTTGCCAAGAGCTGGTTAACACAACCACAATCACCATTTAGACAAGAATGAAGGGCCTTTTCTGGGGGAGAGGGGGGGTTGAACTCAGGGCCTGGGTGCTGTCCCTGAGCTCTTTCACGCAAGGCTGGCGCTCTACCACTTGAGCCACAGCTCCATTTCCAGTTTTCTGGTGGTTCACTGGAGATCAGAGTCTCATACTTTCCTGCCCGGGCTGGCTTTGAACCGCGATCCTCAGATCTCAGCCTCCTGAGCAGCTGGGATGACAGGCGTGAGCCACAGAGGACCAGCAGAATCTGGGATCTCTGAGCCCCAGCAGTGACAGGACTCACCTCCTATGAAAGCAGATTTGGGGATCCACTGCCCACACCCCTCCCCCAGGGCTTCCTTAAGACTTCTTGGAAATTCAACATTTAAGCCAGCAAGCTCACTATGGATTTTGTTTGTTGGTTCACGGAGGAGAAATCACAGTTCTTGGTTGTTGCTTTCTTCTCGGTGCTGATCTTTAGGGTGCTGATCTTCAGCGCGAACCTCTCCTGGTTCAGCGATAGTTTAACCCCACGCCCTGTTCCTGGCAACCCATCCCCACCTCCCGGCCTCTGGGTGGCGGATGAATAAGATGGGTGGGAAATAACCCAAGAACCCAGAGGCTGGGACGCGGTGACTCAGCTTAGGCTGGGAGCCTTGTCCCTCGCTGACCGGCCAGCAGAGGGAGCCCGAGAGGCCTCGGGGCCACAGGCGGCCAGCCATGCCGGCTCCACCCCGCAGACAGCAGATCTCAACATGAAAACACTCATCCTGAAAACAGTCCTCCTCCTCCTCCCCCCCCTCTCCCTCCTCCCCTCCTCTTCCCTTCCTCCACCCCTCCTCCTCCTTCCCTCCTCTTCCTTCTCCTGTTCCTCCTCCTCTTCCTCCTCTCCTCCTCCTCCTCCTCTCCTTTTCTTCTACTTCCTCCTCCACCTCCTCCCTCTTCCTCCTCCTCTCCTCCTCTAGCTCCTCCTCCTCTACCACCACCTCCCCATCCTCCTCCTCCCCCTCCCCCTCATCTGGAGATGAAGCAGGCCATCTTGCAACGTGTCTGGTCTCTGCCCCACTGCCCAAAGCCCAGAATGTTCCCGCCCTGGCCCCACCCCCACCCTGCAAAGCCACAGGGATCTGGGGCTCCTAAGTACAGTTGCAGAAGAGAAATAAATGCGCAGTGTAAGCCCCCTCCCTTCAACCCCTCCATGTCTTTTTCTCCATTCTGTTTTTGTGCCCGTCCTGGGTCTTGAACTCAGGACCTGGGCGCTGTCCCTGAGTTCTTTCACTCAAGGCTGGTGCTCTACCACTTGAGCCACAGCTCCACTTTCAGTTTTCTGGTGGTTCACTGGAGATTAGAGTCTCATGGACTTTCCTGCCTGGGCTGGCTTGGAACTGTGATCCTCAGATCTCAGCCTCCCGAGTAGCTGTGATGACAGGTGTGAGCTACTTGGGAGGCTGAGATCTGAGGATCGAGGTTCAAAGCCAGCCCAGGCAGGAAAGTCTGTAAAAACTCTTATCTCCAGGAAACCACCAAAAAGCCGGAGCAAAGGGTGGAGGGCTAGCCTTGAGCCCAAAAGCTCAGAGACTGCGCCCAGGCCTTGAGTTTAAGCTCCTTGATGGACCCCTCAACCACCCCCCCAATAAAGACTTTTGGGGTACTATGTCCTTTGAGCAAAACCAAACTCCATGGTGAATACAACAAAAGCACCAAGTTTACAACCTAAGCCCATTTAAAAGAAGAAAGAAGGAATTGGAGGGGCTGTGTGGTGGGGGCGGGGCGGGGGATGGGGAGCCTTGGGCCCAGAGGGGCCAAATAAATAAATAAATGAATAAACAGTAAACTGGGGCGGGGAGGGGAGGGCGGGAGCCGGAGGGAGGGCCAGGCCCTGGGAGGCTCCAAAGGCCCTCACCACAAAAGGCTGAAACCAACACAACAGTCACCAGATCCAGTTCTGGGCGGTTTGAGCCGGTTTCTGAGCTGGGTGGAGAACAACAGCCAGAGGCTGAGTGGGTTTGTGTCCCCGCCCTCTTCCCTCCCTCCTTCCCTCCCTCCCTCCCTCTCTCCCTCCCTCCCCCCTCCTAGGGTGGGGGTGGTGGTGAGAGGGAAAACGCGGACTGGATTCTCCCGGTGGTTATTTATGTTTGTGTTCCATTGTGTTGTTTGTATTTGTCTGTGCTCACCAGGAAGTGGGGCCTGGCGCCGAGCAGGCTGGAGCCTCGAGCTATTTCCTGGAGCAGCAGAGCCGGCTGGAAGATCAGGTCTGGAGCCTGGCCTCGCAGAGGCCAGGGGAGGAGGAGGAGAGACGGAGGCCCAGCCTCCAGCCCAGATCCAGGCCAGGAGGCCACTGCGCCCGCCCCTGACTGCCCTTGTCAGGGGAGAGGGCGGCCAGCGCCCCAGGGCTGGGCCCTCTGGGCTGGGGGGGAGGGCTGGCCTGCTGGTGTGGGGGGGTGCTCTGTGGGTTCTGGGTGTGGGACAGGCCTGGGGCTTGGAGACCAGCCCCAGCGTTTCACACCGCCCGTCCACACCCGTCTGACTGTTGCACAACCTTGCACACCCAGCCCTGCAGCTGCCTCCCGCCCCACCCCTGGGGGGGAGGGGAGAGTGGGGGGCCCTACCCTCACCACACACCCACAAACAACCCTTGGTCCACGAAGACACACTGTGGGGCGGGACACCCCCCCCAGGGCCCCTCCCAGCCTCCACCACACCTGGGAGGCCCACTGGGCCTCAGTCCCGCGTGTGATCACGAGATTGGCCCCAGTCCAGGCTGACCACATCCTGAGGCCAAGGTGGGCCCAAAACAGCAGCAGCCCGCCCTCCGCCCTGTGTTCTAGACGCTGTGGACAAAGTCCAGGTCAGCGGGGGACAGGGGAGAGGCTGGGCGGAGGCCGGCGTCCTTTCCCTCCCTCCCAAGCGTTCACTCATGTTTAGAAGCCAGGCCACACTGCCCACGGCTCACACCCATCGTCCCAGCGGCTCAGGAGGCTGAGATCTGGAGCATCACGTTTCAAAGCCAGGAAAGTTCACGAGACTCCTATCTCCAGCGAACCAGCAAAAAGAAAATTCCAAAGTGGAGCTGCGGCTCAAGTGGTAGAGCGCCAGCCTTGAGTGAAATGCTCGGAGACGACGCCCAGCCCCGGAGTGCACGCCCCAGGACCAGTGCACAAGCATGCACGCACACACACAAGAATTTTCAGATTGCAGGGTTTCTCAAGACCTGAGCCTGTGGGGGCGACAGGAGGAGCCGTGGAGCCGGTCAACCTTCCCAAGGCTTTGGCGGGGAGGAAGGTTTTTAGGGGTTCAGAGATGCCCTGGGGGAGAGGAAGGGGGTTCCACACTGTTTCATTCTGTGTACCACCCGTGGGCAGTGGGCAGTGGACCGGGCTCTGAACACACAACCAGAGACGTGTTTGCTTAGGTGTGACTTTGAGGCTCCATTGGCTACAGGCACGGTTCCGGTTGTTGCTCATTGTGCAACTTATTAAGGAAGTTCTTTCCATGAACCAGTAGGCCTGGGCAGCCGTGCACCCCGCCGGGGCCTCTGTTGAGTTTGTGAAAGTCTCTCCACGTGAAGACCCAGTGAACTGAAAATCACAGTGATCCTGAGAAGATTAAGTCTGAGCTTCAGATAAACACACTAAAAATTTCACATCATCTTTTTGTAATATGTGTGTGTGCCCGCGAGTGTGCATGCACCCACGCGCGCGTGCATCTCCTAGGCTTGAACTTGGGGTGGAGGCTCTGTTTGAGCTTTTGTGCTCCAGGCTGGAGCTCTACCACTTGAGCCACAGCTCCACTTCCGGCTTTTTGCTGGCTCATTGGAGATGAAAGTCTCATGGACTTTCTTGCTTGCGCTGGCCTCCGCCTCCGGGGTAGCTGGGAGGACAGATGTGAGCCACCGGTGTTTGGCTAACATTTCCCGCCTTAATCGACTTCATTCCTATGGATTCAGGGCAATCGACCCCATTTTAGAGATGTGGAAAATGGAGATTGGGAGAGTTGGTTTCTTCCTTACTTTACGGTAGGCAGGGCAGGGCCCAGCCCCTGGGACCCAGTCCCTTACTGGGGTGACCCCATCCCGGGCCCTGTGACCCCGTCCCTCACTGGGGTGACCCCTGCTCTCCCCAGGGCCCTGTCCCTGCCTTCTGCCAGCTTGCAGTCCCGTCAAGTTTGTGTTTTTCCCTCAAAGTAACTCAGCACCAGCTGGCCTGGGGCATCTCCATCTTTCCTGCCTCCCTGCCGTCACCATGGCAACCCCGCAGGGGGGGCGCGCCTCCCTTCCCCTCTCCAGCCAGGGCCCCAGCTCTGCCTTTTGCAATCCACCACCCCAGCGGAGGTTGAGGGGGTGCTTTTGTCCCTGAGAAAGGGATTCCTGAGCTTCCTGTGCGTCTTTCTCTTATTCCTTTTTGCTTCTGATTCTCTGTGGCCGCGTCCCCTTTGCACCCATTTTACAGATGGGGGAACTGAGGCCAGGGTCGGGGGTGGGGGGTGGGGAGTGGATTTGATCATGGTGGCCAGACCCTGCTGATCCTTGGGCTCTCTTTTGCAATGACCCCTCCCCCCCTCGCTCTCCAGCCCTGCCCCTCCCCCCACCACAGGGGAGGAGGAGGAAGGGAGAAGGAGGAGCTGGAGGAAAAGGAGGGGGAAAAAGAGGAGGAGGTAGAAGGAAAGGGGAGAGGAGGTGGAGAGGAGGGGGGAGAAGGAGGAGGAGAGGGTAGAGGAGGAAGAAAAGGAAGAGGGAGGAGGAGGAAGGAAAAGGAGGAGGAGGGGCTAGGAGGAAGGAGAAGGAGGAAGCAAGAGAGGAGGAAGTGGAAGAGGAAGGAGAGCACTTGGCCTCCAGCTCCGCCCGCCAGCCTCCACCCCGCCAGCTCAGAGCCTCCTCCCAGGACCCCAGCTGGGGCCTGTAATCCCCACAGCTTTCCCGGTGGCTCAGCCCTGGGCCTGCAGAGTTGTCCCCAGGCCTGCCTAGCGTGCCCCCCCAGGGGTCAGTGTCCACCCCCCTCCCCACCATGGCTCCCGCCTGTCATCCCAGCTGCTCAGGAGGCTGAGATCTAGAGGATTGCCGTTCAAGGCCAGCCTGGGGAAGGAAAGTCTGTGAGACTCTCATCTCCCATGAATCTGGTTCTGTGGCTCAGGGACAGCGCCCAGGCCTTGAGTTCAAGGCCCAGGACTGACAAATAAAAAGAGGGAAAAATCAAAGAAAGGAAAGCAGCGGGAAGCAGAGAGGCTGGTGCGGCTGCATCTCCCTGCTTTCATCGGCCCAAACTTCAACTTTTCCGCACAGAGCCAAAATCCTACAGAGCTTCCACAGCCGGCCACGCAAGAATCACTAAATGGGACCATGAAGGGAACAGGAGGGGGAGGGGCAGGGAGGGGGAGGGGAGGCTTTGCTGCAGCCCCTGAGGACCAGGCTAGCAGTCCACTGGGAGCCCAGGCCCCGCCCCAGAGTGACTGGCATGGACGCTAACCAATGAGAAAGGCAGTTGGTCAGCAGGCCTCATTAACCCTTTCCTTGGGTCTGGCTTTGGACAGGCCTGGGAATGGAAGGGGATGGGCAGGGGTCAGGAGAGGGAGGGGACAGGAGAGCTGGGCGTGGGGTGCTGGCCCCCACCTAAGGCTCTGGAAGTGTTTTATAAACCAAGCAGGGCAGTCGGGTACGCGGCAGCTCACGCCCATCATCCCAGCTACCCAGGAGGCTGAGAGCTGAGGATGGTGGTTCAAAGCCAGGCAGGGCAGGAAAGTCCATGAGACTCTTGTCTCCAAGGAACCATCAAAAAGCTGGAAGGGGTGGTGTGGATCAAGTGGTAGAGTGCCAGGCTTGAGTCAGAAAGCCAAGTCAGAGCATATGGTCCTGAGTTCAAGTCTCAATGTCATAGAAGGGAGGGAGGAAAGTTGGAATGAAGGAAGGAAGAAAGGAAAGGAAGGAAGGAAGGAAGGAAAGAGAAGGAAGGAAGGGAGAGAGGGAGGGAGAGAGGGAATGAAGGAAGGAGGGAGGGAGGAAAGGAAGGAGGGAGTTTCCAAGCCTGAATAACTTGTTAATTTGCTTTCCCAAATCCTTTTCCTCCTCCCCCAGAGCCTTGGTTGGGAACACTGCCTTGTAGGACACATCGAGCTGGTGGTGGTTGGCCCGTGTAATTTCTTCTTTAACTTTTTTTCTTATTTTATTTATATTTTTTAATCTTGTAAGTAAGTAATACATCAGAAAATCCTGGTTCCAAAGTTAGCCCGGGCTGCTACGCCCTTCCCCGGAATGAGTTGGCCTCTGGCTGTAAAAGAGAACAAAGAATCTATGCAGAGCCGGCCAGAGGCTCTGCCCTTCCCCCCAAAAACACAACTCACCGGAAGTAGCTAAGACAAAATGGGTGCTCCTCTCCAAAAAGAACACCCTCCCCCCCCCCCCCCAGAAGATTCACTGGAAACAGAGAAGAGCCTCACCTGGAGTTTGGGGGTGGGGAGGAAGAGTTGGAGTCTAGGGATGGGCTAAAGTCAGGAGCTGGGGTGGTGAAAAGGAGGTTCAGAAATCAACATCCCAGGAAGCAAAATCCCAGAGCAGAAGCTGAGGTGGGTGGAGGCCAGGGGTGGAGGCTCAGGGAGGGAGCAGAGGCTGATGGAGGCCAGGGGTGGAGGTTTGGCGAAGCTGGATCTCATCAGAGTACTGCGCCCTTCCTCCTTTGTTCTGTTTTTGGTGTCAGTCCTGCGGTGACTTGAACTCAGGGCCTGGGTGCTGTCCCTGAGCTTTTTCACTCAAGGATGGCGCTCTACCACTTGAGCCATAGCTTCACATCCAGTGTGGTGGTGGTTCACTGGAGATAAGGGTCTCACGGCCTTTGCTTCCCCAGGCTGGCTTTGAACCGTGATCCTCAGATCTCAGCCTCCTGAGTAGCGGGGATGACAGGCGTGAGCACCAAGGCCCAGTCTGCCTAAGATGTTTAACAAAGCTCTGGACAGGGTGTCCTCATTCTATCCGTCAGGATACAGAGTGGACTGATGCGGGCCGGTCTTGTTCTTCTCAAAGCAATATTCCAGCTCTCGAGAAGCCTCCAGGAACAGGAGGAAGTGTCACGTTTATTCGAGGCAGTCCTGAGTCCGGCTAACACTTGGAAAAGACAAAGTCTGGGTGAGAGGAGCAGCTTCAGCCCTCCCCTCCCTCCCTCCCTCCCTCCCCAGGAGTCCGTGGCTGGGGCGGCACCCAGGTATCCCCTGGTCACAGCCTCCTGCTCCCCTTCTAGAAACTCCGCTGGACAGCCAGTCATTGTATTCATGGGCACTTGTCTTTCTGATGGAACAACTCCAGGGGGAGAAGGACTTACCCTGACTCCTTGCAGAGATTTCCACCAACTGCAGCGGGGAGAACGTCGAAAGGAAGAGTATCTCTTATCATGGTGGCCAGGAAGCAGAGAGAGAGAGAGAAAAGTGGGGAGGAGAGGAGAGAGACAGAGGAAGAGAGAAAGAGCAAAGGAAAGAGACAGTGGGGAGAGAGGGAGGACCCCCTCCCCTGCCCCCAGCTGTTTCTCCCTTTCCTTTGACTCCACCCGAGGCCCAGCCCTTGCAATCTTTCCGACTGGCTTCAGCGCCATCTCCCCCCATCTGCTGTTAACCTACTCCGGCCGCTAGGTTTCGGCTTTTGCAACGAGACTCTAGTGGTTGGTTGTTGTTCTTTGCTTTCCTGTTACTTTAGTTTTTTGTTTTTGGATTTTTTTTTTAGTTATGATAAAGGTGACATGCAGAGAGGTGACCGTGACGTCTTTGTGGACCAGGTCCCCCCTTCCCTCGCTCTCTCCCTCCCGTCCCACCCACGTTTCCCACAGAGTGTCCAGTGAGACTCGAGTGTTTTTGTTGTTGTTTCTTTGGTCGGTCGTGAGGACTGAACTCAGGGCCTGGGCGCTGACCCTGAGCTCTTCAGCTCAAGGTGGTGCTCTACCACTTGAACCACAGCACCACTTCCAGTTCTCTGGTTGTTGGGTCTTCGTCCGGGGTCCGAGGAAAGGTAAGTGCGGCCGCTCCCCCGTTCCCCAGCCTCCCTTAGCCCTGGAGGCAATCAGACGCAGCGGGGAGTCAAATCAAGCAGGAACTCGTTTATTAACAGGGAGCATCCCCTTTTTAAAGCAAAAGACTGCGTGGGAGGGGAGGAAATGGAACCAACCAATCACTGTAAAGGCCGCACCCTATCATGTACCTAAGCTTCCCTGAGTTGTTTACACACTGAACCTAAACAAATCCCGCTCTGCCCACTCAACTTCCTCTCAGGGCCATCTTTGCTGCCTGTGTTCCCCACAGATTTCCCCACATCTGGTGGTTCATTGGAGATGAGACTCTCATGGAATTTCCAGCCCAGGCTGGCTTTGACCTGCGATCCTCAGATCTCAGCCTCCTGAGTATCTGGGATGACAGGTGTGAGCCATGGGCACCTGGCTAATTTCTAGGCCCAGTACTATATTCTTAGATGTAAAACCTACTGCTAGATACTCAATCTTGTGCACACGCGCACACGCGTGCGTGCACACACACACACACACGTGTTCTGGGGCTTGAGCTCAGGGCTTTGAGCTTTCACTCAGTTTCTTTTGGCTCAAGGACACCGCCCCACCATTCAAGCCACACCACTACTTCTGGCTTTTTGTTGGTTTACTAGAGATAAGAGTTGCATGGATTTCTCTGTCCCAGGCTGGCTTTGAACCGTAATTCTCAGATTTCTTCCTGGGTAGCTGGGCTGCTGGGCTGCGTGCCCAGCAGTGCTTTGGTGGGGGTAGGAGGGGAGACACAATAGAACTTCCCTTTATTCTGTCATGGTTTCCCGCCCTGATTTAGTTCCTCCTGTGGATGAACAAAAGAATTCATGAGGTGGGGGGAGAGAAGGAGAGAGAGGGAGAGAGAAAAAGAGAATCATTGTTTGTCTTTAGACCTCAAAAGAAACATGGGACATAGGAATGCTAGGGAAGATCTTTTGGGTTATTTTTTGTTGTTGTCTTTTTATTTCCAACTCTCATTAATTCTTAGTTGGGAAGAATTACAAATTAACCCCAGTCATACAATTTGCGACCTTCAGGACCACTTCAGGGCCTGGTGCCGCGTACCTGTACTTCCAGGTTGGAACCAGCCAACGCAGAGGTAGTGAGAGTGTGTCTCAAAAAACAAACGAACAAAAACAATAAATACCGGGCTGGATGTCAGACGGTGGATCCCGCCTGTCATCCCAGCTACTCAGGACGCTGAGATCTGAGGATTGCGATTCAAAGCCAGCCTGGGCAGGAAAGTCCTTGAGACGCTTATCTCTACTTGACCAAATGGAAGCTGGCAATGGAGCTGTGGTTCAAGTGGTAGAGCGCCCAGCCTTGAGTGCACAAAGCTAGGGGACCACAGCCCGACCCTGAGTTCGAGTCCAGGTGCTGACGCAATAAGCAAACTCAGCAACAGACACAAAAAGGCGTGAGGACACATCTCAGTTGTCGGGGTCCTCGAGCAGTAGGTGGAAGGCTCTGGGTTCGATTCCCGCTCCCGACTTGCCCAATGGTGTCAGGAAGTTTTCAGATCAGGAGAGGGTCACACGGTGGGTGGAGGGGAGGAGGAAGACGCCACCTTGGGCCTCTGCGGGTGGCCTTGCACTCAAATGACCTCTGGCTTGGCCAGTCCAGGCAGCGTTGGGTCCTCTCTTATCCAAGGTCTTCTTCCGTTAGCCTGATGCAGTCGGCCTTGAAGAAAATAAAATAATAAGGCCACCCAGTGTTCACAGTACTGCCCTCAGGAGCTGGAGGAGAGACTGAAGAAGACCAACAAATGCACAGATGATAGAATCAAATCGTAAAATTCCCCTACAACTTCCCCCTTCTCATGGGCCTCGGTACTTTCCGTTTTAAATGCATAAAAACCAGCCGGGTGCCAGTGGCTCACACCTGTCATCCTAGCTACGCAGGAGGCTGAGATCTGAGGATCACAGTTCAAAGCCAGCCCAGGTAGGAAAGTCAGTGGGACTCTTTATCTCCAATAAACCACTAGAAAACGGGAAGTGGTGCTGTAGCTCAAGTGGTAGAGCGCTTGCCTTGAGCTGAAGAGCTGAGGGACAGCGCCCAGGCCCAGAGTTCAAGCCCCACGACCAACAACAACAACAAAAAAGTCCAATGACAGCGTGAGATCCTGAATTCAAGCTCTGGGAATCAACACAAAAAGGAAAAATTAAGAAAAAAAAAAAAAAAGAGAAAGAAAGAAGGAAAGAGAGAAAGAAGGAAAGGAAAAAGAGTTGTTCCATTAGCTTCGTTGTCCATACTTTAGGCCTATATCTTCCCCAAAGATTTTAGAACACGTTTGGAGTATGGAGATTAAAATCTGGTATTTGGCTAGAACGCAAAATGGCGCTATTTAATCATACAGTTGGGCCGGCTGGGGCTGAAGCCAGTGGCCATTACGAAGCGCACGCGATGGGTGTTGTAACTCCTGCACGCTGGTGGTAGAAGGTAAGAGGAAGATTGGAGAAGTAGGCACAATAAGGCTTCACTTCAGAACCCTGTGGTTCTGGCTTCAAAAGCGACAGGATCTGGTGTCTGACAATCATCTTCAGCTGGAAGACAACACAGGGTGGGTGGTGGAGAAGCCTGACAGGCCATTTACAGTGAATTGAGAAACACTGGATTAATGATGCCTGACTCCTGGGTAACCACAGTTAGGGCTGGAGAGCTCTGGACCCATGAGTCTCTCACCGATGGAGCTGTGGGAGGCGGGGCCTGGCTTTGCCCTGTGCACTTCCTGTGACTGTTCCACTCTGCTTCCTGTCAGTCCTGAGGTGAGCAACTCCACCACACCCTCTCCCCTTCTCCGCGGACATCTCTCCTCCCTTGAAGTGGCATGTAGAAATGTCTCCCCGACGCAGGAGGCCAGGGCAGGGTGGGGACCCGTGGCTCGGGGGTTGGTTGGAGGGTAAAGGGCTTGTAGAACTTAAGGCTTGGTCAGCTCGTGGACATCTGGGATGGAGGAACTCGGGTTCTGAAGAGATGAGCCCCATGACAAAGGATCCAAGGCCTTCAGGCTGGGGGGTGGGCATCGCTGCGTGGTCGAACCCCAAGTCCTGTGGTCCAGAGGGGGTACAAGAATAAACTCGTTCATAAGAATTTCTCTGGCGCAGAGAGCATGACCCTGCTCATCTAGGGTCACATGATGTTGTGTATCCCTAGGACTCATTTTACAGTGCTCCCCAGCCACTCAGGGGCCAACCAGCCATGGCTCAGGGTGCTCAACCACCACTTGACTGGTGTGAGTCTGACGGGTACCGCAGGCATGCACGATGGCATGAGGGCTCATCGTCAAGTCAAGGCTGTGGTGGAGACCCCAGGACATTAGAGGTGTCAGCAAGAGGGAAGATGTGCTGAGGATAAAGCCCCACAGTCAGAGGGAGAGACAGGTCATGGGGCCTACAGATAGCCGATTGACGCCCGCCCAGGCAGGGAAGTCCATGATATTCTTTTTATTTATTTAGTCAGTTGTGGGGCTTGAACTCAGGGCCTGGGTGCTGTCCCTGAGCTTCTTTTGCTCAAGGCTGGTGCTCTACCACTTGAACCACAGCTCCACTTCTGGTTTTCTGATGGTCCATTGGAGATAAAAATCTCACAGACTTTCCTGCCCAGGCTGGCTTCGAACTGTGATCCTCAGATCTCAGCCTCCTGAGTAGCTGGGATGACAGGCGTGAGCCACTGGCTTTCAACCATTTGTGAGCCAACCAGCAAAAAGCCAGAAGCTCAGGTGTGGCTCTGATAGTAGAGTGCCAATTGGACTGAGAAAGCCAAGTGTGAGTGTGAGGCAGAGTTCAAGTCCCAGTGTCAGCAACGCGCGTGTGTGCACGCACGCACACACACACATACTTCAATTAGATCTTTTTTTCATCTCACTAGCTCATAAATATCTGAATTTCCTGTCTACTCTGATCTGTATCTTTATTCTTCCTTGGATCTCCGGAAAGTAATCTTGGCCTCCAACACTATCTGTAGTAAAAACCACCCAAGTTGTACCGACAATTGATACCTCTCTTGTTTACTGTCTCTTTCATGAAGGAGAGAAATTAAAACCAAAGGTAAGTTGACTACAGCAAGGCAATCTTTATGGTAGTGAATTATTTGTCGTGATCTGAAACTTTACTTCTTCGTGTTTATTTTACTGAGGATGGGGCAAAGCTAGCACTCTACCATCTAGCCCCGACATCTTTTTTTTTTTTTTTTTTTGTCGGTAGTGGGGCTTGAACTCTGGGCATGGGTGCTATCCCTCAGCTCTTCAGCTCAAGGCTAGCACACTACCGCTTGAGCTACAGTGCTACTTCCAGTTTTCTAGTGGTTTATTGAAATAAGAGTCTCGTGGACTTTCCTGCTCGAGCTGGCTTTGAACCGTGATCTTCAGATCTCAACCTCCTGAGTAGCTGGGATGACAGGCGTGAGCCACTGGTGCCCGGCTCGACATCATATTTTTATTTATTAATCTTTGGGTTTTTTTTTTGCCAGTTCTGGGGCTTGAACTCAGGGCCTGGGCACTGTCTCTGGGCTCCTTTCGTTCAAGGTTGGCACTCTACCACTTGAGCCATGATGCCACTTCTGGTTTTCTGGTGGTTCGTTGGAGATAAGAGTCTCATGGATTTTCCTTGCCTGGACTGGTTTGAACGATGATCCTCAGATCTCAGCCTACTGAGTACCTGGGGTGACAGTGGTGAGCCGCTGACACAGGGCTCATTTTTTTTTTCAAATTCTTTATTGTGATTAAGTGGTTACCTAATTTCCCAAATTTCACAGTATTGTGGGATAGTGATGCTCAGTTAAATCACAAACACATTCTAACGTTCATGGAACAAATTGTCTATTATGGTCTATAACATTTATGAGTTCTATGAGCTTTACAATACAGTTATTTCTTCCACATTGGGTGATATGTACATTTCTTTTGTTTTGCATAGCATCAGCTGTTCCCTCTTTCCCACTTGTTCCCTCCCTCCCATCGCTGCCATTGAGTTGCTTAGTTCATTTTGGTCAATGTCCAGTGCAGCTGATGGGTCCCGCTGTTGTATGTTTTTCCCTGATTCTCTCTAGTTCTGTGTCCTCCTCCTGGTTTCCCATCAGTGTGCATATATATACCATATATGTGATCAGCAGCATGGGGTTATTTAGTAGTGATTCGGCCAGTTGAGTGGAAGTCCTTTGTTTCTTAAGTCTTGTTAATTTTGTCGTATCACCTAACATTTTGGATTTAACATCCACTTATCAGGGAGACCATGTGCCATTTGTCTCTTTGCACTTGGCTTACCTCGCTCAACATGATTTCTTCTAGCTCTATCCATTTCCCTGCAAATGCCATTACTTTGTCCTTTCTAATGTCTGCATAATATTCCATTGTGTATAGATACCAAAATTTGGGCATCTGGGTTGTTTCCATATCCTGGCCATTGTGAACAGTGCTGTAATAAACATGGAGGTGCATGTGTCCTTGTATACTGGTTCCTGTTGTTCAGGATAGATGCCTAGAAGTGGTATGACTGGGTCATAAGAGAGGTCAATATTTAGCTTTCTGAGGACCCTCCAGACTGCTTTCCAAAGTGGTTGCATAAGTGTACATTCCCACCAGCAGTTCCTCTTTCTCTGCATCAGGGCTCATTTTTTATTTTTCATCAAACATTGCAATTGAATGGTCACTAGTCTGCTTTTCATGATTATGAAGAGATATCTGAGGCAGGTTAAGTTTAGAGACAGAAGAGGTTTATTTGGGAGATTCACAGAAAAACCACACTGTCAGCTCGGTCTGAGTGTGGCATCTTGCTCACTGGGGCATGCGTAGTTCAGGTTTTCTGTCCTTCTCCTTAGCACACCACCAGGAAATACACTGATGGTAAGTCTGTGAGACTCTTATTTCCACTAAATTACCAAAAATGTAAAATCAAATACAGCTGAAAGTGCATCTGTGGCTCAAGTGGTAGAACGCTCATCTTGAGCAAAAGAAGCTCGAGGATAGTGCCCAAGCCCCAAGTTCAAATCTCAAGATTGGCACCAAAATAAATAAAGAATAAGCCAGGCACTGGTGGCTCATGCCTGTCATCCCAGCTACTCAGGAGGCTGAGATCTGAGGATCATGGTACAAAGCCAACCCGAGCAGGAAAGTCCAAGAGACTCTTATCTACTATAAACTATTCAGAAAAACTGGAAGTGGCCCTGTGGTTCAAGTGGTAGAGCTAGCTTTGAGTTCAGAAAGGCTCAGGGACAGAGCTCAGGCTCTGAGTTCAAGCCCCAGGACCAGCAAAAAAAAAAAAAGAATAAAATAAGTAAAGCCACCACAATTCTCTTGTGAAAAGCCCACTTAATCTCTTCAAAATCAAACTACTGGGGCTGGGGAGGTGGGGGTGGCTCAGTGGTAGAGCGCTTGCCTTGCATGCATGAGTCCCTGGGTTTGGTTCCTCAGTACCACATGAGCAGAAAAAGCTGGAAGTAGTGCTGTGGCTCAAGTGGTAGAGCACTAGCCTTGAGCTGAAGAACTGAGGGACAGCACCCAGGCCCAGAGTTCAGGCCCCACAACCGATCCCTCTCTGCCCCCCAAAACTCAAACTACTTTCTACCAGCCACATCTCTAAACTCAATGGCCAGATCAAATCTCTACTTTTATTCATTCATCTATTCCTGCAGTGACACTGGAGCTTGAATTCAGGGCCTGGAGCTGTTGATTAGAGTTTCTACTCAAGGCTGGTACTCTACCACTTAAGTTATCCATACCTCCACTGTTTTGCTTTTTTTTTTTTTTACTGGTTAATTGGAGATAATAGTCTCTTGGATTTGTCTGCTTGAGCTGGCCTTGAACCTCTATCCTCAGATCTCAGCCTCCTGAGAAACTGAGGCAGATGACAGATTTTCTTGATACCATGAACTAGTGACTTTGGATAATGAATTTGGATGAAGGGGTGACAAACTACACCAGACTTCCATCCCTACCAGAGGAGGTCTGAAATTTGTAGCAAACATTTCAAGGAGAAATTTAGTCAGAGCTCTGAGTTCAACCCTGGTACTACCAAAGACACAATACAGATAATGGAACCAATGATAGACACACTCCCATTTTCCCCAAAACATGGAGTTTTCTTGACTCGCGGAACTTTCCCATTGTAAACTACCGTGAGCAGAATGCTTCCTGGTTAGAGTTTTTGCAAAAGAAACAGATGTAATGTGTCCTTTCCCAGGAAGATGAGCTTATCGAAGTCTGTAGGAATGTAACAGTGTTTGAATTTTTCTTTTTTTAAAAAAAGAGACAATGTTGAAAATGAATAGTTCCCTTTGGGTTGATTTTCTTTCTAAAAACAATGGTTGCAATTTTCAAAATGCTTATTCTATGTGAAAAAAATCACAAATATGATTAGCTCTCCCCCCTCCTTTTTCACTATATTATTTTGTTGATTGTGGGGCTTGAACTCAGGGCCTTGAGCTTTTGTGCTCAAGGCTAGTGCTCTATCATTTGAGCCACAGCTCCACTTCTGGTTTTCTGAGTGGTTAATTGGAGATAAGAGTCTCAAGGACTTTCCTGCTCGGGCTGGCTTTGAATGGTGATCCTCAGTCCTCAGCCTCCTGAGTAGCTGGGATATAGTGTGAACCACCAATGCCCAGCTCCCCATCCCTCCTTTTACTTTTGAACTGAGGGTCTCTTGCTCTCCCTTGGTTCTCCCCAACTTTCCCCTTTCTCCCTGGCTCAAGGCTGGTGCTCAACCACTTGAGCCACATACCTCTACTTCAGGCTTTTTGCTGATCAACTGGGGAGAAGAGTATCTCCTGGACTTTGTGCCTGGGCTTTGAACTGTGATCCTCAGGTCTTCAGATCTCAGCCTCTGTGTGACAGGCATGAGTCACCGGCTCCAGGCCTAATTAGCTTGTCTTTCCAATAAGGAGTAACAATAGCCTAATACATGAATCACAAATGCAATCAGCACCTGATTGGTTCCTGGGAGAACGAATGAGTCAGCCAAAGGGGACAGAGGGAGGCAAGTACTGCCTGCTCCACCGATGAAGACACAGGCCCCAAAGTCCACAGCTAGACAGGAAAGGGACTTCAACCTGATCATCCACTCCAGGACAGATCCTGGAGGTTGGGGCTGCAGACGCAAGGGTGGAAGATTCCAGAAATCCAGCAGCTCACGGCCATCCCTTCTGTCCTTGGATATTTATCCATCACGCCTTTCATTTCAGAAACTCACATGAACCCAGGGACAGGGCAGCCCACAAAGCACAAGTCAGGGGAAGGCAAAATGGAGTCATGAAGTGGAATACATTAAGACAATAATTAGCCTCCCCCTTCCCCCCCCCCCCCCCCCCAGGTTCTGATGGCTCACACTTATAAATCCTTCCAGGAGAATCACAGTTCTGAGCTAGCCCAGGCAGAGAAATTTGGATCCAATTGCAAAATAACTAGCAAAAAGCAGGTCTGGAGCCATTGCTTAAGTCGTTGAGTGCCAGCTGTGGATGAGTAGATTGAGTAAGCCCAAGGCCCTGAATTTAAAACTTAGGACTAGAAAAGAAACTGCCCCCCCAAAACCAAACCAACCACCATGTCCCCCCAGGTAAATTACCTTTCATGTGTGTTATGTCATTGTTTACGTGTGTGAAAGAGAAATATAAGAGGAAGATGAATTACCTAATAGAGAAAATATTTTTTCCATGTACAAATGTTGGGAACGCTACAATAGTTTATTATTAAATGGTTGTAGAAAGGGGGTTACAGTTCCATAAATCAGTGTACGAAGTCAGTGCTTCTTGGTCAGTACCAGCCCTTGCGTTATTTCCCACCATTTTTCTCCTACTGTCCATATGTTCAATACAATAGCTTGCATATGTGTGTATGGGGGGGGGAGGGTGGAGATGTGTGTATTGGGCTTTGAACTTAGGACCTGAGTACTGTCCCTTAGCTTTCAGCTGTATTTTCTCAAGGCTGGTGCTTTACCAACTGAACCATGGCTCCATTTCCAGCTTTTTTGTCCAGGCTGGCTTTGAACTTCATTCCTTAGGTCTCAGCCTCCTGAGTAGCTAGGATTACTGGAGTGAGCCGTCAGCACTCAGCTTAAATTATTTTTTGACAAGTTTGACCCAGACTAGCCTATAGGCATATATACTACAATGGCAAGCTTTGAGCCCCTCTTCCCTTCTCCTTTTTTCTTCCCTCCCCTTCCCTCCTTCCCTCTTTTCCTCCCTTCTTTCCCTCCCTCTTCCCCTTCCTCCCTTCCTCCTGGTCCTGAGGTTTGAACTCAGGCCTCTTGCTTGCTAGGCAGACTCTACCATTTGAGCTCTTTTCATGAGATGCAGCCTCTCTTAACTGGATTGGACTGGACTGGACCCACCCATCTCAGAGATAATCCTGATCTCTGGGATTCCAGGCAAGTGCAACCATACACTCAGCTCAGAGTACAGATTTCCTGAGGATGGACACCTAACCTAGTTGTAGAATGTTTGCCAAATAAATATGAACAAATATGTCAATTTACATTAAGTAAACAATTGTACTAAAAAGTGATCAAACATGCAAGCCTAGTACTTTTAGGGCACTTTGTGGCTTAAAAAACATATTTAGATGAATTAATTTATCCTTCAGACAAGTTGAACCATGGGTATTACCACATTTATTTGTTTGTTTATATACCGGAGTTTGAATTCAGGGCCTTGTACCTTCCACACAGGTACTCTATCACATGAGACACACCTCCAGCCGCTTTTTTTTACTTACAATTTTTTTGGGGTGGGTCTAAAACAAGGAATCAAACTTGGTGGCTGACTTTTGCTCATTGGCTAGTGCTCTACCAACTGAGCCAGGCCTCCAGCTTTTTTCTTTTCAAGTTACGTTTCCAATATAGGGTTTTGGTTTTTGTTCAGGCTGGCCTAGACTTATACTTTCCACCCTTCCTTCCTTCCTCCTTTCCAGGCCAGCTATTTGTTTTTGGTGCAAGTACCGGGATTTGAACTCAGGCCCTTGCGCACGGTAGGCTAGCATTCGACGACATGAACCACAACTAGAACCCGGCTTTTGGTTGGTTGGTTTGGGAGGCTGCCATTTCATGGGCTTTCCTAGCCAGGCTGGCTTCAAATCGTGATCCTCCGGACCTCAGCCTCCTGAGAAGTCAGCATCGTGGGTGCGAACCAGTGATTCCGCAGGGATTCTCTCCTTTTCTGTGTGTTGTGTTCCTCTTCGCTCTCGTGTTTGTGCGTGGTCTTCTTGGTCTTCCTCCTCCTCCTCCTTTAGTATTGGTCCTGGGCCTTGAACTCACGGCCGGGGTGCAGTCTCTGCTCATCTTTCACTCAAGGCGGGCGCTCTACCACTTGAGCCACAGCTCCACTTGCGGTTTTCCGGTGGTTCACTGGAGATCAGAGTCTCGCAGCCTTTGCCGCCCTGGGCTGGCTTTGAACTGGGATCCTCAGCGCTCAGCCTCCCGAGCAGCTGGGACGAAGGGCCTGACGCAGGGTGACCGTTTCGTTTTGCATATGCTAATTAGCTGCAGCGCGTCCGCACGCACGCACACGCGCAGGTGCGGCTGCCTGTGTGCTTACGTAAAGACGCACGCCTGTGCCTAGGACACCCGTGCGTGCGCGCGCGCATGCGCCCTCGCGCGCCGGTCCCTGGGCCTTACCTTCTCCCTCAGCGTTCCCGCTCGGGGAGGGCGCTTTACCGCTCGCGCCACGCCTCCAGCCCGGCTTGGTTTTTTCGCCGGTCGTCTCCCATCTTCCACCCAGGACGAACCTGCGCGTGGATGGACGGCGGCCCCCGGGACGGCCGGACGTGCGGACGCGGAAGCCGAGCGGACGTCAGGTAAGCGTCGGGCCCGGGGCGCCGCCCGCGCGCGGTGGAGCGCGGCCCGGGCTGCACGGGAGGTTCTAGATCCTTCTCCCGGGCCACATGAAGGCAGATCCCCGCAAGGCGGACGCGCGGCCACATCCCCGCCCCGGGTTGAGGTGTTTCTGTTTGCTTTAAACCGCTGTCCGGCGTCTTCGCCCTCAGCTCTCCACGGGACGGCCGCAGAACGCTGCTTCACGGGGAAGCGGCCCCCGAACCCGCCGACCCGGGCCGCGAACCGACGGGGCGGCGCGCGCGCGGGCGGGCAGCGCCCCCGCCGGGCCTGGGCCGCGCGGCCTTCCCGCCGTCGGGGGGCGGGGCCACGGCCGCGCATTCAAATCAAAACCCCCGCGATTTGCATAAGGCCGGCGCCAACTCGAGCGCTTATTGGCCGGCGCCGGTGGGCGGAGCTCCGCGTGACGACCCCGCGTGAGCTCCGCCCACCGTCATTTGCATAACGGCCCCCGGCGCGTGCAAAGGGAGAAGCGGGTTTGTTTTTGAACCTGCGGAGGCGGAGGCGGCGGCTGTGGCAGCGGCGCCGGGGCGGCGGCGGCGGCGGCGGCGTGCGCGCGCGACCGGAGCGAGGCGGCGGCGGCGGCGTGGTGGGGACGGCCGAGTGGAAAGGAACGCTGGGGTTGCTCCCCCCTCCTCTCCCGCCACCCCATCCCCACAGGTATCCGCGACTCCCGGGGCCTGGTCGTGAAGCACGTTTTGGGTGAAGGGACTGGATTTTGTGTTTCGGCGAAAAGTGGGAGACTGCATTATGGCGGCGGCGGGACTGAGTCGCGTCTGCGCCTGCGCGGAGACGGAGGCGGGAGGGAGTGTGTGTGTGTGGGGGGGGGGGGGCGGTGGTGGCGGTGGGGCGGCCGCGAGTGCGCCTGCGCGGGGGCGGCGCTGCATGGGAGCACGTGACCCGTGCGGTGCAGCTGGCGGGGGCGGGGGCTGCGCATGCGCAATATTCATATCTAGCCTTTCCCCCTCCCCCTCCCTCTTCACCAGACCGGATGTTCTGGTGGGGCGCCATTTGGGTTCTAGATGTGCATTTCCCTCGTTCTTTTTATTAGTTAATTATTGATGTCTTTTTTTTAATGGTTCCTTGTAAAGCTTGGCCTGGGAGACGTTCTTAGCGTACCGTGCTCTCACCCTCGACCCCGGGGCCCAGCCTTCCTTCCCCGGAGCCTGTCCACTTCATTTTGTGTAACAATAATAATGACGATGACGATAGCAATGTTAATAATGAGGCTCCCCTCCCCCGCGGTTCTGGGCTGCATTTGTATTCCGGGTCAAGGGTAGGTCGACGGTGGGGGGGTTAAAGGTCGGCCCCTAGCGGCCTTCCCACGGGAAGTGCAGTTCTGCAACTGGGCTTTTCTTTTTTTCTTGGTCAGTGCATGTTTAACCCCGTTTCTACCAGTCCCGTCGCGACCGCCTGCAGCGCTCCCCGCTGGGGTTGCTGTGTTAAAAGTAGATGAGTCTTCACATTGCGTTTGCCAAGATGCGCAAGCCGTGATATTTACCCGGTAATTGATTGTGTTATTATTGCTAGCATTACTCTGGTGCCGGTTCTCGGGCTCGAACTCAGGGCCTGAGCACTGTCCCTCCCTCAGCCTCTTCCACCCACACAAACCGGCCGCTCTACCACCCCTGGAGTCCTAGCTCCACTTCCGGACTTTCCTGCCCAGGCCGGCTTCGAACCGTGATCCTCTTATTCCAGCCTCCTTTGCAGCTCAGATTACCCAGATGTGAGCCCCAGTGCATGTCTAACATGCTAGATTTTCCTAAGGATGAGTTTTATGAAGAGTTTCTCATTACAGTGGGGCAGTGCGAAGAAATTGAGTGAACCGTCAGTAAAAACATTTGTTTTTATATAAACACTGATCTATGTATGTGTGTGCGTTTGTGCGTGCGCATGCGCGTGTTACGATTGTGTTAGATTTTTGCACCTGGTTTTAGTTTCATAAGCAGAATGTCAGTAGGATTGGTTGTTTTGATTTGAAATGTGAATATTACTATATTTAAATATTATGTAACATACCTGGAAGTTATGTAAGAGTTTATGTAATGTCATTTGTACAGTTTGATGTAATTTCTCCGATTGTGCAGATTCCCTTAGAACTTTGGTCTGCTTAGGACAATGTTTAGTATGTAAAACAAATACCATTAAGTCAACATTTACCTGATGTGTGTGAAAGTAGTTCTGTGTCAGGGCAGAGGACACAAAGGAGGGAGTGATGGGAGTCTTTCTCCGGAGTCACACCCTGAGCTGACGTCACGCCAGCAATGTCAGCTCCACAGATCGAAGGCTGTTGGGCTGTGGTGACACTATGCCTCTGGTTTCAAGCTGTTAACTTTCATTTCTATCTACACAGTTTGTGCTTTGCCTCCAGTGTATTGATGATTTCATCTTGTGTTGGTAATGACAGTCATAAGATGTACTTGAAGGACATAGTTTATGGTGTAAATCCGGATAGGACAAACGCTGTCATCGTTTTCGTGAAGGCAAACAAATGTAAATTTAAGCGCACTGCATTGAACACCAGTGATTTGTTCTTAATGCATATTCTGAAACTTTAGAGTGATGATTATAGTAATACAACTTTTTTTCTTTTGGCCAGTCTTGGGGCTTGAACTCAGGACCTGAGCACTGTCTCTGAGCTTTTTGTGCACATAGCTAGCATTGGTTCTCCGGTTTGAGTCACAGCTCGTCTATCAGCTTTGTGGTGGTGAGTTGAAGATAAGAATTTCTTGGACCTTTTCTGTTGGGCTGGTTTTGAACTGTGATTCTTAGATCTCAGCCTCCTGAGTGGCTGGCATGACAGGCGTGAGCCACCAGCACTGGGCAGTGATAGTACTAGTTTAATTTTAAACTGAGAGTCCTGAGGATTGAGCCCAGGCGCACAAGTTTGGGCCCCCTGCCACTTGTACCGTGTCCTTCCCTAGTTCATGGTACTACAAAATAACACATGCAGCAAGTATAAATATAGGTTATTGGAGTTACTTAAATATAGTTACTCAAGTTACTTAAAAATCTTTGGAGTTTTGTAATTTCATATATAAAATTTTGTTGAGATTTGAATGATAAAGCCACAAACCATTACAATTTCATTTTTTCCTCTTATTTGGATATATGAAACTATATTTAAATATTTCAAAGAAGCATTAAAGAAAGAACATTTGGAAAACGTTGAATATTAATTAGCAACATTTGAAAATAACCACTCCAAATACTCTAGTGATTTTGGTGACTTTACATTTTTCACAATGTGCTTATTAATAATTAATTTTTAAAAATCAAGACCATAATTTTGCTTTTTTCTGTGTGTTGCTGAGAATCAAGCCCAGGACCACAAGCATATTCCCTTTTGATTATTTGTTTTTAACTTTTACGTAATTACGAATTGGTTTTTGGTGCCAGTGTGTGAGCCATCGCTGCCTGGTGGCCTCTAGAGGTTCTGTAGATAGGTGTGAAGAGCTGCAGGAATTTCTTCATGTACACAGTTTGATGTGAGTGTGCATGTGTTTTCTGTTCCAGTGTTAGTAGCTTCTCAACAAAGTATGCAGTGCAAAATCTCAGCAAGTGAGCATCCTCTGCCTCAGGACCTTGCCACGGCATTTCAGCTCTGTTTGTTGTAGGCCAGCTTCATAAATGTAGGTTTGTAGTGCTGCATACCATGTGAATGCAGTGGCCTTTTCCTTCTCGTTAAGGCATTTCTATTTTGGCAGATCAACTATAGATTCATTTGGTTCAAGTTTTTTAAAGCAAATTAATTTTGTGTAGAGTTACAGTAAATCTAAGTTGTTGTGAACTTTTATCTTTATACTTTTGAAAAAAAAGACTCCCAGAAGGCATTGTGTTTAGAGCTGCTGATGACATTTTTGGTAACTATGACTTCCCAAAAAGATGTGTTCTGCTGTTTTCAGATGTTGATAGTGAGTAAGAATGCATTTATGCTTTTTCTTTTTACAATATTCTTTTAAGAAAATTGTAGTTTTTTTTGCTTTTAATCTGCTTATACAGTATGGCAACACGAAGGTAATGACAACCTTAATTTGTAGTATTAAATTACTGTATTTTCTCATCTAACTTAATAACTAATATTTTATAATAGTTTTATAGTAAATTCATTCTTCACTAAGTCTTAACATATTGTAATTTAATATTCCAATAATATTTTATAATAATGAAATTTAGCAATTATGTATGAATAATAATGTATTTCAGTTGCAACTTTTTGAATTTTCCATAGTGAAAAGTATCAAGTTATTGCCACAGTGTCATTTCTGTTGGACTAGTTAAACTTGAAAATTAATGGAGGGATGAAAAGAAGAAATCTAGGAAGCAGAGGTATAACTTTTTTCTCTCTCCCTTCCTCCTCCCTTTCCCCACTGTTTCCCTTCCTGCCTCACTCCCTCTTCCTGCTCTTCACCCCTCCCCTCCTTTGTCTTCCCATCCTCTTTCCTGCCCTTCTTCCTCTTTTTGCCCCTCCCTCTTCCCCATCTTTTCCTTCTTGTTCCTTGCTCTCTCCTTCCCCTTCCCTTTCCCAATTCCTTTCCTCTTGCTCCTCCCCTCTTCTCTTCTTCCCACTTTGCTTCCCATGTGTGAATTCTAACCCAAGGCCTTGAATGTGCTACAAAATCACTCCACCAGGCTCTAGAGCTATATAATTTAAGTGTATTTAAAAAGTAATTTAGAGTCAGAGGCTGGTGGCTCCCGACTGTAATCCTAGCTGCTCAGGAGGCTGAGATCTGAGAATCCCAGTTTAGAGCCAGCCTGGGCAGGAAAACCCATGAGGCTCCTATCTCTAGTTCACTGCTGAAAAGCCTGAAGTGGAATTGTGGCTCAAATGATGAGTCCTAGAACACAAAAGCCTAGGGACAGTGTCTAGGCCCTGAGTTCAAGCTCCAGAACACGCTTACACACAGTAATTTAGAAAATCAACATGATAATGCTATTCTGTAGTAAAGCGTTTCCAGAAATAGTTGACTTGCAATGTGTCATGAGTGTGCGTTTCTATTTCGTGTTAATAGAAATACTAGAAAGCTAAGTGAGTGTTTATTGGGAAAAAAAGATTATTCAGGTGGGTAGGTTTATAGTGAACCTCTTCATGGTGAAAAAGCAAATATTTTCTTTTACCACATTAAAGTTTGTTCCATTTCCTCAGTGAGGAATGAAGTCTTTTATTTTGAGAACTAGATCCTTTGTAGCAGACGTTATTTCTTGGCCAGCTCTGTGCCGATGCCACGTCTAGGAGTTTGGAATAGGATTCTCAATAATGCTTTGGTGTAGGTTTATGTATTGATTTATTTTCCTGCAGGACAAAGCCCAGGCCTTTTCCTGGAGGTGGGAGTTTTGATCTTTATTTATTTATAAGACACATTTTCCCCCTGAGATAGAGTAACACAGGATCTTATTTCTGTTGTCTCCTTGCCCCAGGGGTGTTCTCTTAACTCACAGCCCCAAGGTTTGCTCTCTTCCTCTCCCCTTCCCTTCCCTCCTTTCCTTCCTCTCTTTCCTCCCCTCTCCTCTTCTCTCTTCAAGGACCCTTGTCTTCCAAATTCCTTCTTTGTACCTGAGGGGAGGGGGCTGCATTTCTAGAAAGGGTATGCGAGGTGTACACACACACACACACACATACACATATATATCATGCATGTGTGTTTATGTATGATCTATGTCTGAGTAAATTTCATATTTTTATGCTTGGTCGATAGTTTGGCTGGGTATAGAACTCTAACTTGACATCATTTTTCTTGAGAATTTTAAGGGTTCTGCTTCACTCTTTTCTTGTTTCTGTTAGTACTAGTGACAAACGTGCAGTCATGAGTATTTCTGGCTTCTCACCCTCTGCAGACAGTTGTGGGATCTGTTATTAATGTCCAGTGTTCTGAAACTCATTGCAGCATGCCTTGCTTTGGATCTGTTTATTCCTGTTTGTCGGCATTCATTGGGTTCTTTTGGTCTAATAGCTTGTGCTCTTCAGTTTCAGGAATTCCTTTTTCTTCCTTACCCAGCGCTTTACATATTAAGGAAGTTCTGAGCTACATTCCCAGATCCTAAGTTTTCTTTAATTATCTCATCAGCTATGTCTTTCCATTGCCATTCTGTCATTCCAGCTGCTTGCTTGACTGTTCATTTATTTACTTTCCGTGTGGCTGCTGGGCCTGCCCTTAGGCCCTGAGCTCTCCTGTGCTTTTTCACTCAAGGCTGTTGCTCTTCAGCCAGTCCACTTGTGACTTCTTGAAATTGAGTTATTCTCTTGGATTTTTCTTTCCAGGCTGCCTTGAAACCCTGACTCTAAGATCTCAGCCTTCTGAGAAGCTGGCAAGCCTGACTTGTTTTTGGTTGTTTTTTTTTTTGATTGTTTTTGTTTTTGGTTGTTTTTCCATTTGAGATAGAGTCTGTGCAGCCAAGCTGGCCCAGAACTGGCATCATTGCAGCCTTGGGTGTCTCAAACTGGGGGTCTTCGTACAGTTTTTCCTTTGAGGTGTTTTTTCCCCTCCTGGTCATGGGGCTTGAACTCTGCGCCTGGGCGTTGTCCCTCAGCTCTTCAGCTCTTCTGCTCAAGATGAGCACTGTACCACTTGAACCACAGTGCCACTTGCGGTTTCCTGGTGGTTGTTGGAGATCAGAGTCTCACGGAGTTTCCTGCCTGGGCTGGCTTTGAACGTGATCCTCAGATCTCAGCCTCCTGAGTAGCTAGGATGACAGGTACTGGCTCCCGGCTCCTTTGAGTTTTTGTCCAGTGTAATCCTCAGGGCCAGGTGGCAGCATACTATCACCTGTACTTGTGCTAGCAAGGACATGAAAGAGTGGGGGACCCAGGGGCCTCAGATGTATTTCCTTGCAGTTGTGCTGCTGCATGTGAATGTGATGGGCTGCGCGTGTGCATGTGTGTGCGCTTACCTGTCTGGAAGCTGGGCTGCCCCTTGGGGGATGTCAGTCCTTACAGTGAGCAGCTTAGGAGCTAGCCTTTGGTGTTTTGGTTTTGTAATATAAATCAGATCCATTTTCCATTTGTTACCTCTGTGGAATAGAGTCATCTGGAGATGGCCAAATCAGCACCAGTGGCCCTGCTTATTTCCTAGCTTTCCAGCTCTTTCTACCTGTTGTAGTGTACTTTTCTCCAGTGAGAGAGTACTGGCCTAGCATACTGTACAGCCGTGAGTTTGATCCTTACCCCTCCCCAAACAAGTAAGCAAAAACCCCTTCACTGTGGGGAGTGCAGTGAGATGTGGGGGGAAAGGAGTGTTTCCATTCCCACCATATCACTGTATTTCCCTTCCTCTTTCCTTTTACTGTGGACATTGTTGATAAGAATAACTTGTGTAATTCAGGGTCCTACCTAAGTAAATGAAGTGTGTTTTTTTTTTTAAAATCAAGTACAGTGAAAGTTTTTCTTTAGCTTCTTTGGCATTGTCAGTAATTTGCATACTCAATTTCTTTACATATTATGTAAGTACATTTTATATTTACATTATGTACTTTCAATATTTTTATATTATATTAAAAATATAGTTTGCCAGGGTTAATTGTCTTAGAACATTTTCTGTTTTTCTCATTACTACTTGTGTAAGTCCTGGCACATGACTACATTCTCCAGTCATAAAAGTCAGATACTGTAAAGCTGGGTGCCGGTGGCTCACGCCTGTCATCCTAGCTATTCAGTAGGCTGAGATCTGAGGATCGAGGTTTGAGGCCAGCTCAGGCAGGAAAGTCTGTGAGACTCTTATCTCCAATGAACCACTAGAAAACCAGAAGTGGCACTGTGGCTCAAGGGGTAGAGTGCCAGCCTTGAACTGAAGAGATGAGGTACAGTGCCCAGGCCCAGAGTTCAAGATTCATGACCAACGCATCCTCCCCCCCCAAATTAGATACTGTTAAACTCTTTCCTTTGTATAGCCATTGTAACAATGAGTGACATGAAAAATAAAATCATGAAACATACTTTTAATTAGGAAGAGATTAAACATGATATAGCCATGGAAATGTTTTTGGAACACTAGAAAATATTTGCAAATATGTATGTTCTTACAAACAAATGAACTGGTTGAAAATGATCCTATCAGAAGTTCCTTGTAAGATAGTCTTTGACTTTGTATAAATAACTGAGCTGTTTTCTACTTGGAAATGTTACTAGAACTGAAAAGTAATTTACAAAGTACTGTTCTTAGTTTTCTGTAGACTGCAGATCACTATTCTGTGTACACTGTTCTGTAGATCCTGTACAACCACGAAAAGCTTTTCAGGGTTCTACAGAGGTGTTTTTCCCATATTAGATCTTATTAGATCTAATTAGATCCTGAAAAATGTAGGGTTTTAGGGCAAGACTGAAACTTAATTTAACTATTTCTTCCTAAAAAGTAAATTCGAAGCTGGGAGCTGTTTGCTCCCCTGTGGTCCTAGCAACTAAAGGCTGAGATTCCCAGTTTGAAACAGTCCAGGCAGGAGAGTCCATGAGCCTCCAGCTCAAAGGTGATTAACAAAAGGCAGGGCTGGAAGCATGGCTCTAGTGGTAGAGTGCCAAACCCACAGACAACAGCAGAGCATAGATCCTAAAAATAAAGGGCCTTAAAAAAGGCTAAGAATTTCCTAAGATTTTTTTTTTTGTGTGATTGAAACAACACACTGGGAATTAATTTTAGTTTATCCTCTGTATAGCACAAGTTTCACATTATAAATAGCAAAGGGAGCTGAAATGGAAAGCAAAGATGTGATGTGTGTCCCCATGTGTTTGCTTATATAAGAGGGTCAAGAATAACTTGGGGAGTTGCAATGGAGGTTTGTACCAGAGATCTGGACAGCAGCAACCCCTGCTTGGGCAGATGCAGAGTGGGGACTGTGCAGGTTGAATGCCGAGTAGAACTTAGCAAGGGAATGTGGGTATCTTGGGGATTCAGTGAAGGTTAGAGGTGGAGGACTTAGGCTGAAAGTCCTTTCTACCACCAACCACAGGTTGGTGAGAATTGAGGTGGTGTGTAAAGCTGATTCACCAGGTATTCGCACCACCCCTTCCCCAATTAAACATTGGGTTCCCGGGGCTGCAGTAATACCAGTCGCGATCAGTCTTTCCCACAGCATCAACATCGTTGGGGTTGGATGAGTTACCATTTTTTTCCTCCCATAGCACTTGCACTTTTCACGTAGCATTGTCTATGTCAAATGAATAGAGACCTTTTTAGGTATTTGTTTACTTCCATGTACCAGGGTTACAGCTTCACATACCATCCACGTGTCCAGTGGTTCTTCATCAGTCTCCCCTTCCGTTAGTCTCCCCTCTCATCTCCTTTCCCCATGAGAACCTTTTAAATATGCACGATCAAAAATGGTGTTACTGTGGAGAAATTCAAGCGAATGCAACCGAATGACATAACCAAGCCCCCTGTGTTCCAACACTGCGTTGGAATGATGTACTTCTCACAGTGTGGCTCTCCTTTGAGCTGTATTCCTTCAGCCCTTCCATGCTGCGACTACTTGTAGTAAATACCTACACTTAATGGCGGGAAGAGGCGACCCACCACCGCCAGGTTTTAGGGAAGTAGGCTTGGGAAGAGAGCAGGTGCTGGCCAGCAAGTCCCCTGGCCAGTGGGACCTGCAGGCAGGCGGCACCCGTGGGTGCCTTGGCCCTGCCTGGAGGCTGTGCTGCTGCCTAGCAATGTTGTGGCCAGCCTCAGTTGTCTTGTTAGGGGACTCCTTCCCACTGGCTTACCCATTCTCCTTGAGATGGCTTTCCTCCCCTATTTGCTGTTCCCTGGTACTGACATGGGGGGGCGTGGTCTGTGGAGGGCAGAAAAGGAAATTTGCCCTACTGCCACTCAACCCCTTGGGGATTGTTTTTGTGACATTGGCCTACCAAAGGGAAGACGTTTGGTGTCTTTCTGAGTAGCTCATCAAAATAAGCTTTGCTGCCATCTTAGATCTCAAGAGATGATTGTCAAAATTCCAAAGATTTGATTATAAACTTTAATTATTCTGTTAGATTTGAGCACATAAATTTGGGGAGGGTCTAATTAGCTTTCTGTAATTTGTAATGAACTTGATCAAATGATTGTCAGGATTTAAAGTCATTTAATTTTCCAAAAATAATCAAACTGAGACTCTTTCCATGATAAAAATGTAGTCCAAAAAGTTCAAAAAAAAAAAAGGAAGAGAAAAGAAAGAAAAAAGGCCTCAGCAGGCTTGACTTCTTTTTTTCTGGACTGCAATGGAGGCTTTCTTTCAGGCGAATTCCCTGATGTTTGCGCTGTGTGATTTGGCTCTATCTCTGTTACTGCTAATATGTGGCATGGATTTCAAGTGGTTTGGGATCTGGATGTGCTTCCGTCTGAAGTGCAAGTCCGGATTCAAAGGCATTTTGTTGCAAAACTGGCTGGCTGCCTTGTGCTTTTTCTGTGTCCTGAGCAGCTGCATTGTTTGTTGCAGTATATGCATTAGCTGTCATCTGTGTTAGTTTCCTGCAGGCTGACGCGGTGGGAGGGGCTGAGGCTTCCCTGGGCGTTCTGGACTGCACACTGCAGCCATCTTAATGACACTTTTGTGCAGCTGGCCCAAAATGGCTGCTCGCCCAACCTTTGGAGCTGCTTAGGCGTGCCAGTGAGGACCGAGTCACATGCACGGGGACCAGAGGTAAGAGCCAATTACGGCTGATCTTCACCCAGCGCAGCACACACATCTGCGTGTCACTGTGCCTCTTTCGGAAGGTGAACTTGGGATGAGATGTGGGACCGGTTGCTAGAACCTGGGAGCCAGGATGACATATCAGTCCTCGGGGTGGCGAGGTCAAAGGTCAAATTCCTGTGCTTTCTCACCATCTTAGGTTCTGTCATTGGCAGAACATGGATTGGGTCACGCCAGTAATGTCTTGTGGCCCTAATTAGCTTGCTACTACTTTGAGTTGGGTATTTTAGTTTGTTAATTATTTATAGAAACTGAAACAGTATATTAGCTGAATAGATTTTTTTAAAGTAAAATAATCTATAAACATTTTTATACAAAGATGATTTTTCTGCTTTTTTGGCGAGGCATTGTTTGGAAGCTTTCTAAGAACAATGGTGATTTTCTATATAAATCAAGGTTGCAGGGATTTTTGAGAATACTGTTGTGTGTGTGGTGTGTGTATGTGTGTGTCTTGTTTGTGTGTATCTGTGCATTACTGTCTCCAGTTCTATCTCCTTGTGTTGCTTCTTCATTGTATACTACTCTTACATTTTTAATAGTGCTTTACTTTTTTCTTCAGATTACCTTTTGCCTAAATTGGCATTCAAATAAATATTTAGAAATAAGTTCAAATCTAGGCCTGAAATACCTTTTTACTGTATTTCTAATGCTCTACAGGCCCATAGAACTGGAGACATACTTAGTTGTTTTACTTAGGTGATATTAATTATGTATATTTAGAAGTAAGCAACTCAGTGGTTGTGTAAATTTGCATAATTTTCAAAAATGTTTCGTAGCGTTGTTCTGAAGTAGAATCATTTATTGAGATACTGTAATTTGATCTTTACCCAGAAAGGTGAGAGAATGAACTTCATTCTTTCTCACGTAGCACCTGAGATAGCAGCAGAACACTCATACTTTAAGCAGGGCTCACACTGCAGTGCTTGCTAAATGCTGCGATACACTCTTCTATTTTTATCTTCTATCTTTAGTTGGAGATAGGAATATATCCCCAACTAATTAGCCATAGAACAGTAAGTTCTAAACTTATGACCAGAACAGCCTAAAAAACAAGGTCTTATATATTAAATTTTTGTGGAATACCCTAACATATAAAAGGGTACATGTGACAGGTTATTGATGTATATTTATTTTATGTTGTACGTTTATAACACTTGCCATAGATATATTTAATTAAATGAGACAATTAAGCTGTTGTGTTGAGCATAACTATGAAATAAGATTACATAGGATGATTAAAACCTTATTAATGTCCAGATCCAGTTCACTTATTAGTAGACTGATAGCCTCTAAGGCACTATGGGATCCTATTGACTGTATCTGTATCTTTTTTGGTTTTCATGCAAGTGGAGCAGAAGATTTCATACTACTTGACAGGCAGCTGCCTTTATGTATTCTTTACATTTTTCTAATACAACAATTATTTTTTCAAACGTAATGTATTAATGGATTCTCACAATAATTTGGACATTAATTTATATAAATCATTCAGTTTTATGACTTTGCCCCTAAGGGAGAAAAAGAAAAAAAATCAATTGACAGTGTGCGTGATTGAGTGTGTTAGTTCCTCCAGTGAGGTCATAGGTCATGCTCGGGAGGAGGAATGACAGAAAATTGAATGTGTTGTAACCGCAGTCACTCATTGTCTTACCTCTTCTGCCCTGCATGGAGGGCAGGGAGGGAATTATATGTAATCACACACACACACACACAGTGCAAGCCCACAACCTGTTTTAATATTTTCTTAATGCTTAAGAAAAGCAGATTAAAAAGCCTGGAGCCGGTGGCTCAGGCCTGTAATCCTAGCTACTCAGGAGCCTGAGAGCTGAGGATCATGGTTCAGAGCCAGCCCAGGCAGGAAAGTCTGTGAGACTCTTATCTCTAATAAACTGCTCAGAAAACCAGAAGTGGCGCTGTGGCTCAAGTGGTAGAGTGCTCTCCTTGAATTGAAGAGCTCAGGGACGGCACCCAGGCCCAGAGTTCAAGCCCCACAACTGACAAAAAAAAAGAAAAGAAAAGCGCATTAGATAAAATCACTGAGCACTTGATGTTAGCATTGAGAGGAGGATCATGGGAAATTTAGCAGTCCACGTTTCTGCCCTCTGACTGCTGCCAGCAGTATTTACTTCCAAACTTGATTGTCACGTGGACACTAAAACTTCATAGATACTGAGGGTAATATGTAGAATTCTTTCATTGCATTTTTGCAGTGTTAGCTTAAATGAGGCCTCTCTGAGATTTTGCTTTTAATTTTTAATTTTGTACTTTGGGGTTAGTGCCGGTTTTCCGTGCTGACTTCATGTTAGCGATTATACCGAGTGTGGTATGAGAGTATCCGTGAGGATGTGCAGTGTCGCTTGTAGATGGGTCCACAGGGGAGTTGAGAAGGGGAAGGAACCCAGCACTGAGCAGCTCATTCCATTTTCTGGTTCTTGTTTCCTCACCTGTGAAATGGAAAAGCTGAGAATCCGTTGGCGTCACGTTACCGAACAGCCTTGGAAGATAGTCCACAAATGTGGGACATTCTGGTGTTCCAGTCTACCCGAGCGCTTCTGTTCCTTGCTGCTCAAATGTTGTATGCTTGGCCGAGTATGAATCGATTGGAGTGTCAGAAGCAAGCAGCGTTCATGCGAATAGAGCTGTTTAATAACGTCCCATGTTCGTGTCCCTCCTCTGTGTCCTTTGCCGAAGTTCAGGATGTTGTCATTACAGAATTGGAGGGGTAGGGGAGTGCTTCGGTGCTAATACCGAGTCTTCTAACTGTACCGTGAGGAGAAGGGTTTCTCTGGCCTGAGCTCAGTCAGTCTCTGCAGTGGAGTCTTTACGCTGGCTGCCCCACGTGTGTATCCTTTAGCCACGCTTCCATGTGTCTTGTTCACCCTCTAAACTTGTCGGGTGTTCTGTGTGTGACGGCGTGAACCATTCCTTCAGGAGGCTGGGTGTGCAGCGTGGTAGGACGTGGGGCCTAGAGGAAGCTAATTGGGTCACCAGGTGCCACGTCTAGAAGTTTCTGGGTTCCCAGAGATTGGAGCTACACGGGAGGCGGCTGGCACCTCCTCCGGGTGTGTCTTCCGCAGGTGCCCTTGTGTCTCACACGCGTGGTGCATCTGCCTTGGCGTGATGGCTGGAGGCTTGTTGGGGGGCAGGTGGAAGTGGGGGGGTGGAGAGAGAAAGCTGGCCTGTTGAAGTGGGTTGTAGGGGTGATCTTCCTGAGGGCTCCTTGCATGCACGCACGCACGCAGACATCACAGTGAGACCACCTTGAATCACTTAACATGCTGACGGTAAAAACCTCCGCAGGACACACTGGATAGGAGTGCGAGGCCTGCACCTGAGAGTGAGCACGCACGTGCTGAGCAGGTGCTGCCTTCAGCGTGCGTCTCCACCTGCCCTCGCCGGCGTTTGGCCCCTTCGCTGCCCGCCTTACGTGCTGACCCCACAGACGGTTCCGAGGAGTCCCTATGCTACTTGCTTAGGGGACCTCAGGCAGCCATAACCAGAACAGCTCCTAGCTCAGAAGTGAGCCACAATGGGATCCCACCTACTTGATCTGGAGAGGAGACTAGCGGGCGAACTTACACTTTGGTCTTCAGAGGACATGGCACCCTTGACTACCTTCCATTTTGTTCTGATTCTTCCCCTGCTGCCCCCCACTCCCCCCAGGGCCTAGCTATGTAGCACAGGCTGGCCTCAAACCCCCGTTCTCTCTGCCTCCCTCAGCTTTGCTCCGGCCGAGATCAGCAGGGAGGCACCCCTGTGTGCTCTGTGTCTGAACATGTCCCAATGCCGCGTCCCCCATTGCAGTGGGGCTGGTGGACAGGGACAGCGCCACCAGCACAGCACTGTGCTTGACTAAAACGAGGTGAAAGACAGGCTCATGAGAAACCTATCAAAAGCCCAGCGCCGGTGGCTCACGCCTGTCATCCTAGCTACTCAGGAGAGGCTGAGATCTGAGGATCTCAGTTCAAAGCCAGCCTAGACAGGAAAGGCCATGAGACTCTGATCTCCAGTGAACCACCAGAAAACCAGAAGTGGAGCGGTGGCTCAAGTGGTAGAGCACTAGCCTTGAGCTAAAGAGCCCAGGGGCAGTGCTCAGGCCTGACCAGCAACAACAAAGAAAAGAAAAGCCATTATAAACTTACTGTGGTTGAAAATTCTTAGGTCTCCATTTATTGATCAGTATCCGCCATGTTGGCCATGTGCGAAGACCACAGATAGCACATGGAATGTGCTAGTTTATCACCTTGATCTCCTTTGTGTCTGAATCCGCATTTTCCAGGGGCTGGGTCCCACAATGCTGTGATCTGTGTAGCTCCATGGAAGGGGTTGAGTGAGAGGGCTTGGAACACGGGGTGTCTCCCCCCCTTCCACCCCGCCTGGGGTTTTGCTGCTCCCCAGTCCTAGAGGAAGGAGTCTTGCTTGTGTCCCTCCCGCTCATGCTCCTTATGGCTTGCAGCGTGTGTTCCTGTGTCCCTTCTGATGGCAGCCAGGTCTGACTGCTAGGAAAGCCTCCACCGTGCCCTCGCGGCCGAAGATGAGGGGCCATTGCTGGGATCGCATAGCTGGGTGACTGAGGAATCCCTTGGTGCCATTCCTGTCCCCTGAGTGGGAGCTATGGGAGCTGGATGCGAGTCACCGCTCACTCCAGCTGCTCCCAAGGCAGAGGCAGGAAGATCGCATGACCAGCCCAGGCAGCTTGTCAGAATCCAGTTGGAGTGGGAATTGATGGACTGTCCAGTGTGCGCTGCGGACTGGCTCCTGGCAGCCACTCTCGTGACGCCTCCCCGTGTAAGGTCCTGATCTCCTGTGGAGGGAGCCGTGGGGAGACTGGGCATGCCGGGGGAAGTGGCGCACAGCTGTGTGCAGGGCGAGGCGGTTTTGTGTGCAAGCCTTCAATCCAAGGAGCTCAGTTGAATCAAGTAATAAAAATAAGTGAGGCTCGTTATACTTATTCTTCTCTTAACACTCTTTAGGTCATTAATTTTCATTGTATTTTATAAAAATATCTGTATGGATAAGAAGAAGCCCACTCTTTTGCTGCAGTTTGAAGCAGTGAGTCGGGAACACCTCCCATTTTGGGCCCTCGGTAATCAAGATTGTCTGTTTTGGGGCAGTACTGGGCTTTGAGCTGGATTGAGCTTTCTTAGATTGCTTGCACTGCTGGTACTCTACCACTTTAACACTTTAAGTGTGCCTCCAGCCACACTTTTTGCTTATTGGTTTTGGAGATGAAGCCTTAGGACTTCTCTGCCCAGACTAGCATTGATGTGCCTCCATCTGCCCAGACTAGCATTGATGTGCCTGCCATCTCTGGTTCTTGGCTCCTCAGGAACTAGTATAACAGGCATGACCCCCCCTCCCCCAGCCCTGCACTCAGCTAGGTTCTAGAGATTTTTAGCTTTTGACTAATTCACATGCTGTTCTGTGATCTGCTTACTTGACTTAAAAAGTAGTACTTGTAGCCGGGTGCTGATGGCTCATGCTTGTAATCCTAGCTACTCAGGAGGCTGAGATCTGAGGATCACGGTTCAGAGCCAGCCCAGGCAGGAAAGTCCATGAGACTCTTAACCTCCAATAAACCACCAGAAAACTGGAAGTGGCGCTGTGGCTCAAGCTGTAGAGCACTCACCTTGAGCTGAAGAGTGCAGGGACAGCGCCCAGGCCCAGAGTTCAAGCCCCACGACCTACCAAAAAAAATGTAGTACTTGTATTTTCTGTGGAGCTATAGTTGAAGTCCTTTGATTGTACTATTATTATTCAAGATTGGATTCATGTACAAGTAGGAAAAGAAAGACAGGAAATACCTAGACAAGGAACACTGGGAAGGGATGCAATATGTAGATAACTTCCAAGGTCTTTTTTCCAACTCTGAGATTTTCCGATTAGTGTGTGGTGTGAGCTTCACCCTCCCCTGGCCTGTGACGTCCCACTGGCTTGCTTCTGTCTCTGTCACTTCCTTGGCTGCTTGTCCTCCCAGACCTGACAGAGAAGGAGAAACCTATCATTTCACGTCAGCCTTTATCTAGTACGTTTATGGTTCCCTACAGGTCTGTTTGACGCTGATACCCCATCCTGTGACTTCATTATTCCTCATGGGTTTAGAGCCTTCTTTCCTTTACTATGTAATACGGGTATCTGAAGAATTTTTGTTGTTGTTTCTTTTTGGCACTGGGGATCGAACCCAGGACATGGCAGTTGCCCAGCAAGCGCTTTGCCATCGAGCGACATCCCAACCTGAGGAAGGTTTTCTAAGCTAAAAATAAGCTTAAACAATAAAGAAGGCATTTTGGCTCAACCGTTTTATTAGCATCTTAATACTTTGTAGTATCCTTTCAGATGTGATACTAAATGACCTTTTTTTTTTACTGGAGGATGAAACGAAACATACGTATGTGGGAAGAGTGAGGTGGACAGTACGATTATTTACAATTCAGATCAGCCCAGTAAAAGTGATGTGCTAGTGACAGCGTTTTCGAGAGAACGTTTGTGACCTGGTGTGTGTGTGTCTGTGTGTCCGTGTGTGTGTCTGTCTGTCTTCGCACGGAGCACGTGTTCAGAGCACTAATTCAGCGAGCCAGTCGGCTTTTCAGCCCTCATGATAGTGGTCCCGAGTCTGCTCATGTGTGCTTCCGGTAGCAAATCTATTGCACGACATGTGCTACTTAATTGATTCCTTACTAGAATTTGAAAAACACTTGATTGGAATGAGGACAGTTTTGATGATAGTTAAAACCAGAAGGCATTGCGTTTTAGGTACTTCTATTCATCTGTCACCATAAAACGAAGGCCTTGTGGAAAAGAAGTCTTTAGGGATTTAAATTTGTCCACGTGGCGGGGGATGGGGCGTCAGTTATGTAAGAATTAGAAGTTGGCTTCCCCCCCTCCCCCCTCCAGCACCTGGATTTGAATGGTATTAGCAAATAGCTAGTGGATTCTAGAACCAGTCGCTGCCTGTCAGGAACGAGAGCCAGAGTGAGAGCGAGGGGAGGGTTTATTCCCCGGTTCTCCTCGCTGGTCTGGAAAGCTAGGACGGCTTTATGTAAATGGCTCTCCCGGCGCCAGCTAGCTGTGACTGCTGTCTGGCTGGTCCAGGGCAGCCAGGAAAACGTGTCGTGGATTTTCCGTGTGGACTGGGCAAGAATTCAGCCTCTGGAGTGGCTGACACATCCGAGTGGGCGCATTAGAATAACAGTGGGGAGAGCTCTACCACGCCAGTGGACGTGTGCGGAGCGGCTAGCCTGCGAAGCTTCCAGCTCCGCCGGGGCAGATGGTGCCTATTGATGCACTGGGCGGCCGTGGGAGGGGCCCACTGCACGCCGTGGCCGCAGAGCCAGGGGTGGACAGGCCGCGTGGGAGGCCGGGCAGGGATTCCGATTCTAGGCATTTTCACTTGACACAGTCATTGTGAAGATGCACTTGACGTGTCCCGCGCACCTCCCTGGCATACACGGGTGACGCGTGGGGCTTTTGTGGTTCATGGGAGTTGCTGCACAAACTCCACCACAGATGTGAAGCATCGCGAGCAATCTGAGTGGGTAGCCAACCCACGGTGCTCCTGGTTTGTTCTTTTTCATGAATATGAATTAAACAAGAAATGGTAGACTACAGAAGGCTGTCCCAGAAGTCTGCATTAGCTCTAATGTTTGCACAAATGAACTAAGTAGCAGTGGTTGACAGAAGAGGAAGTCCTTTTCTCACTCCACAGGTAAGAAGGAGACTCAGGTCCTTGTTCTTGGGGTCTCTACGCCTACCCCGCCCCCAGGTCTTACAGCTCTGTCTCAGCATCAGGAAGCTTGGCTGGTTGGTTTCTACTCCTGGCAACAACAGGATTGATGGATGAATAGTGTTAATGTTCAGGGAGATTTGGGGGTGCCATATTTGGATTTGGTCTTTGAAAAAAAAATGTCCTTTTCATGTGTTCAGAATGTCCTCACATGGAAATGGAAATGCAGGGGACTTCATATGTGACTATTACTTGTGAACATGATTTGCTCATATTACATGTAAATCAATTGCAGGTATCTTTTAATTCTAGTCTGTTTCTGTATTTTCAGTTACACTGACACCAACTGGTGTATGCAGAGATGGTGTTTGTAATCTCACTTAACTCTGAAGTTCTAGTGTAAATTTGCTACTTTGAGTTACCATTACAAATCAGACTGCTTACACAAGTGACTAGGCTTACATCAGATAAGATGTATTTATAGAGAGAAATAGAACATTGTTACGTCAATATTCATATTAGATAATTCATATATAACATGGTTCCACCCATATCCATCCCATATTTAAATGTATCACAATTTTAACAAACTGAACTTGAGTCTAAAACTAATGAATATTAACTAGAAATCCCATTGCATCTAATATTTTATTTCTTCAGGTTTCCTGAGGATGCATAGCCTTTTGTTACTTTGAATGTCTGAGATATGTATACAGAAAGAACTCCTATTGCAATACAAATAGCTATTAAAGATGTTGGCCATTATATAGTAGAGATAGGGAGGCTTATGTGATAAAGAGCTGCAAAAATGCGTGTGCTCTTTTTATCAGGATTTCCAGAGGACCTAAGTCACTGATGGGTAGACTCATTTGGGGACCAGGTGTAGGATGAGTGAGGTAAAGAGGTGGGGTTAGCATGCAAGGTGGAAAAGAGGAGGCAGGCGGCTCTCCCCTGTGCCCGCTCTCTACAGAGAAACAATAGGCTCCCCTGCAGCCTGGAGCCCTGGGTCCTCCGCAGCGGTCACACACTGTGGCTTCAGACGTGGGGGGGCAGCGGCCATGGACGGTCATGTGTTGGATGTCAAGCTGTCGCTAGCTCATGGCCTTACACCGTGGGGCCCGTGCTTTTAACATGTACTGTATCTGTGTGCACATATACACGTGTGTAAGAACATATCCTTCAACATGCAGTGTATCTGTGTATACCCACACGCGTACACACTTTCAATATGTGTGTCTCTGTGTGTACACTATGCATACACATACCTTAATATGTACTGTGTCTGTATGTGCATATACACATGTGCAGGTGCATATACTTTTAACATTGCAGTGTGTCTGTGTGCATGCACACATATGTAGTTACAAATACTTTTAATGTGTGATGTGGCTGTGGATATACACATTTATATGGATATACTTTTAATATGTTGTGTCTGCACAGATATATACATGTATGCATACTTACATACAATATAATTTTTAGTGATTTTTCACTATAAAGTAGATAAACCTTATATTTTTGTGTGTCTTTTTATCTTAGCAAAAGACTTCACTGTGATTGACAAAAAGATGACAAATCAATTTTGATTAATTTTGAAGTCAGTTGGGGAGAAAGACGACGATTCTCAAATGTCTCCTGAACTATTACACTGCCTGGGAAAAGGTTGGCTTGGGAAGATAATTGAGGCAGATGGAGTTTTTTACATCTTTTTACAGAAAAAGAAGGGAGTTGTTAGATGAAGAGAGTGATTTATTGGCTGGGTGAAGGCTGGGGGGGGGGGGGGCGTGTCATAGCAAGGGAGGGGGAGGGGGGAGGACGCAGGAATGTGCTGTATAGACAAGCCCAAAGGAAGCATGAAAGGAAATGACAGAAGACATGGTGGGGGTAGGGGGCATGTGAGACTTGGGGAGCTGAGTGTAAACAACCCAAAATCCGGATGATAAAAGTGTGAGTTTTGAGTTCTTCTGTTCCTTTTAGGCGGTCAGATGTATTTAGCAAGCAGGGTAGAGCCACACAATGTTTGCAACAAAAGGGACGCTCATGGATAAGTAGTTCTAACCTTGCACTGTGCACAAAAATCTACTGTTTGTTAACTAGTTGGGAGCACCTGTGATTGCATTAGGCAGTTCTTTTTTTGTGGGATAGAAGGCAAATCCGACAAAGTTGCCTTTGTCTTGGCTATTCACATCTGCCTGCCCCATGCTTTTGTCTCTGTGTAGAGCTAAACTTTTCCGTGTTCTAGGCTAAATACCCTGCCTCTCCCCCAGCTAGCTCTCATATAGCACATGGTTCCAGAACATTCTTTAGCACCGTCATCCTCTCCTTTAATCTACAAGGCGATGTTTAGACAAAGACAGTATTCAAGAAATACCTCATCACCCCTTCTAACTATATAGAGTATTATTCTTGGCAGCCATCTTAAGGTGTTCAAGTTTATGCAAATTTACAGCTATTCTCACTGATAACCTTTAATATACTTGAATATCTGAATCAAGAAGATTTCTTTTTTTTTTTTTTTGTATTTGTCTCTTTAGAAAGCAATGTGTGTGCATCTCCACAGATTGTAATTTCTACCTGAGTATTTTGAGACCTGGATGGCATTGTATGTGATTTGAAGTGATGCTCTTCAGGAATATTGTTACATACCCATTTCTAGTGGTTTGTGCTTTGTTAACAATGAAACATACTTCTTTTGGGGCTGCATTACTTGAGTTGCACTTGGAGTCCTCTTACAGTATGTTGTCTGTCGGCTTCATATTTATACTTACCATTTTCTTTAGTAGGATTTATATTTAGCATGTAATTTTTTCCTTCCTAATTTGCAGTTCTTCTGTGATGTTTTGTTATAAGGAATATCTTTTTTTTTATAATACCTGATGGATTTTTTTGGTCTTCTTTCTATCATTTTGAAATGGAAGTAATTTTTTATCCCTGGTTGATTTTTACCCTTATTTCCTTATTTCTGTAACTCTAAATGCTAGTTCCCATGTTGTAATATTCTGATATTTTATTTTAGTTCAGAATATTTTAAAGGTGATGAATCCTCAGTTATTTTAGCCTGCCTATGGGTTTAATTTTTTTTTTTTTAGGACATTGCTGATTGCCACATCTGATTTTCCTCATAGAGGCTTTTGTTATTTTGTACCTGTAATACAGTTTTCGTGTGTTATTCTAAGCCTTTGCTTAGAAGTAGTGTCTTTGTCTATTCTTATCGATTGCTAGTTTGACTGGCAATAGAATTCCAGGGTAAAAATAACTTCCCCTGAGCATGGACCATTGTTTCTTCTAGCATAAGTCTGATCTCATTTAATTCTTATTTCTTCATGATAAGAAAGCTTGAAGTCATTAATATGTTCTTATATATTGCTCTCTGAAATCTTTTTACTATATGTCTTAGGTATCAAGAGATTTAATTTTGTTTTAATTTATTGTTTTGATATTCATTGGGCCTTAGTTATTGGAAAATCTGTACATTTTTCAGCCCTGAAATTTTTTTAATTGTTTCTCTTTGCTCCCCCCCTCTTCAAACTCATCTTAACTAGCCACTTTTATTAGTGAACGGACATGGAAACCTTGAGTGCCTTTCGATTTCTGTAGCGAAATGACAGCTATCTTTTGTAAGCCCTTCTGGGCTTTTAGTAAATTCCCTTATTATATGCTTGTACTTCCTTAGATATCTAAAACTAAGAACGAGTACCGTGTAGGGTATAAAAATGATGTCCTCTTTCAGGCGTTACCCAGGTATTGAGGAGTCACGGGATGCGAGGGAGATGTGGCTTAAGTGTCACGCCTGGCCTTGAACGCGCTCACTGTTCGCGGCTGTCCTGTCTACCGCCAGCCCTGCATCTGCGCCTGCGCGCTGTATCCAGCAGTGATCTGGCTGAGAGTAGCTTTAGAATCTGTTATCATGGAAAAGATGAGAACTCTGGAAGACTGCGAGTAATGCCAACTTCAGTAGGTATCTTCCCTACTGCCTTGCTCCTCCCCACCGCCTTGCTCTTCTCATCTCTTCCTGTTCCGCCCCTTCCCTCCCTCCTCCATCCTCTCTCCTTCCCCCTTCTCCCCCTCATCCTTCCTTCCGCTCCTTCCCCTCCCCCCTCTTCCTTTCTCTCTCCTCCTCCCTCCTTTTCCTTCCCTTTCCCTTCATCCTTCTTTTCCCTTTCCCCTCCTCCCTCCTTCCCTTCTCCTTCCCCGCCCGCCTCCTTGTTCCTTCCTCTTTTCCTGTCACCCCTCCCCCCATTCTGGAGGCTCTAGGTTCAGTTAAATATTCTCATGTGGCCGAAAGCCAGCTTTCCAGTAGGCCTGAGCTGAGCATGCTGCTGTTGCTTAGCAACTACTTGTGAAGTCTTGTGGGCTATAACTGAATTATAAATAGGATTATGAGCAGAAGTGCATTGAAATTGAGATTGGAAGGAAAGGCATACTTTTTTTCCCCCTCTCATTTGAATTTTTTAAATTCAGTTTTCAGAAATCTGGCTGAAAAGTATTGAGAGTATTTCCTTATCAAGAAGTCAGGATTCATAAAAGTTTTATCTGTAATTATACATTTGAAAGCCTGGTGGTGATTACTGGGATCAAGTCCTCTGTGATAAAGAAATGGTAATTCATGCAAACTAGAGAACTGCTCCAACATTTGTTGGGCATGCATTTGAGCTCAGTGTCTCTTCGGTATATGCACAAAAATTCTATGTGCAATAACTTTATATTACAGACTATATTGTCCATATTTAGGTATTTGCTACTTATTTCTTAGTAGTGAGGTTTGAATTTAGAACCTTCTAGCTCTTAGGCAGGGTGTTTTAAAGCTACAGATAGAACTAGAGACTGGATATATATTACATGTAAATGTAACATTAAAAAATATAAAATGGTATGTTAGGTTTCACAAATTATTATTTAAAATGTGTGGTTTTTGTTTTATATTTTTGTATTAGTTCTGAGGCTAAAACTCACTTGATCTTTTTTTGGCTCACTGCTAGTCTTCTACCACTTGAGCCATGCTCCCAGGCTGAGTGTTGTGTTTGTAAAAGCATAGGGAAACTTTATTTCAAAATCTAGCCATTGTTCTGAAATGAAAAGAACATTTATTAGTAAATCAGTTCCTCACTTAATTTTCCCCGTCCTTGAATTGACCTTTTATTATGTAAAACTAGCTTGCACTCCTGTGGATTGAAGGCCTGGGCTTCCGAGCTTGATTTGAAATGGAAGTAATTCCTTGTATGCTAATTTAGGATACAGGCATTTAGCTTTTTGAAAGTAATATCAGGTATATGAACTCATTTTCATTTTAGAGAACATTGACCAAAGAAAACATTTGAAGCTTAATTTTCCATTTCACCAAAATGCATTGATAGAAGGTTTGATAAGAAACGGATAGACTTGCCTGCCATTTGTTGTGAGGCTTTGGCTTGATCCTCAGCTTCCAGGAGGGGAAAGGAAAACAGAAAAATAATAAGTGTGTAGAGCATTCGCCTCCCCTCCCTTTCCCTCCCTCCCCTCCCCTCGCCTCCTTTCTTCCCTTCCCTATAACATCATCTTTCCTTGAACCCTTGTTAGTGGGCTAACCATTGAGTTATAGCCAGAATGGTGAAATACATCCTGGAAAACAGAAGGAAAAATTTTAAGTTCTGTCAGTTTTCATGTTTCTGCACTTCAAGCCTAATCAAAAACCAGAAATAGAAGTGTTGTTTAATGTTTAATTATGACTTGACTCCTGCACTAAGGTAATGCATTTTCCTCACTGGTATTATTTGAACTTGACTGGGAAAATAGTTATCGAATTCCTGTTGTGTATAAAACACAACACTACTGAGTGCTGGGAGAAGTTTCTGTTTAACGAATAAAGGAGAGTGAGGTGTTGGTGGTTTAGGCTTACAATCCTACTCAGGAGGCTGACAGTAGGAGGATCAAAGTTAGAGGTTGGTCTGGGAAGAAAAATTGCAAAAGTAAGACTGGAGGTATAGATCAAGTATCACAAACCCCAGAACTGAAAGAAAAGAGGCAAATTCCTCTATTATTTAGAGGTCTGCTCTGACAAGATGTTTAACTTTTGTGTTTTTTTTTTTTTTTTTTTTTTTGGTCGGTTGTGGAGCCTGAACTCTGGGCCTGGGCGCTGTCCCTGAGCTCTTCAGCTCAAGGCTAGCACTCTACCACTTGAGCCACAGACCACTTCCAGCTTTTTCTTCTTATATGGTGCTGAGGAATCGAACCCAGGGCCACATGCATGCAAGGCAAGCGCTCCACCACTGGGCCATCTTCCCAGCCCAACTTTTGTGGTTTTAAAACATGTCAGTTTCTGGTTTTTTTTTTAAGATTGTGAAGTAGTTGCAGAAAAACGTACTAGAAAAATGCAGTTGTTGAGATCCTGGGGTTTTGAAAGTGCTTTGAATTTATTAGAACTGTGATCCATGTGTTTCATTATTCGCTTGAAAAATACAATCCTTACATGTAGCTTTGGTTTGTGCACACATGCGTGCACATACGTGTGAAGTAAAATAGATAATGCCATTGTTACTTAGAAGTGGCCCATTGGTTTAGCTTTTCATTTGTTTTTCTTCAGTGAGCACTTAAGAAGAAAAGAGATCAAATTACTCTTTGAGGTCATAAAATGAGAGGCACATTTCCCCCAAGAAAACAAAGTGTGTTAGCTGTTCCTTGTTCCTGTGTGTTCACACCTGGTCTAGGACCCATACAGTCAGTCATACAGTGTCTATTTTTAGGCTGTTGCCAGGCAGACTTCAAATTTCTCCTCTTATGGTTACCGACGTGGGCTTCCTGATTGGCCACGTGGCTCTGCTGCCAGCAGCCAACCACAGTGACTATGCAAATTGTATTTCAGTTTCTGTTTGTGTGAAAGAACTGATAAGATGGCTGCCAGGGCTCCCTTTGGGGTATGTGTGTTATTTTAAAGATGGCTTTCTTCAGGGTGTGGTAATAAACCATTGTGGATAGCTTTTAAAGGGGGTGTTTTAAGTTTGAAATAGGAAATCACACTAGGCAGGCAAGCTTTAGATGGCTGACAAACGTCTCTCAGTGTTAGATTTCATTAGTTCGAATGGTGCTAGGCAGTGCTTCTATTAGGCAAGGCCGGGCAGGGCATAGAATATTATACTACTAGGTTACGTTAATTGCGTTATTTTTATATGAAAACACGCCAGCATGTTAGCTTCTATGTCTGTTAAAATGTTCTAGATCACTGCCTTTGCTTTCTAAAAGAATAACTTTTGCACTTCAAGAGTTGTTTATACGTGCTTTGTATGTTCCTACTGGTTCCTTTTTAACTAGTATCTACTATATGCCCAGACTCTATAGTACATGATGATAATGTCAGGATACTTCTGTTTTTGTCCTTTGTGACACCACCTCATCAGCTCATTAGAATGCCAGCATATTTAAGGTGCTTTCTGACATGAAATCATTGACACATAAAATAGATAAATCCTCTACTGGATACGTGAAAAGATGGGTCCGAGTGTCTCATGAAATGGTCTATCCCCTGGGCATTAGAGTGCGTTTATCGCTGTCGCCTCTGACGGTGCTGTCCGACGAGTGAACGGTGACTGGTCGCTTGGTGGATCAGGGAGTCATGGCTAAGGCGGGACCGAGCCATGTGCAACTCCAGAAAGTTCGAGAAACAGACCGCATGTAAAGACACACTTAGCAGCATTACTTACACGTAAGTACTCAGGCTCTTCCATTGCTAGTTCATCGGAGGACATGTGTCTCGCGTAGGACTTGCTGCGTCTCTGGTAGAAGATGGCCGATTCACCGGTGGTTCCGCGCTGAGGACGGCGTCGCTCTCATCTCCTCCGTGGCTCTGCTCTTTCGTGTCGGTGTTTCAGGCTTCTCTCTGTTTCCTAAGCTATAAGCACACTGTGGATTGCGTCCCACTTCGGAGGGGAGTGACACGTGGCTGGTCTGTCTAGGTGAGTACGGCTCGGCGCGTGCCGCCTCTGCCACGGGCACAGCCACCGGACGCGCCCTGGCCGGCCCCGCCCGGCCCGGGAGTCCGGAGCGACTGACCCACGAGAAGAGGCTTGGGGAGAGCAGGTGGGGAACATGCAGAGCAGCTGTGCTATTTTCTGAAATGCCACGCACGGATCATGGCACTTACCCTTCCGTGTACAGTCCCGTGGTTTCTGTTGCATCCACAGAGCTGTGTAGACATCGCCACGGTCCTTCTCCATTCCTGTGCCCTTTGGGAGCTGCTCCTGGCTCTTCCCCAATCTGCTTCCGGGTCAGTCTTCTCTGCCCGTCCCGGCCTGCTCTGTAGGTGGAATGGTTCAGGGTGAGCCATGAAGGAGGGGAGGGAGGAAGGAAGGAAGGAAGGAAGGAAGGAAGGAAGGAAGGAAGGAAGGAAGGAAGGAAGGAAGGAAGGAAGGAAGGAAGGAGTCCTTCCGTCGTCTGTCTGGTTGGAACAGGCAGCAGTACTTGGTTCCTTTTCATGGCTGAGTACTACTCCACTGCTTGGATATGCGATGTGCCAAGCATTGGAGTTGTTTTCGGTTTGGGGTCATCGTGAGTGTTGATGGGCAGGTTTTTGCCTGACTCCGCACACGACATGTTTTTGGTCATTTTGGGTATTGAATTTGGTAAGTTAAATGGAAACTCCACACTTCACAAACTGAGGATTCCCCCCCCCACACACACTTTTTCCCTCTCCTCCATCCCCTCCTCCCCCGCCCCCCCCCCTTCTCTTTCCTTCCAGTGTTAGGTTCTTGTTTTTCCTGAGCATATTATTACCTGCAGCTTCCTTGTGATCATATGGGCCTTTCTTTCCCTTGGGCGGTCCACTGACTTCCATCAATTGGCTGTACTCTGAAGGCTTGTTTCTCTTCCATTGACCTAAATACTGATCTTTGTGCTAGCATTGCCATATTGTTTGGGTTATTATAGCTTTGTGTAGACAGTTTTGAAAATAGGCAGTGTGAGTCCTCTATGCTTAGTTCTTTGCTTCCTCCCCGTTCCCAAATTGTTTTAGTTATTGTCAGTTTCTTCTGGTAGGACTTTAGGGTCAGCTTGGTCAATTTCTTCAAAGTAGACAGCTGGGATTTTGATAGGGGATTGCTTGGAATCTGTAGCTCAATTTGAAGAGAATTGACAGTATTACATTGTTTTTTTCTTTTTCCGGGGATTAAGTCCAGGCCTCATTTATACTCTTTAATGATCCACTCAAGAAAAATGTGACAAATATATTTAATGACGTTGTTTCTTAATGCCTGAGGCAGTAAATGTGTGGCCTTGATAAAGGCATGTTAAGGGAGTAACTGTGCGGCAGCTCCAGGGCATGACTGGCTGTGGACTTTGGTAAGGGGGGCACACCTGGCTACCTCGTTAGGTGCTGTGGTTTGATGAGTATTTCCTTGCTCAGGCTGGCTGAGCTCGTGTGATCTCCAGGGTATGTGAGTGCTGGCGTGCAGGCCTGGGCCCCCTCCTGCCTCCCCCCTGTATCTGCATTCATGGAATAGAAGCTTAGAGAAGGGGTTTCTGAGGGGCGTCCACCTCAGCACCAAGGGCCACAGTGAGCCATGGTTTTCATGGAACCAGAATCTCGAGAGCGGGACTGCTCCTGCTCGCTTCAGGAGCTGCTGCTGCTAAAGAAAACACCATTTCCTTGTTAGATTGAAGATTCTCTGTTCCACATCTTCATACTCAAGCTGATACCGGGATGCAGATGACGAGCAGTGGGAATATTTATAGATGTGGCAAGATGTCAATCAATAGGAAACAGACCTCTCCATCTTAAAAAAGAAAAAAAGGTTGCTGGATGCCCGTGGCTCACGCCTGTGATCCTAACTTCTCAGGAGGCTGAAATCTGAGGATCATGGTTTGAAACCAGCCTGGGTAGGAAAGGCCATGCGACTCTCATTTCCAGTGAACCACCAGAAAACTGCAACTGTGGCTCAGTTGGTAGAGGGCCAGCCTTGAGTGCAGAGGCTCAAGGACAGCACCCAGGCCCTGAGCTCAAGCCCCACAACTGACAAAAACAAATACATAAAAATAAATAAAGGTCCAGGACAGCTGAGGGCAATCTTGTGTGCCAACAGGAGAAGCACTTCAGTGTAGAATTGAAGACAGCGAGCAAGTAAGGAATATTCCAGAAACATCTAGAAACAAGAACTAGGAAAAAACGGTAAAGCTTTTGTGGGATTTGAAACAGCAATAATGATTGTGGCTTACTTAAGCTTTAGAGAAATAACAGGTTTTTACACGAGAGTAAGGAGATTCGTAGTCTGAGTTTGCGCATCTTAGGTCAAGTATGTGAAGCATTGCATTGTGGGGTTGCCCTTCGTTGGCAGTAAGCGGATGGTTGTATTGACTGTGTGACACACTGACTCTCCTTCCACCGGGAGGTACCAAGTGCACCCCTGTGCTAAGACGTGGGGTACATAAAGATCCAGAAAGAGCTGTGTTCTGAGGCGGGGCTGAGGGACGCTTGTTCCTCACCCAGGCCCATGGAAGTGGGCACGAGGGAGCCGTTACCAGCCCGGCTCATCCAATGCCGTTGAGGGGCATCATTGGAAGACCTATATTTGCATAAAAGTCCTTTCTACACGCAGTGTGGGAGCAGCGTGTGGAGAGCCCTGCGGAAGGCGACACTGCAAGGCGACACTGCGTTGCCCTCGGTTTGGCTGCGCATCCTCTGTTTGTGCAGGTTTTGTGTCAAGTGTGTTTGATCAGGCACTCGCGACGGTGAATTGGTGTCGTGTTGTGCGCTTTGACCCAATAACCTTGGCGTTTACTGAAGGCAGCGCAGGCCCTGGCCTACCAAGGCAGAACAGAACTAAGGCTGGAGGCGCCTGGCTCCAACAGAGCCGGGGCGGGCGTGCCCACGGCCTCCCTGCGGGACTCACCTTCATTCTCACACCTCCGAGCCTGGGCAGCGCTGGCCCTCCTCAGCTTCCCTTGTTGCTGGGTAAGGTTAGTGAAGCCCTTTTCTGATTGGTATTCATGCAGCTGTGCTTTGGGCCAATCAGCAGCCAGCTTCAGTTCTCACTGGGCTGAGCACTGGAGGAAGCGGCTCTCTCTTGTGGGAGACTGAACTAAGAGTGGCTGCAGATGGCTCCCTTCTGGTGTCTGTTCTTAGCCCCGAACACCTGACACGGGGCAAGCGGGAGGGCGGCTGCGATACTGTTTTTATAATCAGTCGCTTACAAAACGGGACAAGGAGTGTGTTGCATGGAGTGGGGTGCCCATGTCCCCCCTACCCTGATGTGGGGGCAGCAAGGAGCCGTGGTGGAAATCCAGGCATGCGAGGGCCTCCAGGGCCGGGCCATGCGCACTATGTGTGGCCAGGACTGCTGAAGGTTGGAGCTGGGGATTCCTAACAACAGGGGTGGAGGGTAGGAAAAATAATGCTCATTTGTTTGGATCTAAGGTTCTGTGAACATCTGTAAGTATATATACATATAGACACATAGACTCGTGTGTGCGTGCATGCGTGCACCCACATATCTTCGTATCTACACACATCCTATGCAACTTTATAATTTTGCAGACTCATTGATGTAGCAAAGCATGCTTTCATGGACTGTCCACGCTGGACTCGTTTCTCAGGTAAGGAGTGAGTTTGTATCTCTAGAAACATGCACATGTATTAAATATTTAAGAGATGTGCACGTTGTGTGTGTCTGCTGTGTGCTCAGCACACTCCTCACGCATGCGCATGCATGCAGACTACGTTCTAGATTACTTCTGTCACACTGGGTCTGACCTTCCTGTCCCTGGCCTGTTGCTGGGCAGGACTCAGAGTGCCGGCCACTGATTGGCTGACTGGGTGTGTGAGCTGCCCGCCACAGCCACTTAGATTCCTCAGCTGTCTGAGCTGACCATTGTAGGCGGAGACAAAACAGCTTCTCTTTGTTGTGTCCTAGGAGGGTCTATGAGAAAGAAGGAAGACAACCAGTAGATAGAGGGGTCACTTAGGGGACTCCCTGGGCTTTTCCCAAAAATTACTTCCCAAGAATTTGAAAATAAAAATCCTTTTACAAGCTACAGAGAGATGTTTACAGGTACCAAATACACCAGTCTGTGGTTAGTGACATTGTAGTTGCTTGTAGACACGGCAGACATTTCCCGCTGTCATACACACTTCTTTCCTGTGGAAATGAGTGTCATCCCGTGGCTCTAGTACTGCAGCTCCCAGAGTCAGCCTTTATTTTGCAGAAGAGACTTAGGAGTGGAGTCTGATATCCAGATGGTCCTCAGAATTTTCTGGTACAATAGCCGTGGGAACTTGTTTGCCTGTGACTCTTTCCTCAGTGGGCAAAGGAGATTTCCAGAGCAGGCTGCTGATTGGTTTGCACAGATGTGGCTGAGCAAGTACACTGCCTGCTCACACTCACACCATTTCCTGGTTGCTTTGTCTGTTTTTCATTCTACTGAGAACCAGAGGCGGCGGGGGACGTGTGCTCCCTTGTGGGCGTGGGTGGTACTTGCTCTTTTTGCCAAGTGTGCCCAGGTTGCTACTGACCCCATTACCACATTAAACATTACTCGGGCCAGGGGGTAATTTAGTACTAAACGTGATCATTTTACTTGTTGGATTATCTGATTCTCATATGAAATAGCAAAATTATTGATAAGTAACGAATATGTAACTCATTGAAGTCTTCAACTCTGTGCCTGAAAACACACTGATGGACTTAGAGATTATGGTGGTAACATGGAATGCTCACTGCACTCTCCGTGTGCAATGTAAATTGATTAGTATTAAATAGGCCTCACTTGTTTCCTTTTTAAGACAACTAAAACCTGAAGCGTTAGGTAGCTTAAAATGTCACTAAGTAATTACCTAGGAGAAAGGAATTGGAAACTGTGACTGTCTAGACTTTTTGTTTGTAAGCCACTAAAAGTTATGGAAAGCATTTTCATTTCCCCCTGGTGTTGCTAGGATTGGAGCTCAGGGCCTGGTGCTTGCTAGACAGGTGCCGTACCACCTTACCCATGCCCCCAGCCCTAGTTGACTTCTTCAGATAGTGTCTTAGTTTTTCCCTGGTGATCTTTTCCCTTCTTGATCTTTTGCATAGCTGGGGTTACAGACATAGCACCGCTATGCCCAGATTATTGGTTGGGATGTGGATCCCGCTAACTTTTGACAAGGCTGGCCTCAAACTCTGGGTGTCTTACTCCCTGCCTTCCCAGTATGGGTGTGCCTCACCACATCTGGTCACACAAAAGTGCGTGTATGGATGTGTAAATGCGTGTATGTGGGTGTGCGGACATTTACATGATGCAGTCGAGAACAGAGTGGTTGCACACATTGATTTCCCATGGGCCAGGCTCACCTGAGCAGCCTTGCGCTCCCCACTCAAGCTGCCCAGGCGCACGGGGAGTGGGCACCGAGGGGCATCTCCCCATGCCTGCTGCTTAGGGACTGTTGGCATGTTGGCCTAGCTGTAACAAAGGCTGCTGGCATGCTTTGCCCGCATTGAAGATAGTTTCCTTGGTTCAAGGTTACTGCGTTGTAACTGCTTTCAATACATTTGAGGCACGAGTCTCTTCATCAGATAGGACTTCCGAGTGTTTTCCCTCTTCTCTCCACCCCCTCCCTGTCTCTTTTCTTGTCCTCTCTTCTCTTTCTCTCTACCTTCTCCCTCCTCCTCTCCTCTCTCTCCTCTCTCTCCCCTCCTCTTCCTCCCTCCTCTCCTCTCTCTACCCTCTCCCTCCTCTCTGCTCTGCTTCCTCCATTTGGAGAGGTGCTCTACCACTTGAACCACAACCCTAGACTTTTGAATTTTCTTCTGGTTTGCTTTTGTTTGCTTTCAAGTCCTGGGGCTTGAATTCAGGGTTTGGGCCGTGTCACCAGGCTAGCACTCTACCACTTGAACCACGACTCTACTTCTGGCTTTTTGGTGGTTAATGGAGATAAGACTCTCATGAACTTTCCTGCCCAGGCTGGCAGGCTGGCTTTGAGCCGTGATCCTGAGGTGTCAGCCTCTTGAGTAGCTGGGATGACAGGTGTGAGCCACTGACACCCAGCTCTTTATCTGCTTTTTAAAGCTCCTATATCTCTGTTAGTCTCTAAATTCCATATTGAAAATGAAAATTGTTCCTTTTTTTTCCCCCTGGTTTCTTCCTGGTTATTGATCTTCTGGTATGGACCAGAATGCCTTTTATCACTTTGGAGTTATATAAATGAGGCAAATAGGAAAATTTGCACGCAGCAAGTTCTTTATGTCATTATTTCAAAATGACCATTTGTCTTCTATTTGGACAGGATATCTACTGTGTCGGTGTCTCCTTCCGGATCAGTGTTTAGAAAGCCTAATGAATTACGTGACATTTCCGTTATCAAGCTCTTTATCTCCTTTTTTTAAAGTTTCGAGATGGATTGTATAGAAGAACCTCAGAAAAAAATCTTCAAGGCTCGGAAAACAATGAGAGTGAGCGACCGGCACCAGCTGGAGGCGGTATACAGGGTGAGGGACGAGTTGTTGAAGACTGATGCCAAGCTCGTCAACGGCAACCACGAGAACGGAGACCTGGACCCGTCCTCCCCGCTGGAAGGCGCAGACTACATGAAAGAAGATGAGGGCATGAACGGCATTGATGGGGTTTGCTTTGACCCTGAAGACAGTAAGACGGAGTGGGAGGAAGCGCCCGGCAGCCTCACTGTGAAAGTAAAAACTAAGCAGGGTGACACGGCGAATGGTGAGCCTTTGCCTTCCGGCTGCGTCACTTCAGAGGCAGCTCCTGAGCTGAACCCTGGGCCGGCCTCTGGCGAGCCGGCCTCTAGTGAGCCGGCCTCTAAAGAGCCGGCCTCTAGTGATCAGGCCTCTGGTGATGAGGCCTCTGGTGATGAGGCCTCTGGTGATGAGGCCTCCAGTGAGCCGGCCTCCAGTGAGCCGGTCTCCAGTGAGCCGGCCTCCAGTGAGCCGGCCTCCAGTGAGCCGGCCTCCAGTGAGTTGGCCTCCAGTGAGCCGGCCTCCAGTGAGCTGGCCTCTAGTGATCAGCCCTGTAGTGATCAGGCCTCTAGTGAGCTGGCCTCTAGTGAGCTGGCCTCTAATGAGCCTGCCTCTACTGAGCCAGCCTCCAGTGAGCCGGCCACTGGAGAGGCCGCCTCTGGAGTTGTGGCCCCTGGTCATTCTGAAGGTGTTGATTCCAGTCCTGGTGATGTCCCCTGTGCCGGTGCCCCGCCCCACAGCCCCGCATCTGTGGACCACACCGCACCCTGTGACCCTACTTGTGAAGAAGCCGCCACTGGTGACCTCGCCGCTGGCGACTCCACTGCTGGTGAGCTTTTTTCGGACAAGCCGGTTTCTGCTGAAGAGGCCTCTGCCGAAGCAGCGCCTGGTGCCACCGGTGCCGCTGCTCCCGGGGGCCTGCCCGCTGCTGGCCTCTCTTCTGGTGATGACCTCCCCGCCGGTGATCCCGGCTGCAGCGCACGGGACTCGGATGACCCGGCCTCCTCCAAGCTGGCTCCGGCCCAGCCAGCCTCTGGTGAACCCGCCGCTGGGGCACCAACTCGCGAGTCAGCCCCTGAGCCCGCCTTGAAACCTACTTCCGGATCCGGCGGTGAGCCAGTGCCTGAAAGTGACCATCCGGAGCAGAGCAGCAGTAGGGACGGTGCGTCGCTGGCGAGCAGCGAGGACGGTGGCAGCGCTGACCGGAGCCCACGCGGGGATGCCCTCGAGGACGAGAGCCACGCCGAGACCGGTGCTGCCAGTCCGAAGGAAGGGCGAGAAACAGACGGTGCGACGGCGTGTTCAGATCTACCTCCCGAAAACGAACAGAAAGCCAGTGAAGACCCTGCCGCCGCCGCCGCCGCCGCCGCCGCCGCCACGGGGGCTGTGGGGGACGAGGCCATCTCCAGCAGCGTGCAGATGGACGGAGCGGACAAGGATGAGGACGAGGAGGAGAGCGCCGCCCGCCTCCTCCAGGCCGCCAGGGACGAGACCGCCGCCAGAGACAGCGGCGAGGAGAGTTTAGAACACGCGGACTCCATGGAGACAGACGAGATCATTCCCATTTTGGAAAAACTTGCACCTTCCGAAGACGAGCTCACTTGCTTCTCCAAGAGTTCCCTCCTTCCAATGGAAGAGGCAAGTCTAGATCTGGAAGAGAAAATGGAAGGCTCTTTTGGCTCCCCTTCGAAGCAAGAGAGCAATGAGAGTTTGCCGAAGGAAGCCTTCCTGGTCCTCTCGGATGAGGAGGACATCTCGTGTGAGAAGGACGAGTCCGAGGCCATGCCACAGCTCCCCGCGTGCTCCCCAGGTGAGCCCGCGCGCGCGTGTGCTCAGCCTTGGGGTTCCTTTTGTTCCCTTTGTTGGTGACTGAGGGAGGGAGGGAGGGAGGTTTCACTTAGTCATCACATAGCCAAATCTGCAAGCATACTCAATTATTCACCAGCTCCAAGCGTAACGTCATAATTTTAATGAATTTTACCAATCAAAGGTGCTTTGAATGGACTTGCTTTTGAAAGTCCACTACCATAGTTGGAAGGTGAAAGCTTGAAGCCTTCTTACCTGTTCCCTCCGTCCCCCGCAGCTCTTGGAGCCCGGCTTTTCCCCTCGTCTCGCCCCCACCCCTTCTTTCATGAAGTTCGGGTGCTTTTAGCTTGCCTGCAGACTCTTCTGCAAAAGATCGATAGACTTCATGATTTGGTAAATACCCACCTCCCATCTTTGATTTTTCATTGTCTTTTGTTTGCCAGTCCTAGGGCTTGAACTCAGGGCCTGGGCCCTGTCCCTGAGCTTCTATGTGCTCAAAGCTAGTGCTCTACCACTTGAGCCACAGCACCACTTACGGCTTTTTCTTTTATTTTTTGGGGGGGTCCAGCCTTGGGCCTGAACTCGGGGCCTAGGCACTGTCCCTCAGCTCTTCAGCTCAAGGCTAGCGCTCTACCACTTGAGCCACAGTGCTGCTTCCGGCTTTTTTCTTTTTGCTTATGTGGTGCTGAGGAATCTAACCCAGGGCTTCATGCATGCAAGGCAAGCACTCTGCCACTGAGCCACCTTCCCAGCCCCACTTACGGCTTTTTCTAAATGGTTAATTGTGGATAAGAGTCTTGCGGACTTTCCTGCCCAGGTTGGCTCCGAACTGTGATCAGATCTCAGCCTCCTGAGTAGCCAAGATTTTAGTTGTGAGCTACCAGCACCTGGCTCCAGTTTTTAATTCTCATAGAGGAAAAAAGAAAAATTTGAATTGCTTTTGTGGTTAACTTCAAGCATCATTACTGAATAAAACCTTTTATGCCCATCAGATTACATGACAAGGTTTTAGTTGTATCTTATGACATTGTCTGTGAGGGAAAGCATGGTAGCATGAACAGTGTTTTCTTGTTTGTTCCAAGTAAGAATAAGGAGGCAGGCCTAGTAGAAAAAAATGGAAGATCTTCCTTCAGTGTATCATAGCAGCTTTTGGAGATAAGTTGGTTTTGGTTTTGGTTTTGGTTACAAGGTTTGAACTGGGACCCTCATGCTTGCTAGGTAGTTACTCTTCTAGAGACACGTTGAGCTCTGTTTTCTGTAGCATTTTTAATCAATCATATTTTATGGGCCTCTTACAAAAATCACTCAGTCTTTCCGACTATTACTGTTCCCATGTGTATCATGGCACATGTAGGTTATATGGAGGAGAGATCTAGAAAGCACCAGGCCTACTCCTTAACAGTGTTAACAAAGTATTTTCAAGGAATGTTTTTGTTGCATTCAGGATAGCCTTTCCATTCCTTGTTTATGAATTGCCCTGTGACCTACTGTGAAAATCGCATGATTCTTTCTACCGCTCTGGTTAAAGTTGAGTTTATCAGAAGTTTCTAATTTTTTTTTTTAAACCTGCCGCTGTCACTGTTCTAGTTTTACAAATTTAAGGGAATCTAAATGCACACAAGAGTTGTTTCCACATTTTATTATTTTATTAGTGATAGAAAATTATTGAGAAAACTGTCTTGCTTTCGAGCCTGTATTTCGAATTGTTTTATCCATGTTGAGTTTATTACGAATTAGATAATGATAGAATATGCACTCGATTATTCATGTCCGTCAGGTTGTGCTCCCATTTTCTTTGCAGAATTTCACATTTTGGGGCTCTGACTTTGTAAGAGTATAGTTTGGAGACTGAGTGGTTACTAAAAGTGTAAACCAATGAGTTAATATCCATTTCCTTCCTCTGTGGATCTTCTGCTCAATATTTGATTCCTACTAATCTATGAACTTGGGAAGTCTTGCTGCTGCTTCATCTGACATGAATTCCCATGGGAAAGGATTTCCTTTTCTACTTTCGTTACAGCGGAAGTAGAAACAAATGAGAAGGACAGCAAACCTGAGGAGGAAGAGCCAGTCATAGAGGAAGAGGAGGAGAGGCCTTCTGAGAAAAGTATGTGTGTAGTGTTTGAAAAACGCTCATTATTGTTTCTGGCTGCAGATGCCATGGAATGACACACTTTTCTGCCCATGGGTAACTGCAAAACCTTGCAGTTGAAGGCACAGTTAGTTCATCTCGCTGATGACTTGAAGGATAACTGAGTGGGTTATTGCATGCACTTCAGTGTTTGTATTTTATTTATATTACATGTCCACAAAAAAAATGATGGCCACCTGGACGCCAGTGGCTCGCGTCCATAATTCTCGCTACTCAGGAGGCTGAGATTTGAGGCTCGCGATTCAAAGCCAGCCCAGACAAGAAACTGTGAGTCTCTTACCTCCAACAAAGACCACTAGAAAACTGGAAGTGACACTGTGGCTCAAACAGTAGAGCACCTTGAGCTGAAGAGCGCGGGGACGGTACCCAGGCCCAGAGTTCAAGCCCCACAACTGACCAAAAAAAAAAAAATAGATAGCTGCTCTTAGTTCTCCCTGTCCCATGGTTCTTCTCGCTGGTCATGTTATATAACAGGCACCAGGGGGCACGGCTAGAATCCGTGCTGTCTCCGTGTATAGGGTAGAGGGAGGTGTGGGGAGGGGGATTAATATGATCATATTGAGATGATATGAGGAATTTTAGACATTGTAAAATAAACCAGATGAAATCTGCTTGTGATCCAATGAATGGCAACATGATTGGAGATCACCTAAAGTTGTAGCTGATTTTTAAAGCACATTTATAATCAATGTCACACGCTTCTCCCCACCCCCAACCACTTCCCCTCCAGTACTAGGAATTGAGCCCAGAGCCACACACACTAGACAAGTGCTCTACCACTTCAGTCTGCGCCCTAAAGCTCAGGTGCACTTTCGCAGTAACATTAATTTTGTAGGCTGTATATGCTCCAAATCCACTAAGATATGTTAAAAGTGACTATTAGAATACTGTTATTAGCTGGCCGCTGGTGGCTCATGCCTGTCATCATAGCTACTCAAGAGGCTAAGATCTGAAGATTGCCGTGTAGACCCAGTCCAGGAAAGTCTGTGAGACTCTTACCTCCAACAAAAACCACCAGAAAACCGGAAGTGGAGCTATGGCTCAAGTGGTAGAGCGCTAGCTAGCCTTGAGCTGACGAGCTGAGGGACAGCACCCAGTCCCAGAGTTCAAGCCCCATGACCGACAAAAATAAAAAAAGAATACTGTTGCTTTCTTAAGTCTAGGGGGTAAGCAGTTGTCCGATATTTACTGAGGCAGAAGAGTGAAATAATCCAAGCTATGTCCATTTGACAGAAGTCTGTGATGTTAGAATACATTCTGTATTTTTTTCAGAGGACTATGCGCACTGTGGGATTTAGTAAGGGAAAGAATACAAGGTGATCTCCACTTTCTGCAGGACGTAGCTATAGAGAATTCTCCATTTTACTAGGTGGTTTTCAGGGGAAAGAGGTTCTGCATTTAATGACGAATGTGGCTTAGTCATTAGAAAGTTCTTAGCGTTCTGAAAATGTCACCTGATGTTCAAAGCTAAAAGTATATATACATAAAATGCAATTCTAAGAGAATTGGTAAAGAATCCTATTGTGAGGGTGGAAGATAGTTAACAAATCCTGTCATGAAAACACCCGCCTAATCACTGTGGCTTTTGCCCTCAGGTGAATGTTCAAGAAGAAAACGTTCTAAATCAGAGGACATAGACAATGTACAGTCCAAACGTCGAAGGTACTTAGAGGACGAATACGAGGCAGAGCTTCAAGTAAAGATAACTGCCAAAGGAGACATTCATCAGAAGCTTCAAAAGGTGTTGTAAATGATAACTTAAAAGGCCCACGGCCCAGAGACTCATCTCAACCATGTGTGATGGGGGGGATGCACACTCGGCCCTGTGGAAGTGTGTACAGACTCACACCCGAGCCTCCCCAGGTGCGAGCACAAGCATAAAGGCCTGAGGGCGTGGCTCCAGTGTGTGCCTGGCAAGCACAAAGACCCAGGTTCGAATCCTAATACCAACAGAGCAACAACAGAAAAGAATGGTGATTCTTCTAGATTTGTGGTATGATAGCATTCTATGTTTAACTGACATCCAGTTTATCATGGAAAGAGACACCGTGAAATGGTTGAGCTTAGGAAGTCTTATTATTAAGTAGATTTTGTACCTTGTATTTTAGTGCTCGAATAAGGTGATTTCATAGTTGTACACCTGTGCATTCTAAAATCTTTGTTATGTGCTTTAGTGTTAGGGAAAGAAATATGGAAGGACTGTGAAAGCCTTCCCCATAAATTTGTCAGGTGAGACAGAAAGAACAAAAATACTCACTATTTTAGGTATTTTAAAAATGTGTTCACTGATCCTTATAGTAAATACCTGTTGTAGATAGGCACTCGAAACTCAGGTGAGGCTAGTTTTTCAAACATTATATATTCAGTTATGCCTTTATAAAGCCAGATTCTTCCGCTGAGATAAAAACCAGATACCTACATTTTCTGGAAAAAGGAACAGCATGACAATAAAAACAGCGATACTTCGTTCCTTGTCTCATCTCTGTTCTGCATATTTAGATAATGTTAGTCTGTTAGCTGTGTTAGGATTATGAAGAGGCGAAGTGTGTAAGAACTGTGCAGACTTGTAAGTGAACCGAGAGCTGCATTGGAAAGGTGTAGTTCATGGGTCTGCTGAGGATCCTGTGTTTTGTTTGTCATAATGAAGTAGTAATGCGAATTGTAAGTAGGTGGTTAGAAATGTTGTATAGGATAGACAAGCATTATTAGTATATCTCATAAGAACTAACCAATGTATATTAGAACGGAATTTTTTTTAAACCACTGCTTTAATTTCCTTTAAGTTATTGGAACAGGAGCTATGGGAAGAAAATTCTTAAACTTCACAATTTTACTCTACCATCTTGAGGTCGATGCCGCCCGCATATATGGAAGTAGGGGTTTTCAGCAGGTAGAATCGATTGTGGGGTGTATTTAACCAGCTAAGCAGTTTCATTCATTAGAGTTAATCACTTAGCATCATTTTATACGTACTTCTATACATCTTGCTGTTGTTTTGCTTGCTGAGTGACTTCTGCATAACAGCATATAGAATGAGGACTGGGTGTTTCTTTAGGTTGTGCAGTGGTTACTGGAAGAAAAGTTGTGTGCGCTACAGTGTGCTGTGTTTGACAAGACTCTGGCGGAGCTGAAAACGCGAGTGGAGAAGATCGAGTGTAACAAAAGGCACAAGACCGTCCTTACCGAGCTGCAGGTTTGTGAGCACCAGCTGCTAGCGTTGTACAATGTGTTCCCTACGGTGTGCCATCGCGGAAGACTAAAATACATTGACATTCTAACTGTGAGCAGTCAGAGGGACCTTAGCTTTCCAGGGCTGCTATCAACCCAACCCAGTGGAGTGCCTTTACCTATAAAGCAAGATTACCTGAGAGAGTCGATGTCAATAGGGTCGGTGCTCTGAGGGCTGGCGTGTGCGTGCGTGTGCGTGCATGTGCGTGTGTGTGTGTGCACTGATGTGCATGTGCATGCATGTGTATGTGTGTGTGACCCACCCCTATGCTTCCCTCCTCTCCAGCTAGCAAGTGGATGGATGGTCTTGATGTCCATGCCTTGTAGCGGTGTCCCCAGCTCTGGGGCTGGGCTGTTCCTTCACATGGCGTTGCTTCTGGATGTGTGCTGGTGTTCGGTTCTTTCAGGTTTAATCATCATTCACGAAAGGCTGATAGGTAACCTGCTGTATGTGCAAAATAGCATTTTATCAGTTCACTTCCTCCATGGGTCTTACATTCAGTATTTACTACTAGCCCATGGACATGGAAGGTCTCTCTTCTTCCAATGCATTTCTTCTTCAGGACTTCTATCTTTTTCACTGTAATAGTCTTTAGACTATTTGGTTAAATTTATACTTAGATATTTTCTTACTTGTTTCTTGAGGTTAGCATGAATAGGACTATTTCCCTGATTCCTTCTCATTGCGTTCATTACTAGTATATTTAGAAAAGCCATCTACTTTCTATGCTGATTGGTTATCTTGCTGCTCTGCGCGGGAGTATTTAGAGATTTCAAGTGTAGTCATGTTGTCTGCATACAGGGATAACTGGACACCTTTCCTTTTCGTATCTCTCTCTGACCGTATTACTCTGGCTAAGAATTCAAGCACTATAAATGAAGAGTGGAGAGAGTGGATACATTTGTCTCATTCCTGACTTTAGAAGAAATGCTTTCAGGTTTCTAAAGAGTCTTTATTATGTAGAGGTGTCTTTCTGTTTCAACTTTCTTCAGGGCTTTTCGTCATAAAGGACTGAAATTTTGTTAAAAGCCTTTTCTGCATGTGTTAAGGTGATGGTACAGTTCCCTTGTTTGCATTTATTTGCTGCATGACATTGATCCATTTGCCTACTTAGACCCATCCTTGCCTACCTGGATCAAAACTAACTTGCTTTGTGCACGGTGGTTTTCATGTGTTGTTGAAGTTACTATCTGTTTTGTTAATAATTAATTAATAAGAATTTTTGGGTCTGCATTTATCAGAAATCCGCGCATCGCTTACTTTTGTCCTGACCTGGTTTTGGTATCAGGGTAATTTTGGCTTCACAGAGTGAATTTCATAGCATTCCTTCCCTTTCAGTTTTCTGGATCATGAGTTGGAAGTTCTTAAAGGCCTTAGAGTCTACCAGTAAATACATCTGGCCTGGGCTCTTCTTTGTTAGGAAATACTACTGTTTCAGTTCTCTGCTCTTAGGCATGCTGAAGTAGTTTAGTCTTTCGGTTTCATTTCAATGTCATTTGTGTCTTGAAATAGGCCTTTTCCTTCTAGAGTTTACAATTTATTGAAATATATGTATTGAAAGCACATCCTAATGATTCTCTGGTTTTCACTGGAATCTGTTGGAATATTTTTTTTTTTGTCGGTCGTGGGGCTTGAACTCTGGGCCTGGGTGCTGTCCCTCAGCTCTTCAGCTCAAGGCGAGTGCTCTACCACTTGAGCCACAGCGCCACTTCCGGTTTTCTGGTGGTTTATTGGAGATAGGAGTCTCACGGTCTCTCCTGCCCGGGCTGGCTTTGAACCGCGATCCTCAGATCTCAGCCTTCTGAGTAGCTAGGATTACAGGCGTGAGCCACCAGCCGCCCAGTTTGTTGGAATATTTTTTAAATTTAAGTCTTCTCTCTCTCTCTCTCTCTCTCTCTCTCTCTTCTCTAGTTTGGCTAAGGGTTTGTTCATCTTAATTGTCTTCTCAAAGAACAAAGTCTCGTTTCCTTGATTCCTTGTCTTGTTCTGTTAGCCTCTATTACATTAATTTCCACCCTGTTCTTTGTGTCTATCCATGTAATACTTTCTGATTTGGCTTTTGTTTTTCTTAGTTCTCAAGATGTATCATATAGGCACTCATATATCTATCTACCAAACCTTCTTAAAAACTGTTTTTGCTGTGTCCCAAAGCTTCTGGTTAGTTTGTCTTATTTCAACCTAGAAACTTTAATTTGCCCAATTTTTTCACAAATACATTGATTAGTTTCCATGTATTAGTAGAGTTTTTCTTGCTGTTGATTTTTTTTTATTATTTCTTTCCATCATCTGTTTAGGATAAAAGAAATGATTTGTTTTTTGTATTTGTTGAGATTTGCTGTGTGGCCTATAATGCGATTTATTGTGGAGCAAGTTCCATGGGCTGCTGTTGGAGGGCGTGTTCTGTACATGTCTGTTATTGACTGGTTATGCATTTTAACCTGAAGTGCTTGTTCCTTTTTGTGTCAGGTGTTTGGAGGATGCCATGGGGTGAGGGGGGTCCTGAAGTCACCTCCTGTTCCTGTCTGCAGAGCACTCTGCCCTTTTATGTCCACTCGTGTTTCAGTGGAGAGTTAATACCATGTATATTCACTTATTATTGAAAGATAATTGCTGATGCCCGTAATTTTGCTGTGTTTTCCTTGTTGACTTAAGTTCTGTTCGTTTTGTCCTCTCTCCTTTATTTTCTCAGGAGGAGATCGCTGATGTACTGAGTAGATGGTTTTCTTTCCTTTCTAATTCTCCTGTGAACTTTACTTTCACTGAGCTTTCATGTTGGTGACTTCTCCATCTGTGTGTATGATTCCTGGCTTAAATGGTCATGAATTGTTTGAGTCGGACCTTCTCTGAGAAGGTCTAGTTCTCCATGGATTTAAAAGGATAACTAGGTTGGGTATGGTAATCTTCCATGGTAATTCCTAAATTTGGCCTTGTGTTGTACACAGCAGTGTCTGTGTAATAAAATGATGAGCCATCCGCAAATGTAGTCGTCGTTGGTCTCTGGGGATGTGTTCCAAGGCCAGCGCATGCCCAGATAGATGCATGCCCAGATGCCCGAGCTCCACGCAGTGCCGCAGATGCCCGGTGCATTTCAGCTTCGGCTGCAGACGTGAGGCCTCCCATCAACCCAGAAGTGCTCACTCTTATCAGTCGAATGAAGCACGCTGTCCTTCTCCTTGCTTGTTGGGCACCATTTGTCATTTGGGGAGGCCAACTTTCATCATACTGCAGACGGATGGGCTTCCGTCATTTCTCTATATGGGAGGAAAAAGTAATTACGTACAAATACTGCGTAGTTTTACTATGATGTGGTTTTAGTTGACTTCTAATTTGATTCTGTTATTATTAAGTAGCTTTAATTCCGTCATTCGGGTTGAGCACGCTGCATCTTGATCCGTGTCACCCCTTTTGTGGTCCCGCGGGCCACAGAGAGGTAATTGTCACTCTGACTCCCGGGTGGCGCCGGGGAGATGGTTGTTTACTTGCATACACAAATTGTGGGAGTGTTTTCCCGCAGAACTTGCTCTCAAAGTGGAGCGAGCTGCTGTTGTATGAAATGGAGTCACTCAGAGCCAGGCTCAGCTGCTAGGTGAACACTTTGCTCTTAATTATGTTCTCAGCAGCCGGTTACCTGGGGATTTGTGGTGGTTTTGTGTGGCCTTTTCACTGCTAGATTGCCACTTGATTTTCTTTTCATGTTTCTTCCATTTCAGGCCAAGGTAGCCAGGTTAACCAAACGCTTTGGAGCAGCCAAAGAAGACCTTAAGAAAAGACAAGAGGTAAGAGTTTCTGCTTATGCAGCAGTTTTAGGAAACACTGAGCTGTCATGAAAGTGTTTTAAGTTGAAATTGGCATTTATAATACACACTACTACACTTGCGGAGCTGCGGCTTGAAGCACATTCTCCAGGACGGGTGATGCTGTGTGACTCCATCCTCAGCTGCACTTCCTGTCCATCCTTAAGGTGGCCGCGATTTGTCTCTCCTTGCAGTGTCACACCTAGTAGAGGTTGTGTCCCTCTGTGCCTCAGCCCCTCCTCCTCCAGTACTGTTGTTCCTTCAACTCACCAGCAGAGGGGACACAGTGCAGTCAGCGCCTAAGACACCTGCAGCATTTCTTTTCGTTAGTAAAGGGTTAAGTCCACACATCACAGGCTAGTATTTGTCCTCTGCAGTCTGCCTTACGCTCTATTACTTACTAGTCTACTGTTCTTTTATCCTTTATATTTTTCATCTAGCAGCTGCATACTATGTTACAGATGAGTTGAATTTCTTTCCCCTTGAACTTTTTCATTTGAGCAAATTACAGTCTCTTTGTTCTTTATAGCTCCATTATCTAGACTATCATAATTGCCAGTAATTAAAATCATTCTTGTGTAACTTATACAAGTAGTTTCAGTGTTAGCACAGTTTTATATTTTCCTTACTTGACTGTTTAACAAACAATTTAGTTTGAAGCAGTGATATATTCCTCAGAGTGCTCTATCTTAGCACAGTGTCAGAACCAAAAATCAGGACATCAGCAATGTGGCTGGCTTTTCCATTCATTCATTCATTCTTCTGTTGTGAGCACGCGCATGTGTGTATCTTGTGCGGTTGGATCGCGTGCGTGGGTTCGTGTACAAGCCTCACCACCGTTAGGCTGATCGATGGTTCAGTTACGACACAGAGCTCTTCTGTCACGTTGAGGATCCAGGCTTCTCTTTACAATCTGCTTCCCGCCTCCTCTCTTCCTTAAGCTTTTTAAGCTCTGCTTCTCTTCCCCAGAGCATCTGGCGTTTGTTGTCATTGTCCCAGACAGTCACCTTTCCAGGTGATGGTTTGGTTATACCATGCTCTTCATTGTGGTCTCACATGATGTGATTGCCCACGAGCCCCGCCTTCCTCACGGTTCAGACTGAGCCATTTTACATGAGAAGCATTTGGCCTTGGACGTTTCCATTTTGTTGTGCACGGTGTCAGTTTTCCTTTTCTCCATTCCTTCTTGCATCCGAACTCAGCAGCTGTGTGATGCTGTGGGTGGCGGGCTGCCGAGGGCGGCAGCGTGGAGGAGTGTGTTCTCACACGGGCCCGTGTACTGGACTCCTGCGCCCTTTGGCTCTGCTTCCTTCTTGCTTCTTGTTTTCCTGGCCCAGTAATTGCCTCTGGCCTTTTCTCAGGGGTGTGGCCTCGTCTCTTCACTGGGCCCGGTGTGCTCTCTGCGCTGGGCAGGGAGGGTTGCCCGTCAGGCACGTACCTCATGCCACAATCTGGATAGGAAGATCTCCAGCCTTTCCTCCAAAGGCTCATAATTTGAAATACAATCCCTACCTGAAAGAGTAAGACGGTGGAAACTTAATCTGACTGCAGCCTCTGGAGGCGAAAGGTGAGACACAGACAAGGCCACCAGCGTGAGCCCTGCACCGACAGGTCCTGATGACTGATGGGAAAGAAGGAGAGACCAGAGACAGATGGAGTATGCGTGTGCATGCGTACACGTACGTACACATGAATACCTCCATCTCCTCTCATGTAGTGCTATGCACCATCCTGGAACACTGCTAACAAAAGGCAGCACCAGCCCTTCCTTTGGACCTGCAGAACTCTGAACTCTGTTCTCTATAAAGTTACTTGTCCCTGGCATCCAAGGATAAAGGGAACAAAGATAAAGCTGCTACGCTGCAGCACCAAAACTTGATTCCCTGTGGATACTCGTCTCACTCATGCATCCTCTTTCTGGTTTGCTTTAGTTTATCTCCCCAAGCATCTTAATAGCAATTATTTTGAATTCTTTATTGGATTCTCTATTTCTTTAGGGTCAGTTAAATGGTGTCCTTGTTCCGTGTTCCCTGATTCTATCTTTCTTTGAAGTTTGAGGAGGGAGAAGGCTGGTCAGTGGTGTGTGTGTGCAGTGGAATTTGAGAATTTTTGATCAGAGTGAACTATATTAGAGCTATATTAGTGTTGAGTGGAGTCATGTGATTTGTTCTTCTTCTATGGAATGAATAAGGAGGGCATTGTTATCAGAAACTTGACTTGTAACTAATATGTGGATGTTAGAATTTCATTTCTATTTCTTTGGCTTTGAGGGCACAAAGCTGAAATTGGGACGTCTTTTTGTGAGATTACTCAAGTCACATAGAGATGGGTACGTGTTTTAAAAACAAAACCTTAAAAATAAATTTGGTTTGAGAATTTTTGATCTGTGACTTTAGACATGTCGACTCTCTCGTTGAATTTCTGCTGGGTTGGCAAGTTGGCCGTTTTCGTCTTTTTATGTTTTCCTAAGAACACTGAGGTATAGGAATTACAGTGTTCATCCTCAGATGATGAGCAGTTGTCTTCCACAGAGAAAATGACAAGTTGCAGTCACCAGGTGCAACGCCAGGTTCAAATTCTTGTCCTCACCAGTAATGTTTTCCACTGCGTGACAGAAATGACCCATCACATAGGGAGAAAGCACTGAAAAGTCCTCTTTTTAGAAAGAAAAGTTTGTATTTTGGGTCTTAACTTTGGTATTTCCTCGTGCCAGAGCCCACCAAACCCACCCGTGTCCCCAGGAAAGCCCGTGAATGACATCAACAGCAATAACAACATGGTGTACAGGTGAGGCTACGCGCTCTGTGATCGGCAGGAAAAATGATGTGGGAGTGTGCTTTCTGCTTTGCTACATTGCCCATCTGTAGATACTACTTTTGCTAATATAGAAAGGACTATTTTGTTACCGTGTAACGTGTGTTCACGTGCGCGTGCACGTGTGCATGCTGGGGATCAAACCTAAGGCCTATACTGTGCCTGGCCAATGCTCCGCCCCTGCCCCTCCCCTGCAGTCCCCTGCGTGTTTCCTTATGCACTGGCCATTCCTGGTCTCTTAAGGAAAGAAGGGCTCCATCCACTCAGTCTTGGGGTCAGGGCTGCTGATTTTAGAAGACGAGGCCATAGACCCCATCATATGCCAACTGAGTCTGGGTGGCGTTGCTTGTGGAGTTGGGTGGCAGAGCCCAAGTCTGGCCTCCCCCGCCCCAGGCCTGCCCACTGACCTGCGCATGCGCGTCTGTTTCGTAGAACTGCAGGCACAGTGAGGCAGATGCTGGAGTCTAAAAGAAATGTAAGCGAGAATGCACCGCCATCCTTCCAGACCCCTGTGAACACAGGTAAGATTTTTGAACATCAGAAAACCACTCAGGATTGGGTTCTCTTAGATTCTTTTGAGATTGGAAACAGGCTATAAAACAGACGGAGGTCTACATATGAAATATTACTAACAATTCAGCATCATAGCTAAGTATGTGTACGGGAGAATACAGAGAATTCAATTCCTGTGCAGCAGTTCCCAAACTTTCTCACCCGCATGTCTCTTCACCATCTTACCAGACTACTAAGAAACCCTGGGAACTTGTGTACATTATACCAACTGGTTCTTAATATCAATAGAAGTCACACCAAGGTTCTTTTAAAAATGGCTTATTTACCAGTAGTCATCCATGATATGAAACACCAATAAATGAAGAAATAGTGGTAGTTTCCAAAGTAGTGGTTGAGCACTCGATTGCTATTCACCTTCACGGACAGTGGAAGGGAGTGGCTTGGGGCATGGTTCTGTTTGCTGATTGGCTGAAGTAGAAGGAAGCTATCCAGCCCCTGGCAACTAGTGGAGACGGAAAAAGGCAAGCCCCTCGATTTTAGATAACCGGATGTGCCTTGCTGACACCAAGCTAGTAGTTTCTTCAGGATTAGCACAAACCAGAGTATGAAACCAAACTAAGGAATTGTTCTTGTAAGTCATTGCTTCAAGAAGGAAGGTCTAGCTGGGTGTAGTGGTGCACACTTGTAATCCCAGCCCTCAGGAGGCCCGGGCAGGAGGATCTGGAGTTCAGTAACGTCTGACAGAGGCTGCCACTCCGCTGCCTTGGTTGGTAGCAGTCCTCCTGTACCCATTGGAGGAGGGAGGAGGTGGCAGGCGCACCGCCAGCTCAGCACAGCTGTCACCCCGCAAAAGAGTCAGATGTCCCTTCATTATCATCAGAGCTTTCACGAGTGAACTCCCTGGAAAGATCTCGGGAAATCAAGAGTGTTTCTAGATTGGAATCACTGCTGTAGTGCGCCTGTGATTGTAGAAAGATTGTGAGTCAGTCAGAAACAAGTTTAGCTATTTATTTCTACCCTTGTCCCTGAGGCTAGACCTCTGTAGTTGAGTCCCAAGCACTGGAAGTCTCTGGGGACACGTCTTTCTCCTCTGTCTAGGTCAAGTGCTGTGGGTGGAGAGATTTTCCTAAGGAATGGCAGAAAGCTAGATCCACGCAGCCAGGTTTCCCAGGGTCCAAGTATCAGGTACCCTGACCATGTTTTCCTGTTAAACGCTGCAAATGGATCAAGCCTTCCCGCTGGGTTTGTGCGCTGCTGGTACAGTACAGCAGCTCTGCAGGTGTCTCGTGTGGTTGGAAACCAGTGCGTAGCATTGAGTCAGATTTCAGTGTCAGCTAGTGCTTCAGACCTTCCTAGTCGCTCAGAAGTGCTTGTGCTTGTGGTTCATTTTCCAAGGTTCCTGGGCCCTGGGGCAGCGCCCCTCCACACTCATGTTTACTCAGTCTCACTACACACACCACGCCCCTGTGCACACATGGTACGGGGATCCTGGATGGGCTGTAGTGACTGCACATCGCCTTGTGGGGGCGCTGAGCTCATCCTGGTGCTTTCTCTCTGCAGTGTCCTCGTCCAGTCTGGTCGCCCCGGCGGTTGTCAGTAGCCAGCCGAAGCTGCCCACGCCGGCCACCTCGGGCTCACTCACGGCCGCGCCGCTTGTCCCCGCACCCAGCACGGCCACTGTGGTGGCCACTTCTCAGGTGCCCAGTGGCAACCCGCAGCCCACCATCTCCCTCCAGTCCTTGCCGGTGATCCTGCACGTGCCGGTGGCCGTGCCCTCCCAGCCTCAGCTCCTCCAGAGCCACCCGGGCACAATCGTGACCAACCAGCCGTCGGGCAGCGTGGAGTTCATCTCCGTGCAGAGCCCACCCGCGGTGAGCGGGTTGACCAAAAACCCTGTCTCCCTGCCGCCCCTGCCCAACCCCGCCAAGCCGGGCGGCGCCCCTCCCGTGCCCAGCCCCAGCATGCAGAGGAGCGCCACGCTGGCTGTGCAGGCCGTGCCCACGGCCCACTCCATCGTCCAGGCCACCCGCACGTCCCTGCCCCCCGTGGGCCCATCGGGCCTCTACAGCTCCTCTAGCCCCCGGGGCCCCATCCAGATGAAGATCCCCATCTCTGCCTTCAGCACCTCGTCCCCCGCTGAGCACAGCAGCCCTGCCGCGCCCAGACCCGGTGAGTGGCTAAGTTTGGCTGCACAGCCTCCAAGCACAGAGGTGGGAGAATCGCTGTTAGTAACGCTCAAGATCCCGCAGAGTGGGTGCAATTGGAGGTGGACAGGGAGGTTGTTTTCTTCCGTGTGGAGGTGCAGTTTTTGTCTGTCTTTGGGGGCACATTGTGCTAAGTTGATACACGTGCACAATGTCTAATAAATAGATTGGTGAAGTGCACCTCTGCGTCTTCAAGTCCAACCATTATGTAGCTGGGATTACAGGCATGAGCCACCAGCTCTGTTAGAGAATCTTTCTGTTTAACCATTTGCCTCACTGGAATATCTTCAATGATTTTTTTCCCTTTAAGTATTCCTTAGAATATCTGACTTTCAGTGACTGGGTCAGTGGGTATTTGACCTTGGTTTATCTAGTTTGTGCATTTGCCGTGGTGACTCTGAGAAAACCATTTACTACACGGTAAATGCTAGCAGCAAAGCAGCCGTGAAGACTAAGGAGAGCTGTTACATATAAAGCCATCTGACCTTGTGCCTATGTATGTAGACAGCTGATGAAATTGTTCTGTTTCAATTCTCAGAAAACCAGGCAAACAAAACAGTAGATGCTGCTATTAATAAGAAAGCGGCTGATAGCACGTCACAGGTAAGATTTCCTTCTCTCTCCCAATAAAACTCAACATACTCTAAAACACGGCTTTCCCTCGGTATCTGTGACTCGATGTATAATAGTGCAAGCCTGTCTTGCACAAAGGCCCATATGGTTTCTCCCAGCTTCTTGGTTAGATGCGTGAACCATTAATGTATTAGATGTAGTGAAAATGCAAATTCATTCAGATTATCAGCATGTTGGAAGACCGGAGGCTTCCCTTTTACATTGCTCTCTGCAGTTGTGTTCTAGTTCTTAGGGAATGGAGATCATCTTCCAGTTCGTTTGTTTTCTAGAAAGATTCATGAAGCCAGTTGCAGGTTATTTTCTTGATTGCAGTTTGCTCAGTGGGCAGGAGTGGAACCAGAGCGTTAGGGAAAGACACCTCGACCTGAGTCGGGGTCCAGCGTCGGCTGCACCCCCTCCCAGCAGCACAGCTGTAAAGAGAGCCCAGGGTAGCTGGGTCCTCGGGGCCTGAGCTATTTTGGAGGTGGTCACATTTTTCACTATAGCTGGTCAGCACCTGAACAGTGAAACTCAGGTCCATACCATCTGTCTTCGGTGGTCTGTCTGTCTGTCTGACGCAGCCTGGCCTGCGTGCACGTTGGAGCACATGCTGGCCCTACATGCATGGTCTTGGCTTGCTGAGGTCTGGGGGCCACACAGCCTCCTGCAGTCTTCTCTGACCCCACCGCGCTAATTTTATAGCAATTGTTTTGCGCTGCTTGCCGCCAGCTTTTGGCACTGCCACTCCCAGCTCCACAGCTCGGCGACAGACGACGCCGGGCGAGGTTTCACAAGTCAGCAGCATCAGAAAACTGGCTTCTGCTAGATAGCAGAATATTTCACGTTCTTTGGAGACCATTAGAAACTTTTAATTTTGAAATTAACCAAATGATGGTACATGTTTGTAAATATGTCATTCTTGTGAAATCACACAAAAAAAACCCAAACCCTTAGAATAGCAACTTTCGCTTGAGATTAGGCCTATATTTTTTGAAACTAGAATTTTAATTTAGTGCCACAAAATCTGAGTTTAACAGATGAAACCCCTAATTGGAGTTGATCTCCGTCCGATATAGTAAAGGAAGTTATTTTTATGATGTATTGCACAGTTACCATGTGCCATATATGTGGTTAAGCAATACATTCATACATGTGTATGTATATATATGTATGTATGTCTTGATGATCATCACAATGCTTCAATGTCCATACTTGAGAAATTGACAAATGATCTTTGAACACTAATTTGCATAGCTAATTCGTGGGAGCTGTAAGAGCCGGGCTTTCTGGCTCTGGAGATGGTTATCACCTACATGTGTGTTTAAAGTAGCATTCTGGGGGTAGGGCACTGTGTTAATTATCCTTATAAGGATGCTATCAGTGGCTTGGGAAATTGGATGGACTCTAGGTATGTTTCTTTGGTTGTTGGTGTTGTTTGGCATTGTCTCTGTTATTTTGGTGATATTCATTCATAATTGATTTTTAGAATAAGCTAGTTAGCAGTTGAAGTGTCAGAAGGTGAATGGTTGTTTTGTTAGTCTCCTAACCGTTACAATGGCTAATTGTTTTAATGACTGGGGGAGGGAGGAGGGGACAGCTTCATTCACAAAACTGCTGGAATTCCTTTCTGGAATTGGGTGTTACTCAGCAGTGCTTTCCCTCACCAGCTTCCTGGGGTGTGAGCTGACAGTCGGGCATCTTCTTGAAAAGCCATGCAGTGCTCCAGAGGGCCCAGTCTGCGGGTGCCCTTCCCCTCTATCACTGTGCTAGGCTCGGCCCACGCATGCGCCTCTCTTCCCATTAGACCTGCCCATGCCTGACCCCTTCCATTACTGCACGGGGAGCCGGTCCTTCCTCTCCCCCTTCCCCCCCTCCCCCCCTGGTTACTGCACTTGGCCCTGGTGCCTACCATGTTCTGCAAATGCTATTTTGTATTTCAGAGTGGGAAGGCCCCTGGCAGCGACTCGGGCGGAGTCATCGATCTCACGATGGATGAGGAGGAAGGCGCAGGCGCAGCTTCCCAAGGTACATGTCCTGGTGGCATTTAGTGCCCTCCGTCCTCCAGAGACGAGTCCCCTGCTTGTGTCAGTAGACACAAGCGTGCTCTAGGACAGAGCAGTTAGTTGACAGTGCGCTGGGATTAGGTGTGGAGGGTCAGCAGGGGGGCTGGGAACGGAATTAGATTGAGCTCTTCTAAATCTACATGAATTGTTCTCCGCATCTCCTAACTGGAAATGCACGTCAGTCACGTGGATTGCTCGTGTGATGTCTGTGTGCTGTGTAAATGCAAGGGAAGGCCTTCAGTAATGCTCTGATGGCCCTGTGCAAGCTGGCCAGGCTGCGCCGGCCTCAGCTCCGTTCCTGGTTCTCCTCCTGCGCTTCAGCCCTTGTTGTTGGCGTCATGTGTTCCATGGGTCCCTGGCACGCTGGGAACACGCTGCGCTAGTGCTCCATGGGCTTCCCGTGAGCCTCCACCATGCCAGGCTACCCTGTCCACCTCTGCACAGACCAGAACCGCAGCGGTTTCTCACACTTCCTCAGCTGCACAGTAACTTCGTTCATGGATGGGGCTGTGCTCAGCTATGCTGATGAACGAGAGCCTTCAGATGCTTAATAATCAATGTGTAAAGCAAGTCTTATGTAAATATCCTATTTTAAGGACAGTTGCTATAGGGCAATATTGGGTTTGTGTGTTGTGTGTTTAAAACTGAGATAAGGGCTGGGAAGGTGGCTCAGTGGTAGAGCGCTTGCCTTGCATGCCTGAGGCCCTGGGTTCCATTCCTCAGCACCACATAAGCAAAAAGAAAAAAGCCGGAAGTGGCACTGTGGCTCAAGTGGTAGAGTGCTAGCCTTGAGCTGAAGAGCTGAGGGACAGCGCCCAGGCCCAGAGTTCAGGCCCCACGACCGGACCCAAAAAAAAAAAAAAAAAAAAACCTGAGATAAAGGGGCTGGGAAGGTGGCTCAGTGGTAGAGCACTTGCCTAGCAAGCCCTGGGTTGGAGTCCTCAGCATCACATACACAGAAAAAGCCAGAAATGGTGCTGTGACTCAAGCGGTAGAGTGCTAGCCTGGAGCTGAAGAGCTGAGGGATAGGGCAAAAATTGTTTTGTTTTCTTTGGCGATGTGTGTTTCTACTAGCACATGTGCACTGTGGGAATTTCAGTGGAACACTTCCACACATGTGTGGAACACATTCCTGAGGCACTGAAGCAGGCTTCCTTGTTCTGTTTTCATACGTGTGACTGTTTGGGGTAAGATGGAAAACAGGCTCCTCGTACCTGGTCTCTGTCAGTGAATGCTCTCCATTACAGCAAAGAAGCGCTCAGCCAAGGCTGAGGACTGCAGGCGGGGACCACCATAGATAAGGATTTAGCTTGCATTAGTCGCACACAGCGCCCTTGACATTTTTGAGAGATTTTTATTTCCTGGGCTCTTGGAGACTTTCCTTGACACCAGACTCCTGATGGACATTTTATTTTAAAGGCTAGCAGTCATTTGTGTTATCAAATGAACTATGTAGCTTTGAAGAGTTGAAATGCAAAATCATGGCAAAGCCTGGTGCTGATGGCTCACGCCTGTCATCTCAGTGACTCAGGAGGCTAAGATCCGAGGATCGAGGTTCAAAGCCAGCCCGGGCAGGAAGGTCCTTGAGACTCTTATCTCCAAAGAACCACTAGAAAACTGGAAGTGGGCTGTGGCACAAAGTGATAAATGTGCTAGTCGAGCAAAAGAGATCAGCACAGCACCTAGACCCTGAGTTCAAGTCCCAGAACCAACAACAAAAATCGTGGTAAAAATCTCACCAGTTTATGTAGTGTTTGTTTAGGAGAGTGTATACACCTGCACGTATACAAACACATGCACTGATTCACACAAGCAGTGGAGTTAACTATACTCAGAGGATATCTGGAATCTACAAGTGAGATTCCTTCATTCAAAATCCTGAGCTTATGTAACTGTGGATTAGGATTATTCTTGAAGTGTTGGTGAGTCTTTGATTATTCTCGAAGTGTTGGTGAGTCTTTGTTTTCACACCAATGAAAATCCAACTCAAACAGCCGGAGTTGTCATCACAGGAAGCTGAAAGTGGCGTGTGAATGCAAGCACACATCGCACGCACGGGAAACACCGGCGTTCTCTGTTTTCATCGGACCTCCTCACGCCTCCCCTTTCCTTCCCAGACCACAAGAAGCTGCACCACACGCCCGTCCCGGCCATGACGTCACCCCAGCCCCTGCCTCGCCCCCTGCAGCCCATCCAGCCTGCGCCACCACCGCCGCCACCGCCATCCGGGGTGCCCACGAGTGGCCCGTCCCAAACCACCATCCACCTGCTGCCTCCAGGTACCTCGCAGGGCATGGGCGGCCTCGGCTGCGCCCGTGGCTGCTGCCAGCCACACCACACTCTAGTGTTTGCTGCTGCTGAATCTTACCTCGAAGTGGTATAAGCTGTGGACTTGATTGCGGGAAGTAAACGCTCGTGTTTCACTTCTTCCGTTTCAAGATCTTACCGATGAGGGGTTTCCAGGCTGTCACGCAGGCCGCGTGGGTGCCAGGCAGCGGGGCAGCCCTTCCATGGAGTGAACCTCCTGCTGCTGCGGCCCCGCTGGGGATTCTACCCCATGCAAGGCTCACTTAGAATACCAGAGTCTCTTGTAGAGAGAGCGCTCAGCATTGAGTTACGGGGTGATGGTTGAGCGTACTTGTTAACCGGAAGTATGTTAGCACTGAGAAACCACCGTTGCTGTCAAGCAGGTGGCAAGTGCCTGTAGTCCCTGCTACTCGGGAAGCTGAGACAGGCGGATCAGCTGAGCCTCAGACTTTGAGGTCAGCCCTGGTAGAAAGAAGCCTGGGCTTCTCCTAAAGGCTTTCAAAAGAATCCTCCTCATTATTAGAGCTCTGTGCTGTAAGTCCTGTTTTGATAAATGCATCTGTTAGCCCCCAGGCTCTGAGTTCAAGCCCCAGGAGTGGGCCATCAAAACAAAACACAAGACTAAAAAGAGCAATCTACCTTTGAAGAGGGCGATTGTTGACCTCTCCTGTAGGAAACCTACCCTTAAGTCTAGTTCTTTATGCTCTCACGGTCCTTGGTCGGTAGTGGGACCTGAACTCTGGGCCTGGGCGCTGTCCTTCAGCTCTTCAGCTCAAGGCGAGCTCTCTACCACTTGAGCTACAGCGCCACTTCCGGTTTTCTGGTGGTTTATTGGAGATAGGAGTCTCACGGTCTCTCTTGCCCGGGCTGGCTTTGAACCGCGATCCTCAGATCTCAGCCTCCTGAGTAGCTAGGATTACAGGCGTGAGCCACCAGCGCCCGGCTAGAAGTGAGGATTTATACTGTTCATCTTTGGTGGCCGCGTTGCTCTTCCTGTCCTTACGAGGACAGCAGCGAGCTCACGTCCCGTGAAGTGGTAATTAATTCCCTGTGAATGAATACTGTTTGCCTAACGCACTGTTGCTTTATTTCTCTCTCTCTCTGGCTTCCATTAGCTCCAACCACCGTGAATGTAACGCATCGTCCCGTAACTCAGGTGACCACGAGACTCCCCGTCCCCCGGGCTCCGGCCAACCATCAGGTAGTCTACACGGCCCTGCCCGCACCGCCCGCCCAGGCGCCTCTGCGGGGAGCAGCTGTGCCCGCACCTGCCGTGCGTCAGCTCAACCCCCCAAACAGTAAGAGACTCCTCTTCTCCCTACGCTTCGCGCTCGCTTGGTGATCTCCTGTAGAGCCGTTACTCTAAGTGCCAGAGCTCGCTGCCTAGCGGCTCTGTAGTGTAGTACAGCTGCGAACAGTGTATCACGCACTTGGAAGTTGTGAAGACTCTGCACATTCTCACCAGGCAACAGTTCTGCGTGTACGATTAGATACGTGCATTACACGATCGGTCATTCCACAGAGTGCACTTAGTTCAAAACCTGAGTACACAATGAATGCACACAGTTTTGTCGATGACAACCACTTTTTCCTGAACAGTAAATAAAAGCTGTGTTACTGAAAGTTACCCAGACCAAACTGGACCTGGTGCACCTGGTGTGCGCTTGCGTGCTGTCGTCAATGTCACTTTTGATTTGGGTGCTAGCTATCTTCAGTGCAACTTTTGATTTGTGGCCTATGCCATCACCAAGTACTGTTTGGTGCTGGTGTGGGCATCGCTGGCTGGTAGAGTGGGCATGGTTGATCGGGTAATCACGTGTAGATCAGCCTCTAGGGTGCAGACAGAAGAAATACAAAAAGGAAAAGTCAGAGGAGGCTGTGCGGTAGCGTGTGTGTGAACTGTGCAGGATGGATTAATGTCTGTACGTATGCATGTCAGTGTGGATACACAGGTATGAGTGTAGATCAGCAGTAGACGGTGTTAGATGAAAAGCAGCTTCGTAAATGTCTTTTTCAAGTTTAAAGCAAACTAAAGTGAATCACCTCTGAACTCTACAGGTTTAAGAATAGGTCTTGAGCAGACCCCGCACACCATCTCTGGTCTGGCATTCCTCCTGTTCTTTCCCTTTCCCCTTCCCCCTCTTTACTTTTCTGGACTTCTCTGTACTTCTCTTTTTGCTATCCCTTTTCTTCACTGTACATATCATTAGTGCACGTAGAGTTGAGCTTTGGCACATTCATTGCATGTCAAGGAGACGTGGAACTGCATCTGGGAACTGGAAATGCCATCACATGGTAGCTTTTAGGAGAGAGTAATCCAGGCCCTGCTCGGGTGTGTAAGAGCAGCCGACCTGTTGATAGCGAGCTCTGGGAGACAAGCTTCCCCCCGGCCGGATGCCCCGCGCCTGCGCCCCCACCCTCCCCACCCCCTGTGCCGGAGGAAACACAATGGGAAAGATAGCTCTGGATTTCCTGTGGCTTGCTCTAGAAGATGTCACGGTTTCCTGTGGCGTGGAATATCTGCTCTGTGAGGAGGACGTGGACAGAAAGATCATTCCACAGGCATCACACCATGTCTTACACTCCCTGTGGTGGCTGAAAGTGTGAGACTCCAGGGTCTCTAGAAAGACAGCTCGAGTCCGCCTGTCTCTTACATCTCACTTGGTCTCTGCGGCACCTGGCCGCACCTGGCCGGTGGGGCGGGTTTCCCGGCAGGCCTCTGGCGGGCGGACAGGTATGCCTTTCCGCGCTGATGTCCTGTTCTTGGATCTCACGTCTTCCTCTTTCTTCTTGTCTTCTCTCGCGGTCCCAGTGACATGGGTGTGAAACTTGCACAGCCCTCGCTCCTCCGTGACCCCCCGCTCACTGCACGCGTCCAGGCTGGAATGACTTTGCCTTCAGAATTTCAGAAACAAACGCTGCTCTGCTGACAACAGATGCTCTCATCAGCACCCCCCAAGACCTCCACCGCCCCCCCCCACACACACACACACACTGGCGTTCTGATGTGTCCCCCTCATTTGGTGTTACAGGTGTTACAGTTCGAGTGCCTCAAGCAACCACCTATGTGGTGAACAACGGACTCACACTGGGCTCGGCCGGACCTCAGCTCACGGTGCACCACCGCCCTCCGCAAGTGCACACGGTGAGTGTGGCGCGGCACGCGTGCACGCCGCCTCGTGCCGGCATCGCCCCCACAGCGCTCGTGCCCAGCCAGGTGGTGGCTCTTGCATCGCGGGTGGGAGCCGAGGGCGGCCCCGCTGAGCCGCGCGTGGCGGTCGTGTGCACCCCGTCCTCCGCTGGGACAGGAAGGGAAGCCGCCCGTTCTGGTTCACTGTTAGTGCGCCTTGAAGTCTGCCATCTTGTCGTTCCTGTGTGTTGTACAGCCCTCTGCTGTCAGCAGTCGGTTCATGGAAAACCAGGGCCCGCACCTCCCCTTCCACACCCATGTCCCGCGTGGGCGATCTCTGTGCATCTCTGGGGTCTCTGAGCCCAGCTCTCGGTTTCCGGGGAGAGCTCAGCATTCTTGGTCTTGGAAGTGGGGGGGCATGCCCCTTGCCCCCAGGGTTCTTCCCATGCTCCAGAGAACCCCCACAGTTGTTGGAGTGCCGTGCTCCCCGCTGCCCGCCCATGTCACTATTAACCGGGCATCCGTGTCTCTCCTCAGGAGGCTCCCCGGCCCGTGCACCCTGCGCCCCTGCCCGAGGCCCCCCAGCCGCAGCGCCTGCCCCCCGAGGCCGCGGGCACGTCCCTGCCGCAGAAGCCGCACCTGAAGCTGGCGCGCGTGCAGAGCCAGAACGGCATTGTGCTATCGTGGAGCGTGCTGGAGGTGGACCGCGCATGCGCCGCCGTGGACAGCTACCACCTGTACGCCTACCACGAGGAGCCCAGTGCCACGGCACCCTCGCAGTGGAAGAAGATCGGCGAGGTGAAAGCCCTCCCACTGCCCATGGCCTGCACCCTCACGCAGTTCGTGTCTGGCAGCAAGTACTACTTCGCCGTGCGGGCCAAGGACGTGTTTGGCCGCTTCGGGCCCTTCTGCGACCCCCAGTCCACGGACGTGATTGCGTCCACGCAGAACAGCTAAGCCCGGGGCCCGCCCGCCCCGGGCGCCACCCTTCCGTCTGTGCACACCATGCGCGCATGCGGGACCGCTCCGGACACCGCCGCCTGCACGCACACTCATGTGCGCACACTACACGGTGCACGGCCCGTGCGCAGTGCACGCGGCCCCAAAGGCATGGGTCAGGGTGCGACGTGTAAATACGCACCTCGCCGGAAGCGCGGGTGCTGGTGTGGGGTTTTAGGTTGTTTTTGTTTTTGTTTTTCCTATTTCTGTGTCTGTTGCCATCTTCACCCTCCGATCCACTCCTCTTCAGCTGGAAGGAAGGAGAGGATGGGGCTGGGGTGCGTGGCGCACCTTCTGCCCCCCCAGATGCCCGCGTGAGCGAGTTCACACACGTGACGAATCCCAAAGAAATAGACAGCACAGCGACTGGCTCCACGTAGCTTCCCTTCCACGCAGAAGACCTTTCCTCCATCTTCATCTCCTCTCCTGCGTGGCCGCACCGCCGTGCCGCGCCGCGCCGCCACTCCTTCCTGATTTGGCTCCGACATTTGTTTTGTGCCTTAAAAGTTAACTCGAGAAAGAAACACGCCCGCCCCGGGGGCTCCGTGCATCTCCTCCACCCGTCAGTGCACACACGTACCTGGCCTGTGTGTGCATGCGTGTGTGTCCGTGTGACACTGGTGAGTGATCATATGGCGTCGGTGTGATGTATGTGTGTGTCCGTGGGACGTTTGCATGTGTGTGTGTTTGTGTGTGGTGTTTGCGTGTGTCCAGTGTGTGCCTGGTGTGTGTGTCCGTGGACCCCCCCCTCCCCCCCCCCCTCCCCCGCATCTGTAGCATTACTACGCTGAGCTCGGGGAGCTTTGTTCTTGGGAGAACGCGGGCTTCTATTACTGGCCGTCATTTAACTGCAGAGAATGGACCAAGAGAAAGCCCCGGGGCTCAGGACATTGCCCCTCATCTCTGTCTCCACGTGCGAGTGGCCCACTTAGCTCCAGGAAGTCCATCCCATCCCCCCCTCCCCAGCAAGGCCCATCAGTTCAAGAGCTCACGTCTCCCGTCAGCCCTGGTGGGCGTGGTTTGGTAGTGCCAGCAAGAGGCTGGCTCTAGGCCCCCTCCCCCCTCCCCCTCCCCCAGTTGTCTGCGGAGCACTTTGATCCTCTCCCCCCCCCCCCCCCCCCCCAGCAGCTGTGCCCTGGCTGCTCGGGTGAGGTTCGCGGGTGGACAGGCGGGAGCAGGGCTCAATCGCTTGTAGACATGATCGGTGCTTGGAGGAGTACTTGTCGGGCGGGGCCCTGCTTTCCACGTCACGTCCCATGCGGGGTTTCATCCCCTTCTCTGCCTTCTCCCCACAGTGGTTTTCTGGGAAGCGCCTAGGGAGCCCTCTTTCTCGGGGTTCTGGTTGCTTCTCACCGGTCCTGGCCGGGCATGGTGGGGTTTGCCCACAGGTTGCCAAAATGTCCACGCTCAAGCCCCCCTTCCCCGCCACCCCCGGGGGGTGAGAAGCGGGGTTCGCACGGTTCGCCAGGCCGACCCTGCAGGCTCGGCGTGGCGTCTCCGCGGCTTCCCCTGGGCTCATCTCGTCCCCATGGGTTCGAGCCTGCCCTGCACCGTGGGCTGCTCGGCCGCGGGCGAGGTTTCCCGGTCCCTGCTGGACGTTGTTATTTATAGTCACCCGTTGCCGTGTTCCCTCCGCTTTCTCTGTTACAGAATCAGGTAGCCCTTTGGAATAAAATATTTCGTTATTTTGGCTTATATATTTTGTTAATGGAAGAGATGTGCATCGTCCCGATAGCGACCCCGAGACAGACTGCGGGGGGGATGGCCTCCCCTGTGAGCCTCTCCCCTCCCTCATGGGCCTGCCCTGGGGGGCGGGTGCAAGTGCTCAGTGCTGGCTTTGTGCTTGGTTTGGGTTTGGGGGGGTTGATGAGAGTTTAGGGGGTGCCACTAGAAATGGTGAGCAACACCCCATGTCTCCCAGCCAGCCACACCCACCCCTACACGCAGCATCTGTACTCCGTGATGTATTTTCCTGGATTCTAACACGCTCTGTCATCCCCAGTGCTACTGCCAGTAGGGGGTCCTGGAGCCCCAAGTGTGTGGAGGGGAACAGACCCAGGGCATAGCTCCCTGCACCCCACTCTGCACCATGTCAGGATCCATCCACCCTGCTGAGAGGGTTCAAATGCCTTCCACACCCATAAACACAGATGGGGGGAGGGGGTAGGGCGCAGCATCCTTGCGGGGTCAATGTCTCTATGCAGAACACTTTGTACTATACCACACAGCGTGGAAGCGGCATTCTTCCCAGACCGTGAATATTGGGGTACATTTGCCTCCCAGAGTTTTTCCCATGACCCTCAACCCCACTGCCAGGTAATAAGACCTTGGGAGAAAAAATGACCTCCACTGAGCCTTCTAGAAGGTAGAGTTCCCATGGGCGCCCTACCACGGGCAGCTTCGTTTAGTTGCTTTAAATTCCAGCAAGCCATGGGTGAGGCAGCATTGCACCGTTAGCCTTCTTTCCATTAGTTTTCCAGTGCTGTAGGAGACTGAGCCCAGCACCTCATCTCACACTGCACACCTGTGAGCCCAGCACGGTAGCGCACTACATATGCCCTCCGAGCGTTCTGTCTCCTGTTCTGTTCTTGGTCCGTTTCAGCATCCTCAGTACGATGATCTTTTTTTTGATTTATTGTTTGAATTTCATCACGGGGCTATCATTGGTTGGCCTGTTTTATTCTCATTTCCAGGAAAAAAAAAAATACATGTCCCAGTATTAAATTTTATAGCACCTAACTGTATAACCAATGTATGAGTCTATTTACTCAGCAAATGCTTAAAAAAGATATTTTTGTTATCATTAACATGTTGTCCCAAAGGACTACCATTTCATAAATCAGGGTTTTTGTTTCTAATTTTTGTTATGTTTTTGGTCGGTCATGGGGCTTGAACTCAGGGCCTGAGTGCCATCCCTGAGCTCTTTCAAGACTGGTGCACTACCACTTGAGCCACACCACCACTTCTGGTTTTCTGGTGGTTCATTGGGAGATCAGAGTTTCACAGGCTTTCCTGCCTGGGGTTGGCTTTGAACCACGGTCCTCCAGAGCTGTCTCCTGAGGAGCTGGGATGACAGGCGTGAGCCACCAGCACCTGGCTGATTTTGTGGTGGTTGTTTGGTTTTAAAGACAAAAAAATTACAGCAATGTCACGCCATGTTTGTTAGTGGCAGACTCCAATCTGTTTCCTGAACCTCACGCATGCTCCCTGTCCAGCCACAGGGGGTGGGATTACCGCACCTGTCACTCATCATCATAGCTTACCTTCAGGCATTTCATGTCAAAATAAGCTTTGGGGTTTTTTATTTTTAATTTGTAGAGTCTGCTAAATTATATTTAAATGTCTTTTTTTTTGTAAATAAGGTAACAGCAAACACTTTTTGGGGGATCTTGGCTTTAGTATTTTGTCAGACATTTCAACACAAAAGATCACAACCAATCTTTTGTAGGAACCTTGCACCCTGATGTTTGTTTATTACTGTGGAAAGTGTAAATAATAATAAGACAATGTGAGACCTTCTTCCTGTCTGATTAACTGGGCGGTGGCGAGTCGCCCTTTTTCTCTTGGGTTTCGTGGAATTTTCCTTTCTCTCCTTCCTTTCTTTGATGTACAGTAGGGTGATGTCTGTACGTGTTACCTGTAGTGGGGTTTTGTTCAGCAAGCCTGAAATTTCTACTTTGAAATAAACGACTGGGTTTTTAATGTGCTGAGTGCTCTGATTCATTTCCAGCCTGCATGTGTGTGTGTGTGTGTGTGTGTGTGTGTTTGTGCATGCACGTGGGTAACGTCTCCCACCTTGTTTAGAGTTACTTGTTATTAAATCCTCCAGCTCTCGGGGAGAATTGCTGTGTGTGGCGGCTGCCCTATGGGAACAGAGACCTTTTGGCTTTGGAGCAGAATGTAATTCACTCTACCTCACTGTGACCCATGGAGCCCACAGGGGCCTGGATCCTTGCTCTGAGTCAGCCCTTTCCACGTTGTGTCACAGCTCCATCTCCAACTTTTTAAGGCTTCATGAGAGATCAGATACTCACACACTTTTCCTGCCCTGGCTGGCTTTGAACCAGGATCCTCAGGTCGCAGCCACCTACCTGGAATGGACCAGAAAAACCACTCTGCACACCTGAAGTGGTGCTGAGCACAACCAGCCAGAGAAGGAGACAGCCAGCCTGCTAAGTAACCCTGGGATTTTCAAGGCCTTGCTGCCTTCCACTGCAACACAAGTCTCCAGGACCCTGGGAGCTGGAATTTGTGCCCGCCGACATAAAAGAATCACACAGATGTGGGAGAGAGTTGTGCTCTTGTAATACTGGGCTATAGGCTTGTGGCTTCCACCTTTAATCCAATATTTGTTCTCCCCCCTCCCCCATGCTCACAATCACGACGCCGAAACCAGCAAGAAATCAAAGGGAATTTAATAACGTGTTATTAACAATAGTTCTGATGGGGGGGAGGGGATGTGGGGAACCACAGCTAAAAATAACAATGCCTTGGGAGGGGGTGTACGCCCCTCTTCCCCCCCCCCCCCCCGTGCCCCCCACCCCCCTCCGGCTTCTGTCAATCATTAAAGAAGGGTTTCATGAGGACAAAGTCGAAGTTGTAGATTTCGGGCATGCCTTGGTGGAGGGTTTTGTTGAACCGCCTCCAGCTGAATGCTGGGAGCCCGTCCTGCACTGTGGGGCCGCTGATGGCGTAGGCTATGTACTTCGATGCCAAGAAAATGTCTGACACCTGGGGAGACAGACAGAACCATCTAGAAAACAACATGGCTTTCAAGACCCAGTCTCCATTCTCCCTCTCCATCTTTAACCAAAGTTACCAGGACGGTGAGGGGCAGCCCTTTGGCACCTGCAGGCGAAGGGAGGGGGCCGTGTGGCAGCTCACCCCAGGAACTGTGACTCCAAAAAGTTACTTATAAATCCATTCACCTGTTTCGGGCTCACTTGGCTCAATGGTCAGTCGCATGGAAGCTACGATATGATTAATTCCTCAAAGTTGCTAGGAATAATAGCAGCAGCAAGACTTTTTTTGGTGCCAGTCCTGGGGCCTGAACTCTGGGCCGGGGCGCTGTCCCTCAGCTCTTCAACTCAAGGCTGGCGCTCTACCACCGGAGCCATAGCGCCACTTCTGGCTTTGTCTGCTGAGGAATTGAACCCAGGGCCTCATGCATGCCAGGTGAGCACTCTACCACTGAGCCACCTGCCCAGCCCTTGGGTTTTGGAATGGGATTTTACTGCTTTTTCTTAGACCAGTTGCAAGCCTGTGATCCTCCCTCCCACCTGTGCCCCTGCTAAAATAGCTGGGATTACAGGCGGGAGCCACGGGACTGCCCCTCCCCGCTGGGCTCTGTCAGCTCTAAGGCAGCCTAGCCTGTGGTGCCTGGCCTCACAGCCCACCAGTGCCACTGACGCCAGCCTCCATCTGGTAAAACCAAACCAGGTCACCTCCACCACTCACAGGTGAGAGGAGACGAGTGCACGTGTGTCTCACACACAGCCCCGAGCCGCCATTACCTTTGTGTCATAGCAGCCGCCCGGGCTGGGCACCGGGGAGCTCAGGTCCTCTCGGCAGCAGATGGTGCTGCAGGGGTCGCCCTTGCTGTATGGCTCCTCCTCGTAGTCTGCCGGGAGGGAGGAGAGGTGAGGAGGATGGAGGGATGGGGGGAGGGCGGGGGAGGAGGGAAGAGGGATGGGGGGAGGATGGAGAGGAGGAAAGGGAAGAGGGAGAAGAGGGGGAGGATGAGGCTGGGGAGGAAGGAGGGAGGGGGTGGCTGGGGAGGAGGGAGGGGGAGGGTAAAGAAGAGGGACTGGGAAGGAGGGTGATGGAGAAGGAAAAATGCGGGTGGGGAGGAGGAGGAGGGAGAAGGGAGGGGGAGAATGAAGATGAGGGACTAGGGAGGATGATGGGGAGAAGGGAGAATGTGGGTGGGGAGGAGGGAGGAGTTGGGAGGGGTAAGGTGAGCATGGGAACCAGAAGGGAGGAGGATGAGGGCAGGGAGGAGGAGGAGGGAGGAAGAAGAAGGAGAGGAAGGGGAGAAGGGGGAAGGGAAGGAGGGAGGGGTGCAGGGAAGAAGAGGAGGGTGGAGGAAGGGGAGGAGGAGGAGGAAGAGGGGTGAGGGAGGAGGAGGGGAGGGAAAGGAAGTAGAGAAGGACGGGAGGATTCTGGATGAGGGCAGGGAGGAGGAGGAGGGAGGAAGAAGAAGGAGAGGAGGAGGAAGGGGGGAAGGGGAGGAGGAAGGGAAGAAGGGAAGAAAAGGGTGGGGGAAGGGGAAAAGGAAGAGGAAGGGGAAGAGGAGAAGGAGGAAAGGGGAGAAGAAAGAAGGGAGAGGGAGGAGGAGGAAAGGAGGAGGGGCAGGAAAGAGGAAGTAGAGAAGGGGATGAAGAGGAGGGCAGGGAGGAAGAGGAGGATGGGGAGGAAGTGGAGTGGGGAGGAGGAGAGAGCGGAGGAGGGAGGAGGAGGAAGGGGAGGAAGAGGAGGAGGAGAGGGAGGGGAGGAGAGAGAAGAGGAGGAGGGGGAGGCGGGGGCGGCGCTCCAGGGTACGCACTGTTGTAGCGCATGAGGTACTTCATGGTGGCCAGGTCAGTCACCTTGCCCTGGTCGCGCCGGAAGACCTTGGCGCGCGGGGCGAGGTCGTAGGAGTAGTCGAGGCCCAGCTTCTTGACCAACAGCGGGTATCCGCTCCAGCGGTAGATCTTCTTGTGGAAGGGGATGTTGTAGGACGGCCAGTAGCCTGCGGAGTGGAGCGCAGGGTGGGGGTGGGTGGGCGTGAGATGGCTGGAACAGGGCTGCAGACCCCACGCCTGATTGGATTCCTATTTTTTCTTTTTGAAATGTTCTGCAAGTTGTTTTGGTAAGGGAAGAGGATCATCCAAACGTGATTTTCACCCCAGATTTTTTTTTTTTGGGGGGGGGGTGTCAGTCCTGGGTCTTGAACTCAGGGCCTGGGCGCTGCCCCTGAGCTCTTTCACTCAAGGCTGGCGCTTTACCACTTGAGCCACAGCGCCACTTCCGGTTTTCTGGTGGTTCATTGGAGATGAGAGTCTCATGTACTTTCCTGCCTGGGCTGGCTTTGAACCACGATCCTCCAGATCTCAGCCTCCTGAATGGCTAGGATGACAGGCATGAGCCACGGACACCTGACTTGAGCCTGGTCAGTTTCTCCCAGTAGAACTGGCAATCGGCACACCACTCTGCCACCATTTGTGCACACACCACCCATCCCCCACACACGCGTGTGTCCACACGCATCAGGAAGGCGGTACCTTTGCGCAGGATTTCAGTTTGATCCGAGTACTCCACGTAGGTGGGGATCTGCTCCACGATGTACAGCGTGCCCTTGTCCAGGCTGTTGCGCGGCCTCACCTTATTCGTGTCCAGAACCATGTACTGGTTGTTGTAGGTACCTGCAGGCCCAGGGGGGCGATGACATGTGGGTGATTGTGTGCCCCGCGATGCGCCCACCGCCCCCGCACATGCCCACAGCCTCTCCGCTTGGCACTCACCGGAGTTGTGCCTGGAGAAGATCTCTGCCCACTCTTGGCCATTGCTGGCCAGCATGTTGGCCACGCGGACCCTCTGCCAGGCCAGGAGGGCCTCCGGCACCACAGACTTCAGCAGTGTCTTGTTGTACACACTGTTGGTCGTCTGCAGCAGGACCAAGCCACTGCTGAGGATGTAGAAGTCATCCAGAGACTCCAGGAACCCTGCGGGGAGCGCGGGAGACAGCCTTCCTCAGCATCCCTCCCTTCCTCCCTCTCCTCCATCTGTTCATCCACCCACCCATCTGTCATCCCTCCATCTGTCCATCCTTCCATCTATCCCTCCATCCATCCCTCCTTCCATCCACCCATCTGTCCATCCTTCCCTCCCTCCATCCCCTCCTCCATAGATTTCTACATCTGTCCATCCACCCACCCATCCATCCATTCCTCCCTTCCTCCCTCCGGCCATCCATCCATCCACCCATTCATCCCTTCCCTCCACCTGTCCATCTATTTGTCCATCCCTCCATTTGTCCATCCATCCATCCATCCATCTGTCCATCCCTCCATCCATCCATCCATCCATCTATACATCTGTCCATCCCTCCATCCATCATCCATCTATCCATCCATCCATCCCTCCATCATGAAACCATCAAGAGAAGCTCAGAGCTTTGCATGCTCTGCATTTTGTACACCAGTTCTTCTTTTTCTTGATGTGTAGCAACATTTCTCAGCTTTGGCTGAACTCTGTGTAGCTACCAAGTTATTGCTTACAGGGGTCCAGAAAACCCTCCACTGGATTCACCATTGGCAAAGGTGTAACTTGCACAGAAATGGGAGGACAGAGGGTGAACAAAGGCAGCTATGGTCTTCACTGGACACCAGGTGGAGCATGAACTCTACCGCTCATGGGTGGGGATGGGACAGAAAAACGGGGAGAGAGCGAGGAAAGGGGGGACATGGTCCACAGAGAAATGAGTTCCTGACCTGACTCATGTCACTGTCACCCTCTGCACATCGCCTTTACCATCACAATAAAAAAGAAAAAAATGTGTGACTTAATAATTTTGAATGACAAAAGATAGGAATATTACAAGTTTTCAAAAATGATAGATAATAGCTAGATGGATGGATGGATGGGTGGATGGATAGATTACGTAAATAATAGAGACTATAGAAGATACTAGGTTAGATATAAAGTGGCTAAAATGCCAGGAATGGCATTCAAAAGTCTACTCCAAAAAAGCAGTCAGCAACACCGCCCCCAACAGATGATTGAAACTAACAGATGATGGATGTGAATCTGTCCGCTCAAGGCCTGCACGGGAAAGCAATAAGGGTGAAATATTCGCCAAGGGTATTGGGATGCTAAAATCAACAACGACGACAAAAGAAATGCAGCTGGAAAATTAAGGAAAAAAAATCCAGTGGAAAGCATCATCAATAGCCTCGATCAAGCAGACAAACGTATTGGGAACTGAAGATTGTACCTCAGGCACACTGTGCCGGCATTGATACAAGAAAACCATGACAAACTGTAACATGACCGGGAGATAAGGGAGGCGCAAAGATCGGGAGACCTATTAGTAAAGTTACTGTGCAAGTTCCCTCTCTCAAACCCAGGAAACCATACGATATATCTGTGCATTCAGATCGAGCAGAAAGGGAGTTGAGAAAGGGTGAACAGAGGCAGTCACAGTATTCAGTAGATGTAATGGGGAAAATGACCTGTGTAACTTGTGGCAGAGACAGGACTGGGAAACAGGGAAAGGGAAGGAAGGGAGGAACATTGTCCAAAAAGAAAAGAAAAAAAGGAATGTACCTATGAGCTGACTTCTGTCCAATGCCTTAATAATTACAATAAAATTATATTTCAACTAAAAAGCAATTCAGATTCTGGTAGCGCCAGACTCATTCAAGAGTGAGTTTAACTAACTCATGCACTGGGCTCTGGGGGGCCCCTGTCCCCTCTCTCTGCCCTTATGGATCCGTGGGATGACTGTCCCTGGTGGGATCTGTGTGAGGAGCGGGAGGGAAGACATTCAGGGAGGACGCCCAGCCGTTCCTGATTTTTCCCCTTTGCTCTCGGTCTCGGGATTGACTTCTCGCTCTGCAGTGCTCCCAGCTGTTCCCAAGAACTGAGATGACACCCTTGGACGTGCGGCTAAACAGCCCCGCCATCCTCTGCTGTCTCCTTACAGTGGGGTCCCCCTGCCCCACACCCTGCATTGACTTACCTGGGTAGCTGCTGAACGTGTGGCGGTTGCTACTGGTGTCACTGTCCCTGAGGTTGAAGTCCCAGTGTTTGTAGATCCTGAGCATGGCCGCATAGGTATACCAGCTCGAGTGTGCGAAGAAGATGTTCTCGAACCCAGGCAGCACCTGCAGGGAAGGGGCCCAGTGAGGGTGCGAGCCTGGTGGGGAGGCGATAGACACGGGACTGGGGACAATAGCACACATGGAAGACACAGGATGGCCTCCACTCAGGACTGAAAACAGAGCCTTAGGAGTCCAACAAAACAGACTCTCGCCTTCCAGCATGAAAAAGAGAAAATTCTGGAAGATTCTGGAAGATCAGAAGTAGCAGCTGCTTAGCGAGGAGGAGGAATGGTGGAGGAGAGGTGGCAATTCAGAACTACATTTCCCTCCACTGATCATTCTGTCTTGTCAATCTATCCATTCATCCATCCACCCATCCAACCATCCAACCATCAATTATCAATCTTTTTATCTATCCCTTCGCGGCACAATCATCTATCCATCTATCCATCAACCTATCTATCTGTCTGTCCACAGAGTCTATGGTTTAGACTTAGGTGCACTTGCTGGACCAGGCCTCAACCTCTTGAGCTTCGCTCTCAGCAACAACCAGTGGAGGTGTTTAAAGGACTTGGCAGTGCCAGGGTTTGAACTCTAGGCCTTGCGTGTGCTGGGTGTGTGCTCTGCCCTGGAGCCTGGTCCCTGGCGTCCAGTGCTCTGCATGGCCACCGAGGGCCCCCAAGCAGCTGCTGGTGCACCCGGGGTGAGGGCTTGTGGCGTGGAGAGACGGAGGGGCACAGCCCCAGCCTCACCTTGATGAGCGCAGAGCAGTGCCCCATGTCCCAGCGCTTCCGGTTCATGCCAGAGATCCTCGAGGGAGAGAGGGAGGGGATCAGGTCTAGCAGGTCGCCAACGGCGTTGAGAAACTGGATGTGGAACATCGTCAAGGGCTGCGGATGGAACAAGCATCCAGTGCTGACCTTAGTACCCAGCGGTCAGTACTGAGCTGAGTACTGAGTACTGTGTAGCAGTACTGAGCTGAGTACTGAGTGGCCAGTACTGAAAGAGTGCCAAATGTTCAGTACTGAGCTGAGTACTGTGCAGTCAGTACTGAGCTGACTATCAAGCAGCAACCAGTACTGAGCTGAGTACCAAATGGTCAGTATTGAACTTAGTACTTCTGTGGTTCTCCCCCATTCCTCTGTAGTCCTCTGGTGTTCCTCTGTGGGGGAGCAGAGGGGAGAAAAGAAGGGGTAAGGCTGTCACAGGGAGCCCTGGACCTCAAGCCTCCTTCCTCTGCCTCCCTAGTGGATGGGATTACAGGTTTGCCCTGCGATACCCTGTGGATTTTTTGTTTTTGTTTTTTGTTTTGTCAGTCATGGGGCTCAAACTCAGGACCTGGGCACTGTCCCTGAGCTTCTTTCACTCAAGGCTGGTGCTCTACCACTTGAGCCCCAGCTCCATTTCCAGTTTTCTGATGGCTCATGGGAGATGAGAGTCTCATGGACTTTCCTGCCTGGGCTGGCTTTGAACCACAGTCCTCAGATCTCAGCCTCCTGTGTAGCTGTGATGACAGATGTGAGCCCCAGTGCCCGGTAGTATTTGTGTTCTGAACTTAAATTTTGTGTCAGACAGTGAGTGAGCCACACTGCCCGGGCCCTGGGTGTACAGCGCCCGCCCTGGCCAGTGCCCTACCTTTATCCTTTCTGCCAGAGACCTCTTCATGGCTCCCACGTACAGCCCATCCATCTGCGCCATGACATAGCCCGTGTGCCTCCAGAATGGGTCCTCCTTGGACAGTTTGATGTTGTTACGAGTCCAGGTGTCCTGCTTCCTGGGGAGGTGGAGGGGGGGCGGGGTGGAGAGGGAGGACGTGAGGCCAGGATTCAGGGGCTGCAGGGCAGAGCTGAGCCTCAGGGCACACCGGAGATGATGCACTCAGACACGGGCCAGATGGAAACTGCAGATTGCTTCACCAATACATCATGTACACACACACACATTCACATTTACACACCATGCACATGCACAGAGACACAGACACACAAGACAGACACAGGTCTGCAGCCCCCCAGCAGACACCGGACAGCAGACTTGGTGTACGTACTCCAGAAAGTCCTTGACTTTTTCCAGCAGGGAGGGCTTCTTGATGAGCTGGGGGTACAGGTTGGTGTAGTGGTCGCTCATGTGTCTGAAACAAGGGCAGGGAGGGGTCATGAGCTGGGCGGGTGGCTCGGTGGTAGACTGCTTGTCTCACATGCATGAGGCCATGGGTTCCATTCCTCAGTATCACATACACAGAAAAAGCCAGAAGTGGTGCTGTGGCTCAAGTGGTAGAGCGCCAGCCTTGAGCTGAAAAGCTGAGGGACAGCGGCCAGGCCCAGAGTTCAAACCCCAGGACTGACACAAAAATAAAGAGAGAGAGAGAGAGAATCCACAGACAAAAATAAAAAGAGAGAGAATCCACAGAGTATCACAGACTGTGACTGGTGTGGCACATTGTGAATTCTGTGCAAAGACTCAGTGTCACCACCACCACCACCACTACCACCATCACCATCATCACCACCACCACCATCACCATCACCACCACCATCATCACCACCATCATCACCACCATCACCACCATCACCATCATCACCATCACCACCACCACCATCACCATCACCACCACCATCATCACCATCATCACCATCACCACCACCATCATCACCATCATCACCATCACCACCACCATCATCACCACCATCACCATCATCACCACCACCATCATCACCATCACCACCACCACCACCATCATCACCACCATCACCACCATCACCATCATCACCACCATCACCATCATCACCAACATCATCACTACCACCACCATCACCATCATCATCATCATCATCACCATCATCACCACCACCACCATCTTCATCATCACCATCACCATCATCACCACCACCATCATCACCACCACCACCATCATCACCACCACCACCATCATCACCACCACCATCACCACCACCATCACCATCACCACCACCATCATCATCATCACCACCATCATCACCACCACCACCATCACCACCACCATCATCATCACCACCATCATCACCATCATCATCATCATCACCATCACCATCATCACCACCACCACCACCATCATCATCATCATCACCATCATCATCATCACCATCGTCATCATCACCATCATCATCACCATCATCATCACCATCATCACCACCACCATCACCATCATCACCACCACCATCACCACCATCACCATCATCACCACCATCACCATCACCACCATCATCATCACCACCACCATCACCAGTGACTTCAGAGAAGCACTAGCAGGCAGCTTATCTGATCAGTTGTGAGCGAGGCTGTGTCCTAACCATCTCTGCTTAGAAGGATGCTGAAGGCTGGACCAGGGAGGAGGGAAGGAGGAGGGAGGGGAAGAGGGGAGGAGGGAGGGAGGGGTGCGGCACTCACGGGGCGGTGAGGTAGCCCTCCAGGAAGCCGGCCACGAACATGAGGATGTCGTTGGTGAGGGTCTGCGGGCCGTAGCCGGCGCGGATCTCCAGGACGCCCCAGCCCGTGCTGTGCATGGAGTTATTGTAGAAGCCATACGCGTCGCCGTTCCTATCCAGAATGTTCTTCACCACCACTGTCCGCTCCTTGGGCATCCAGTACGCCGTGCCATAGTAGAACCCTGGACGGAGGGAAGGGGAGGGAGGGGAGGGAGAGAATGGGAGGGAGGGAGGGAGGGAGGGGAGAGAAGGGGAGGGAGGAAGGGAGGGAGGGGAGAGAAGGGGAGGGAGGCAGGGGGAGGGAGGGAGGGAGGGAGGTAAGCATCTGCCCAGCCCTGGCTAGCCTTGCCCAGGCCTCTGCTCCTCCACAGCACCCGCCCCACCTGGTGACATAATCCAGAAGCTTCCAGAAGCACTTGGAATTTGAAATCACCCTGAAAAAAACTCGTATTCCTTCCCTACCAACTCCCATTTTCCCATTTTCTCTCCTATCTTGGCCACCTCTGAACTCGAATCCTGGGTCCATCCTGACCTTCTCTCTCTCTCTCTCTCCTCTCTCTCTCTGTCTCATTCTATCATTCTCTATCTCTCTTGTCGTTCATGTGACTGGAACTTGGCCTGGGCGCTGTCCCCGAGCTCTTTCACTCAAATCTGGCGCTGTACCACTTGAGCCACAGCGCCACTTCTGGTTTTCTGGTGGTTCACTGGAGATCAGAATCTCATAGACTTTCCTGCCCGGGCTGACTTTGAACTGAGATCCTCAGATCTCAGCCTCCTGAGTGGCTGAGATGCCAGGCGGGAGCCACGGCGCCCGGCTTCCATCCCTTTCTATAAATCTCGTCTCTCCCTCTCCCTGTCTCTCCGCTCTGTATGTTTATCTATGTCTCTGTATCTCTAGTTCCCTCCATCTCTTCCTCACCAGCTCCCCCCTTTTACTTTCTTCCAGAGACGCAGTGCCAGCTGCTATGTGGCCCGGGGCCACCCTTGCTGGGATTACAGGAAGGCACCAGGGCACCCTACCCCGGGGGTCCCCCTGGGAGAGGTTCCCTCCGACTTTAACTTTCCCTCCTCCGCTCTGACAACTCTTCTAAAAGGCAGACGGGACCTGGCCAGCTTTGCCTACTTACAAAAAAGTCTCCCATAGCCAAAACAAATCCTTGCACAAAAACAAAGAAAAAATGCTAAGTAAACAGGAGCGTGAGGTCCCAGTACACACACACACACACACCTCAACAAACAACCCTTAAACAAACAACTGTCCCAGTGTGATAAGAGGTTGGCTGGGCCTGTGGATTTGGGGGCCCCCTCCACGCCCCCTCCACACCCTCCTTTGAATCTGGGCTACTTTACAACCAACCTGGCTCCAGGATTCCCGGATAAGCATCTAGCAACAACATAGTTCCACAGACAGTGACACCATCTCAACAGCCGCAACCAGACACATAGTGCCTTCCCATGCCCAGGGCCCCGACAGTAGACAGCTAGCCCTGGTCTAGACGCACCCCTGAAAAATGTCCCCTGGAGAGCTGTACCCCCCCTCGGCTGCCTTCTGGGGAACACAGCTCCTTTCTCTACCCTTTCCGGGGTCCGGAGTCGGTGGTCAAACCAAACTGGAACTTCCAGGACTTTGGGATGTAGGCTGCACACGTTTGATTGACAGTTGGGGTGATTTCCCTTCTCCCCCACCCCACACGGGAAATCTAACTTCCAGATTTGTTCTGGACCCCAAAGCCCACTGCCCAAGCCTTGCTCTTGGGCCTTCCCTGGCCTGTGGGGCTGGCGGGGACCAGGGGGAAGGGAGAAGAGACCACAAATAAAACACACACCCAACTTCCAGGCTGGGTGCAGTGGCTCCCGCCTGTCATCCCAGCTGCTCAGGAGGCTGAGATCTGAGGATCACGGTTCTCAGCCTCCTGAGTAGCTGGGATGACCGGCGTGAGCCTCCAACAGGCCTTGATTTGCCTACTTTGAAGTTTTTTGCTGATTGGCAGTGGTCCCTCCCCCCTCCCCCCCTTCTAAGCTATGCAGGAAGATAAACTCTAACACATTCACTGAGTGAAAGGAGAAAAGAAATGGCTTGGGGGGGGGGGGGGAGAGGAGACCCAGGGGAGGAGAGGGGGAGAGGAGAGGGACAGAGAGAGTAGGAGAAAGCAAAAGAGAGAGAGGAAGAGGAGAGGGTTAGGAGAGTGTGTGAGAGGGAGGGAGGGAGGGAGGGGAGGGAGGGAGGGAGGGAGGGAGGTCACAGCAAGCAGGGTCCAAGAGAGGCCACAGAAAAAGGGAAGCAATCTCTCCAATTGTTAATAATTTACTGCTTTCCCATCTTAGATCCCAGGGCTGCTGTCTCCCTCCTAGCCTGCTCCCTGGGTTTGGGGCCCATGGCTCAAGCCTGTCATCCTAGCTACTCAGGAGGCTGACATCTGAGGATCACAGTTTAAAGCCAGCCCCAGTAGGAAAGCCCATGAGACTCTGATCTCCAATAAACCACTAGAAAGCCAGAAGTGGCGCTGTGGCTCAAGTGGTAGCTCACTCGCCTTGAGCTGAAGAGTGCAGGGACAGCACCCAGGCCCAGAGTTCAAGCCCCACGACCGACAAAATAAATAAAAAAAATTAAAAATTGTGATGATAAAGGTGATGTGCAGAGAGGCGACAGTGACATCAGTCAGGTCATGAGCGCATTTCTCTGTGGACCATGTCCACCGTTTCCTCGCTCTCTCCCCATTTGTCCCTCCCATCCCCACCCACAGTGGTAGAGTTCATTCTCCACATGGTGTCCAGTGAGGACCACGGCTGCCTTGGTTCTGTGCCCCCTCACCCTCCCAGAGACAGAGAAGCCAACACAGCAGACAGAAAAGAAAATAAAGACAACATAGAAGAAAAAACCCTCTTGTTTCCATTTCCTGGACTCCATTTTGATCATGTTCAAGAAAAAAAAACCCTCTTGTTTCCATTTCCTGGACTCCATTTTGATCATGTTCAAGAACTCTGGAAAGCAGAATGGAGGTTCCTCAAGAGACTACACACAGCGCTCCCCTAAGACCCATCAATCCCACTCCTGGGCATCTCTCCATTTGACTACTGACCACAAACCAGGCCACACTAAAGCCACCAGCACAACCATGTCCACTGCAACATTGTTCACCATAGTCAAGATACAGAATCAGCCCAGATGCCCCTCGGTGGACAAATGGATCAAGAAAACATGGTGTAGATGCACAGAGGAATTCTACACTTCCATCAGAAAGGATGATATGGCACCATTTATAATGGTCAGACTTGGAAAGACTTGGAAGAAAATCATATCAAACGAAGTAAGCCAGACCCAGAAAAACATAAATTTGCGTGGTTTCCCTCCTGTGTGGTAACTAGAAGGTGTCTGCAAATCTACAAGCAAACATGCTGGATGGTAAAAGACCAAAAAAAAAAATACACTGGGAACTGGTAAATTATATACAGGACTCCGACATTTCTATGGTGTGGACAGAGGAGGATTTTCTTAGGAGGGGATTGTGAGGGCTCAATACGGTGTGCGTGTACTCCCTGGGTTTCAGATTTGCTTTGAGTTCATCACAGACACTAAGCAAGCAAGCAAACAAAACAACAACAAGAAAAAAACACCAAAAAAAAAACAAAACTGTTCACAAATAGCCAGGGCACCGGCATTTGGCTGACAAGCAGGCTGTGGGTTCGGATCCCCACAGAGACACAAACCTACGGCCTAGGTGGGAGGGCTTAGGACTGACCCAGCTCCCAGGGGCAGCAGCTGCAAACCCAATGATGGGCAGCCTCCAGGGGAGGACAGGACCTCCATCTCCTCCTGTCCCCTCTATGGGCCTAGCACTGAGCTGCCAGGGATCACAGGACCCGCCTGCTGCCCAGTTCGGGCACACTGGCCTCCAGTTTTAATTACACACTATAAAGTTGTGTTAAAAGTTGAAAGTGATCTGCCCAGAGGGCTGAGATCTGAGGATCACAGTTCAAAGCCAGCCAGGGCAGCAAAGTCCACGAGACTCTTATCTCCAAAAACCAGAAGTGGAGCTGTGGCTCAAGTGGTAGAGCGCCAGCCTTGAGCTGAAGAGCTGAGGGACAGCGCCCAGGCCCCAAATTCAAGCCCCAGGATCTACACACACACACACCACACACACACCACACATACACACACAACAACAACAGTAGTTTAATGATGCATGATCTGCACAGCCCAGGGACAAATCTCAGAGCCTGAGGCTGTCTTGCTGTGATTTGTGCGTAGTGTTTTCAAACCCCCTCAATTCAGAAACCTCCTCGGCGTTCTCCAGGGAGACGGTGACATGGCCTTGCGCCGTGTGTGGGTGCGCTGCTGTCTAAGGCTAAGTTTCCTCATCTGGGCGCCGTTGTTTCCCTATTTTCCTCCTAACCACATGAGTGAAATTTCTGTTTTGCAGAAGTAGAAAGAAGCGCCATAATTGCATTATTAATCATATTCCCTGCCACCTTTTCAAGAGAAACTTTCAAAAGACTGTTAAATTTGTTGGGAGCAACTGGAAGGAGAGAAGGAAATAGAAAGAAAAGCTGAGCTCCAGCAGCTCCCGCCTGTCATCCCAGCTGCTTGGGAGGTTGAGATCTATCTGAGGATCGCAATTCAAAGCCAGCCCGGGCACGAAAGTCTGAGAGACTTATTTCCAATGAACCATTAGAAAACCAGGAGTGGAGCTGTGGTTCAAGGGGTAGAGCGCCAGCCTTGAGCTGAAGAGCTGAGGGACAGCGCCCAGGCCCAGAGTTCAAGCCCCAGGACTGGCATTTAAGAAAAAACAAAAACGAAAAAGGAAGACAGAGAGAACTGAAAGAAAGAAAACGGCAGGATGCCCAGCACTGGGTTGTGCTCTGACCCAAGCTCTTCAGAGGCTGAGGAAGGAGGATCGCAAGCTGGTCCAGAGGCCCAGCCGATGTAATGAGATCCCCTCTCAAAACCCAAAACAAAGCCAGCAAAGCTCAAAAGGGTCAGAAAACAAACCCTTGGCCAAGATCACCTCTGGTGTTCTGAGTAGATAGTGCTTGGAGCTTGGTGCCGGATGCCTGTCACCCCAGCTACAGGGAGGCTAAGATCTAGAGGATCACAGTTCAAAGCCTGGCCAGATGGAGAAGTCTGTGAGATTCCACACCTCCCCACACCCTGCCCAGTACGCTGTCTTCCTAACCTGACCTGTGGAAATGGAAACACTTTTGTACAACAACTCCAAGATAAAGCCACAAAGAAGCCAGCCAAAAGTTGGACCGGGGGCATGGCTCAACAGGTAGAGCGCCAATGGTGAACAAGAAAGCTTTCAGTGTCCTAAACACACACACACACACACACACACACACACACACACCCCAAAACATGCCTTCAACGCTGCAGAGAACCCACTGGAGACCGAGGCATGGTCCCACGTGGAGATCTCCTGATCAGCCTGGCATTCTACTGGATGTGTGGACAGGCCCCAGGCGCCGGGGTGTGTCTGGGTGAATCAGCCCGGAGCCCATCCGAGCTGCTGCACCGGCGGGGTGGGGTGGGGCACGGAGGCTCCCGCCCGGCTCTGTGAGCCCTGAGTGGAACCAGTTTGCCGGGCTGCCAGCCCTGCGCCTCAAGGCCAATGATGACAGCAGGGCGGCTCTGGGAGCACTGGGGCTGCGGCTGGGGCCAAGACCCTGCTACTGTGAAGGAGATGGCTGAGGAAGCCTCCCGTCTCCCCCAGGAGCCAGAGCGGCTACTGGGGGGGGGGGGGGGGCAGGGCACCACCTGCAGTCCCGGCCGCCTGCAGTCCCGGCCGCCTGCAGTCCCTCGCTGGGCTGGGCGGCTGAGAGCTGGAAGAGCAGGGTCTGGAAAAAAAATGTCCAAGACTCCCATCTCCAAGTGACCAGCCAAAACAGCAAGGCTGGAAGCGTGGCTCACAGGGTAGAGCACCAGCCCGAGATGAAAAACTGGTTACGCACACACACGCACACACATATGCACACACACGCACACACATATGCACACACATGCACACACGCATGCACACACACGCACAGAAAAAAGACCCCATAGTTCACAATCTTACAGTCTTGGTGTGACAGGTCCAAACCAACCTACCCTCCTTCCTTCCATCCCTCCCTCCTTCCCTCCCTCCCACCTTCCCTCCTTCCTTCCATCTCTCCCTCCTTCCCTCCTTCCTTCCATCCCTCCCTCCTTCCCTCCCTCCTTCTTTCCCATTCCCTCTTCTTCTTTCCCTCCTTCCCATTCCCTCTCTTCTTCCCTCCCTCCTTCTTCCCATTCCCTCCCTTCCTTCCTCCCTCCCTCCCTCCCTCCCACCCTCCCTCCCTTCCTTCCTTCCTTCCTTCCTTCCTTCCTTCCTTCCTGTCCTTCCTTCTTTCTCCCTCCCTCCCTCGGTGCGCAGGGCGGTGTGTGGGTGCCCGGCCCCCCATCTTCACCCTCTCCCTCCCCCATCTCCCCTGGACGCAATGGGGACGAACCCGACCTCTCTCAGGTGGTCCCCTGGCCACCGGAGCCCCGCACGGCGGACAGACCAGCCAGAGCCGCCCCGTCGGAGCCCCGCGCCCCCCCCCCCCCGCCTGCACCTTCGGGGTGCCCCCCCCCCGCCCGCACCTTCGGGGTGTCCCCGCCCGCACCTTCGGGGTGTCCCCCCCCCGCACCTTCGGGGTGTCCCCCCGCACCTTCGGGGTGTCCCCCCCCGCACCTTCGGGGTGTCCCCCCCCCGGCCCGCACCTTCGGGGTGTCCCCGCCCGCACCTTCGGGGTGTCCCCGCCCGCACCTTCGGGGTGTCCCCCCGCACCTTCGGGGTGTTCCCCCCCCCCGCACCTTCGGGGTGTCCCCCGCACCTTCGGGGTGTTCCCCCCCCGCACCTTCGGGGTGTCCCCCCGCACCCTCGGGGTGCCCCCCGCCCGCACCTTCGGGGTGTCCCCCCGCACCCTCGGGGTGCCCCCCGCCCGCACCTTCGGGGTGTCCCCCCGCACCCTCGGGGTGCCCCCCGCCCGCACCTTCGGGGTGTCCCCCCCGCACCTTCGGGGTGTCCCCCGCCCGCACCTTCGGGGTGTCCCCCCGCACCTTCGGGGTGCCCCCCGCCCGCACCTTCGGGGTGCCCCCCGCCCGCACCTTCGGGGTGTCCCCCCGCACCCTCGGGGTGCCCCCCGCCCGCACCTTCGGGGTGTCCCCCCGCACCTTCGGGGTGTCCCCCCCCCGCACCTTCGGGGTGCCCCCCGCACCTTCGGGGTGTCCCCCCCGCACCTTCGGGGTGCCCCCCGCCCGCACCTTCGGGGTGTCCCCCCGCACCTTCGGGGTGCCCCCCGCCCGCACCTTCGGGGTGTCCCCCCCCCGCACCTTCGGGGTGCCCCCCCCGCCCGCACCTTCGGGGGTGTCCGGGGCGTCCGGGAGGTCCGGGAAGTCCGGCGCGTCCGGCGCCCCGCGCCCCGCGGCCCAGGTCAGCAGCAGCGGCAGCAGCAGCAGCGGCGGCGGCGGCCCGGGGCGCCCCGACATCGCTCTGCCCGCGGCCGGGAAGTCGGCGCGGCGGCCGCGGCCGGGCGGGGCGCCGGGCGGGGCGGGGGTCGGGCGCCGCTCCGCCTCCGCCTCGGCCTGGACCGCGCCCCCGCCCGCCGCCGCCCGCCGCCCGGACATTGTGAAGTCGGGGGCCCGGGGCCCATTGTGAAGTAGGCCGGCCCCCTCCGTGCCGGCCCCGCCCCGCCCAGGCCGGAGCCAGGACCCCAGCCAGGACCCCCAACCCCCAGCCAGGACCCCAGCCAGGACCCCCAGCCCCCAGCCAGGACCCCAGCCAGGACCCCAGCCAGGACCCCAGCCAGGACCCCCAACCAGGACCCCCAACCAGGACCCCAGCCAGGACCCCCAACCAGGACCCCAGCCAGGACCCCAGCCAGGACCCCAGCCAGGACCCCAGCCAGGACCCCCAACCAGGACCCCCAGCCAGGACCCCAGCCCCCAGCCAGGACCCCAGCCAGGACCCCAGCCAGGACCCCCAACCAGGACCCCCAGCCAGGACCCCAGCCAGGACCCCAGCCAGGACCCCCAACCAGGACCCCCAGCCAGGACCCCGGCCAGGACCCCAGCCAGGACCCCAGCCAGGACCCCCAACCAGGACCCCCAGCCAGGACCCCAGCCCCCAGCCAGGACCCCAGCCAGGACCCCAGCCAGGACCCCCAACCAGGACCCCCAGCCAGGACCCCAGCCAGGACCCCAGCCAGGACCCCCAACCAGGACCCCCAGCCAGGACCCCAGCCAGGACCCCAGCCCCCAGGGAGGACCCCAGCCAGGACCCCAGCCAGGACCTCCAGCCCCCAGCCAGGACCCCAGCCAGGACCCCCAACCAGGACCCCCAGCCAGGACCCCAGCCAGGACCCCCAACCAGGACCCCCAACCAGGACCCCAGCCAGGACCCCCAGCCCCCAGCCAGGACCCCGGCCAGGACCCCAGCCAGGACCCCAGCCAGGACCCCCAACCAGGACCCCCAGCCAGGACTCCAGCCCCCAGCCAGGACCCCAGCCAGGACCCCAGCCAAGACCCCCAACCAGGACCCCCAGCCAGGACCCCAGCCAGGACCCCAGCCAGGACCCCCAACCAGGACCCCCAGCCAGGACCCCAGCCCCCAGGGAGGACCCCAGCCAGGACCCCAGCCAGGACCCCCAGCCAGGACCCCAGCCAGGACCCCAGCCAGGACCCCCAACCAGGACCCCCAGCCAGGACCCCAGCCCCCAGCCAGGACCCCAGCCAGGACCCCAGCCAGGACCCCCAACCAGGACCCCCAGCCAGGACCCCAGCCAGGACCCCAGCCAGGACCCCCAACCAGGACCCCCAGCCAGGACCCCAGCCAGGACCCCAGCCCCCAGGGAGGACCCCAGCCAGGACCCCAGCCAGGACCTCCAGCCCCCAGCCAGGACCCCAGCCAGGACCCCCAACCAGGACCCCCAGCCAGGACCCCAGCCAGGACCCCCAACCAGGACCCCCAACCAGGACCCCAGCCAGGACCCCCAGCCCCCAGCCAGGACCCCGGCCAGGACCCCAGCCAGGACCCCAGCCAGGACCCCCAACCAGGACCCCCAGCCAGGACTCCAGCCCCCAGCCAGGACCCCAGCCAGGACCCCAGCCAGGACCCCCAACCAGGACCCCCAGCCAGGACCCCAGCCAGGACCCCAGCCAGGACCCCCAACCAGGACCCCCAGCCAGGACCCCAGCCCCCAGGGAGGACCCCAGCCAGGACCCCAGCCAGGACCCCAGCCAGGACCCCAGCCAGGACCCCCAACCAGGACCCCCAGCCAGGACCCCAGCCCCCAGCCAGGACCCCAGCCAGGACCCCAGCCAGGACCCCCAGCCCCCAGCCAGGACACCAGCCAGGACCCCAGCCAGGACCCCCAGCCAGGACCCCAGCCAGGACCCCCAGCCAGGACCCCCAGCCCCCAGCCAGGACCCCAACCAGGACCCCAGCCAGGACCCCAGCCAGGACCCCAGCCTGGACCCCCAACCAGGACCCCAGCCAGGACCCCCAGCCAGGACCCCCAGCCCCCAGCCAGGACCCCAACCAGGACCCCAGCCAGGACCCCAGCCAGGACCCCCAGCCAGGACCCCAGCCAGGACCCCCAGCCAGGACCCCCAGCCCCCAGCCAGGACCCCAACCAGGACCCCAGCCAGGACCCCAGCCAGGACCCCAGCCTGGACCCCCAACCAGGACCCCAGCCAGGACCCCCAGCCAGGACCCCCAGCCCCCAGCCAGGACCCCAGCCAGGACCCCAGCCAGGACCCCAGCCAGGACCCCAGCCTGGACCCCCAACCAGGACCCCAGCCAGGACCCCCAACCAGGACCCCAGCCAGGACCCCCAGCCAGGACCCCCAGCCAGGACCCCAGCCAGGACCCAGCCAGGACCCCAGCCAGGACCCCCAGCCAGGACCCCAGCCAGGACCCCCAGCCCCCAGCCTCAGCCAGGACACCCCCAGCCCCTAGGCCCAGCCAGGCCCCCAGCCCCCAGCCAGGACCCAGCCCCATCCAGGCCCCCCAGCCCCAGCCAGGCCCCCAGCCCCCAGCGAGGACCCCTGGCCCCCAGCCAGGACCCCCAGCCCCAGCCAGGCCCCCAGCCCCCAGTGAGGACCCCTGGCCCCCAGCCAGGACCTCCAGCCCCCAGCCAGGCCCCCCTGACCCCAGCCAGGACCCCCAGCCCCCAGCCAGGACCCCCAGCCAAGACCCCCAGGCCCTAGCCAGGACCCAAGCCCCCAGCCAGGACCCCAGCCAGGACCCCAGGCTCCAGCCAGACCCCCCAGCCCCCAGCCAGGCCCCCCAGCCCCCCAACCCCCAGCCAGGCCCCCAGCCAGACCCCCAGCCCTGAAGCTGCTGCTGAGTCCGCTGAGAACTCACTTTTCTTCTCAAAAGCACAAGGAGAAAGGCCCTGTCACCCGGGGGTTCCCAGGAGGCCAAGACCCGAGGATTGCGGGCCGAGGCCAGCCTGGGGAAAGAAAGGCCCTGAGGCCCTGATCTCCAGAGAACCACCAGAAAACCAGAAGTGGCGCCGTGGCTCATGTGGTAGAGCACCAGCCTTGAGTGAAAGAGCTCAGGGACAGCGCCCAGGCCCTGAGTTCAAGACCCAGGACCAACCAAAACAACAACAACCCCCCCTTAGCTTCCAACACACACACACACACACACATACACACACACACACACACACACTGCCTTTAGACAAACCAAAAGCCAGGAGTTCACAGTGCATTTTAATGGCGATCAGGGATTGAAAATGGAATCAGGACGATTGAAATACAAAGAAATCCACGCGTACAGAAAGGGGGACAAAGCACCAGAAAACAAAACAAAAACAAACTGGGGGGTGGGGGGAGACATTATAGGAACTTTGTCACAGAGTTCCTCCACTAAACCCCACAGATTCTTGGGGTCTCCCCCCAGAGGCTGGGGTTGTACCTGGGGTAGGGAACCCGCATACCCCCTCCCACGGCGCAGGTCTAGAAATAGGTGTCGTGCTGGTCGGGGGTGCTGAGGTGCAGGTACTCCAGCCCGCTGCCCTTGTAGCTGGCCACGCGCCGGGGCCTCGGCCGCTGCAGCCCGGCCGCCCGCCGCCGCTGCAGAGCGCTCACGATCAGGTCGGAGAACTCGGCCTGCAGGCGCTGCTGGTTCTCCCTGGAGGGGGGGGAAGGAAGGGGGGAGGGTCACCCCAGGGGTCCTCCAGAACGCCAGTTCACGGGCTCAAGGCCTGGTCCACCCCAGAGGCTGGAAGCCCCAGAGATGGCTCAGAGAAGGCGGCTTTGGCATGAGCCCTCCTCTCTCCCTCTCTCTCCCTCTCTCTGTCTCTCTCTCTCTCTCTCTCTCTCTCTCTCTCTCTCTCTCTCTCTGTGTCTCTCTCTGTCTCTCATTACATACATAAGCTCTATATGTCATTCTATATTGCTAAGTAGATATAATTATATTATTACACATCATATACAATTATATGCAATTATATTGTTATATGTAATTACATAGTTATAGCTTATATTAGATATAATCGACTTTACTTATAATTAGCTGGAATATATACAATTTAGAATAAGGTACAACATAAGGTTATATAGATAATCTATAACATAGATATATTATAGATATATAGACATATAATATAGATACTATATGATGTATAATATAAATATGATATATCACATATAACCAAGATATTACATATGATATGTAATTATATAACATACAGCAATGCATCATAGTTTACAGGTATGTAGTTATGTATAGGTATAATATATACTATACTCTAGCTATATAGTTACATTTGGCTATAATATATGCTATATTACAGCTATATCGTTATATTTGGATATGATATAAACTATAGTCTAGCTATAGTTATATTTGGCTATAACATATACTATGTTATAGCTACACAGTTATATTAGGGTATGATATTAAACTATATTATAGCTATACGTGGGCATGATATATACTGTAGTCTGGTTATACTGTTGCATATAGGTATAATAATATATAGTATATAAGGTGTGTAACACACCGAAGACAGACATATTTAACTGGACAGTTAGAAGCGGTCCTGTCAGAATGCAGGAGAAAGGCACGCAGGCAAACATGAAGGCGCGCTCCATGGAAGGTTCCAGATGGTTCTCCTCGGGCCTCCTTCCCAGGGAAGGGTGTCTGGGTACCGTGTCTGACCACAGCAGCCCAGGCTAGGGGGGCATTTTGTGGGTGGGTGGGTGGAGGCCTCGAGCTCCTCGGTCAGTCCCCAAGTCCGGGGTCCCCTCAGCCCGTGTGCCCCTCAGCCTCGCACCCCGGGGCCCAGCGGGGGTCCCCTCAGCCCCACACCCCGGGGACCGGTCACCCCGCACTCACACGGTGGGAGGGGGCGGCAGGTTGTACTCCTGGTCCTTCATGCCCGTCAGCCAGTAGGTGGTCTCCGTCCCTCGGCCCTGGGGAGGGAGACAGGGGTCCCCTGGAATACCGCACCCCAGAACCCCAGCCCCAGGCTCCCACAGGAACTGTATCCAAGGGGGAAGGGACAGGTGACCTGTCCCTTCCACACACACACACACACACACACACACACACACACACACACACACACACGTTTATTTCCAGATGTCTTCGGAAAACCAATCGATCAATCAATCAATCAATCTCTCACCAGATTGGTTTTTGCCAAACTAGTATTCTCCTTTGCCTCCAAATGATCGATTAATCGCTCAAAACCCCTCCCATGTGAACACCGATCGTTGGGTTATGCCAGCTAATCAGCGCTTTAGGCTGCTGTTGGTGGTGGTTGGGTTTCATTTTCTTTCACCAGAAAGTTCTGGTTCCACACTTTTGTGATCGGTCCTCCGACCTCACGCGTGTGAGTTATAAACACGAGTGCACACCGATCAGAAAGCCTGAAGTGTGTTCATGGTCTAGTTCCTCTGGGGGCTAGAAAACGGACAGAGCAGGGCTGGGCAGGTGGCTCAGTGGTAGAGCGCTGGCCTCACAGGCTGGGAGCCCTGGGTTCGATTCCTCAGTATACATCCACAGAAAAAGCTGGAAGTGGTGCAGTGGCTCACGGGGTAGAGCACCAACCTTGAGCAAAAGGAAGCTCAGGCCCTGAGTTCAAGCCCCAGGATTGGAAAAAAAAACTATATATAACTGTATGTATGCAATGGCTACACACATATGTATTTATAAAATCACTTCATATATACACATGCAATCTGCAAACCACTGATGGCTTGGAGGAAAATGCTTCTGCCTAGAAAACATTTTAGGGTTTCATTTTTCCCTGGAATATGCATTTATGGACGATTCAGACAGCGTGCCGTTAGGACATTTTTATGTTGGGGTTGGATCGCAGCTTGTTCCCAGCACGGGCTTTCCAGCCGGGACCAGTGGCTCACGCCTGTAATCCTAGCTACTCAGGAAGCTGCCATCTGCAGTGCTGAGGTTCTGAACGCCTCTAGTTCTAATCAGCCAGCCAAAAAAAGCTGGACTGGAGTCTTGATCCAAGAGGTGGAGCACCAGCTGTGAACAAGAAAGCTGAGCCAGACGAGCGTGAGGCCCAGAGTTCAAAGTTCTGGTTCTGGCACCAAAACAGAGATACAGCTTCTTGATCTACGCTCACTCCCCGCCCCCCCAGGCCTCTCCCCCTGGACCATTTGCACAAGCAGAACATTTGTACAAGTGTTTGGAAACGTGAGCTGGTGTGCAGCCGCACCGGGCAGTCCCACCGGTCTAGGGCACTCAGAGGAAGAGATGCGACCACAGGCTGGGCCTGTTGCAGTGCATCGGGGGAAGTTGAGGAAACTCAGGGGAAGTGAGGACGAGGGGTGGGCCCGCTCTGCCTGGCCGCACCCAGAGCTCCTGGGTGGGAGCCGAGTTGGAGGAGGAACCTGCCACCCTTAGAGCCCAGCCCTGAGTTCAAAACACCCCAGGGGCTTTAAAACAAACTATTTGAATGCAGGAAGTTCTGGGTTTGGATGCTTCTGGAAGGTTTCTCGTCCTGGTAAGCTGGATGGCTGTGGAGAACCCTGTACTGTCCAGCCAGGTCTGCAGGGTGGGGGTGGGGGATCACGCCGGCCCCCAAATCTTCATGTTGCATCGCCTTACCTTTAAGTAGGTCTCTCCTCGCTCTTCGTACAGGAACCGGCTCTGCGTTCTCTTCAAGATGGCCACCGTGGAGCTGCTCATGTGAATCCTCAGGGCTGGACGGGGTGGGGCCGGTGATGAGGGCCGCATGGGGCCTGGCTCTGGGGCTCTGATTGCCTCCTCCGACCCCCAAATACCCAACGCCCAGCACACCATCCCAATCACAGCCAGGGAACCCTAAAAAGATCCCGCCTGCCATCCCAGCTACCCAGGAAGCTGAGATCTGAGGATCACAGTTCAAAGCCAGCCTGGGCAGGAAAGGCTGTGAGACTCTGATCTCCAAGGAACCACCAGAAAACTGGAAGTGGCACTGTGGCTCAAGTGGTAGAGCACCAGCCTTGAGTGAAAGAGCTCAGGGACAGCGCCCAGGCCCCGAGTTCAAGCCCAGGACCGACAGACAGACACACACCACAAATCACATCAGCCTCACAACAGTGATCATTAAGCAATCCCAGGGGTTGGCCGTTTAGCCTTTCCTTCATGGGTGCCTCGTTCCCAGTGTCCTGGGCCCCACATTAGACCCACAGCCTCCCAGGCCTCCCGCTTCTTACGGAGGCCGGTGGACTCCATCCTAGAGGCTGTGTTGACTGTGTCTCCAAACAGACAGTAGCGGGGCATCTTGATTCCCACAACTCCCGCAGCACAGGGGCCTGGTGAGGAAGAAGGGAGGCTGGAGGTGAAGGCCAGGCAGGGCCCGATTGGAGGCTGGAGGTGGAGGCCGCGGAGGGGCAGAGTGGAATCAGGATGGGGTGTGTCTTGGCTGAGGGGTGCCCTGCTCTGACAGTCTGTGTGTGTGTGTGTGTGTGTGTGTGTGTGTGTGTGTGTGTGTGTGCAGGTGTGTAGGGATGGCACTGGGTTTTGAACTTGGAGCTTTGAGCTTGCCCGCTTGAGCCACGCCTCCGGTGTGTTTCAGAGGCAAAGCCAAGCTAACACATGCAGGGAACACACGGCATGCAGAGCCTGGGGAGCTGAGGTTCCTGGGAGGCCAAGCCAGGACTCAGGCCGGAGTCCATGGCAAAGGGGTCGCTGGTGAGGGATCGCACAGAGGCGTGCTCGGGATTTCACACAAGGAAAGTAAATTCTCCCGGCAATGATAGCTGTTCAATAACCAGAGTGGGCTGTGCTGGAGACCATACGTTTCCAGGGTCCCCGGGTGCATTGTTATTGGCCTTGGGACCAGTGTGCTTTGCAGAGGATTGAGAGGGATTGCTAGAGATTATTTTTAATTCCTTTCCAACACTTTTCCTATAATACCTGTAATTAATTTACAGGTATTCTGAATCTTCACCTATGATACCTTAAATCTCTGTGAACGCTGGCTGTTAAATGAACTAAATTTGGCCCCTGGCTTAAGCCCTAACACCTCCCAGGTATGGAAAACACCAGATGCTTAATTTGGACAAACATCTGATTCTCAGCCACATAGGACACAGAGGCTCAGCCAATCACAAGCTGCTAATTGATTAAACCACCCAGAGGCTCAGCCAATCACAAGCTGCTAATTGATTAAACCACCCAGAGGCTCAGCCAATCACAAGCTGCTAATTGATTAAACCACCCAGAGGCTCAGCCAATCACAAGCTGCTAATTGATTAAACCACCCAGAAGCTCAGCCAATCACAAGCTGCTAATTGATTAAACCACCCAGAGGCTCAGCCAATCACAGGCCGTTAATTGATTAAACCACCCAGAGGCTCAGCCAACCACAGGCCACTAATTCATTAAACCACCCAGAGGCTCAGCCAATCACAGGCTGCTATTATTGATGAAAGCAACCAGAGGCTCAGCCAATCATAGGCTGCTAATTGAGCAAACCACCCAGAGGCTCAGCCAATCACAGGCTGCTAATTGATCAAACCATACCCAAAGGTTCAGCCAATCAGAGGGTGTAGCCAACCAAGCGCTTTCTCAACTTCTTCCTCTTCCTCTTTTACTTCTTGTTTTTAATATTTTTACTACCTCCATTGTAGTTGTACAAGGCGTGGCCATTCAGCAACGCAGTTCTTGCTCGCTTGCTCTCTTCCTTTCTCCCCTTCCCTTTTTCTCCCCTCTCCTTCCTTCCCCTCTTTTTTCCATTTTTTTCCTTCCCTTCCTTTCCTTTTTGTGCCAGTCCTGGGTCTTGAATTCTGGGCCTGGGCACTTTCCCTGAGCTCTTCCTCTCAAGGCTGGCGCTCTACCACTTGAACCACAGCTCCACTCCCGGTTTTCTGCTGGTTCATTGGAGATCAGAGTCTCACGGACTTTCCTGCCCGGGCTGGCTTTGAACCGCGATCCTCAGATCTCAGCCTCCTGAGTCGCTGGGATGACAGGCGTGCGACTCTGCCCCTCCCCGCCCCGCCAAGCTCTCTCAGTGCTTTGGGAGGACTCGGGCTCTGGATGCGGCCACACCCACCCGAGTGCACGCCGATGCGGATCCAAACCGGCAGGCCGGGCAGGTGCTCCAGCTCGAAGGTGCCCATGAAGCTGAGGATGTCCAGGGCCATCTTGGCGATGTCCACCGCGTGCCGGTTGCCGTTCCTCTGGGGCAGACCACTGGCCACCACATAGGCGTCGCCGATGGTTTCTACCTGGGAGAGACCCTCTCTCATCACCAGCTGCGCTGGGACCTGTTTAATCTCTGCAGGAAATTCCCCCAGAGCGTGGGCCGCGTGACACACAGACACCAAACCAAACAACAAGACGGGAAAAGTGCTGGAGCGACGTCTCCTGCGGGACCCGAGGCCAATTTCTTCAAAGCTTTGGTAATAGTCTGATTACACGAATGTTAAAACTGCTCTCAAAGATTCTGGGCCTATAAAAGTACGCCCTAATTGGCTGAAATTGCACAGGTGTGACAATTGGGTAACGGCTTATATAAGCTGAGGGGTTCTTTATCATCGTAGGATGGAATGAGCTACCCGGACAGTACTTCTCATACTCTACCTCCTGTTGGGCTAAAAATAATAATAATAATAATTTGTAGGGGCTGGGAAGGTAGCTCAGTGGTAGAGCGCTTGCCTTGCATGCCTGAGGCCCTGGGTTCGAGTCCTCAGCACCACATAAGCAAAAAAAAAAGCTGGAAGTGGCGCTGTGGCTCAAGTGGTAGAGCACTAGCCTTGAGCTGAAGAGCTGAGGGACAGCGCCCAGACCCAGAGTTCAGGCCCCACGACCGGACCCCCCCCCAAAAAAAATAATACTTTGTAGCTTTCACCCAGACAGGAAAATTAACCCCCACGGGACAGGGTGGTGGTCATTCTAACTTGGGTGTTTGTTTGTTTTGAAATTGGTGCCTAAACAACGTCCAGCCTCGGTGTGTGTGTGTGTGTGTGTGTGTGTGTGTGTGTGTGTGTGTGTGGCGGGGGGGAGACTTGAAGCTGGGTCGTGTTTCTCTATGTTCAGTTCTGAACATTTCATTCTTAACCAGGTGCCGTAGCTCACGCCTGTCATCCCAGCCACTCAGGAGGCTGAGATCTGAGGATCTTGGTTCAAAGCCAGTCCAGGGCAGGAAAATCCACGAGACTCTGATCTCCAATGAACCACCAGAAAACCAGAAGTGGCGCTGTGGCTCAGGTGGTAGAGCGCCAGCCTTGAGTGAAAGAGCTCAGGGACGGCGCCCAGGTGGTGAGTTCAAGACCCAGGATCGACAATGGGGGTGTGGGGAGCTGGGGGCCCGGCCTGTCGAGGGTGTGGGGAGCTGGGGGCCCGGCCTGTTGAGGGGGGGCGCGTGCCGTGGCCACACGTGGCCGTCCGCACCTTGTAGACGTCGTGGCGGTCCACGATGTGGTCGAAGCTGCGGTACATGTCATTGAGCATGTCCACCACCTCCATGGGCGAGCTGTACTTGCAGATGGTGGTGAAGCCCACGATGTCGCTGAAGTACACCGTCACCTCCTCGTACAGCTCCGGCTCCACCACGCCCTTCTCCTTCAGAGACTGCACCACCAGCCTGGGGGGGGGGGGGGCACGGTGGGGAGCCAGGGCCTGCGGGACGCAGGGGCCGGGCGATGGACGGCCCGGTGCCCCGAGGCCTCGGAAGGGCCCGGATGTGGGTTGCTGGGCAGCGTGGACGGTCCAGCGCTGGACCTCCCCCTCCATCATCCATTGCTCTGACATCTACTCCAGGCCTGGAGAATGGCTCATTCCCTTCCCTTCTCCTCCCCCCAGCAGCCATGCCCGACCTGGGGTGCCCTCTCCCCCTTCTTCATGAGCCCACAGTGCGGCCCACGCCTGTCATCCCGGCTCCTCAGGAGGCTGAGATCTGAGGATCGAGGTTCAAAGCCAGCCCGGGCAAGAAAATCCATGAGACTCTGATCTCCCATGAACCACCAGAAAACCAGAAGTGGCGCTGTGGCTCAAGTGGTAGAGCACCAGCCTTGAATGAAAAAGCTCAGGGACAGCGCCCAGGCCCTGAGTTCAAGCCCCACCAAAACCCAAAAACAAACAAAAAAAGAGAATATGCTAGAAGAAATGATCTATAGCAATAAGAAAACCCCCAAGAGGCTGGGCAGGTGGCGCAGTGGTAGAGCGCTTGCCCAGCGTGCATGAAGCCCTGGGTTCGATTCCTTAGCACCACATACAACAGAAAAAGCCAGAAGTGGAGCCATGGCTCAAGTGGTAGAGCGCCAGCCTTGAGCTGAAGAGCTCAGGGACAGCGCCCAGGCCCTGAGTTCAAGTCCCAGGACTGGAAGAAAGAAAAAGAAAGAAAGAAAGAAAAAAAGAAGGAAGGAAGGAAGGAAGCAAGCCCCCACCCCAAATAACAGTGGGGGGGCAGAGAGGAGGAGCAGTGGCTGGGCCCCAGGCCTGCGGGGGTGGGGAGGCTGCTGCGGAGGCCGGCCTCACCTGGGGAGCAGCATGAAGTTCAGCCGGTCGGCCCGGTCCCGCTCAGACTTGTACAGCTGCGTCCTCTCCTCCACCAGGTGCTCCAGGTTCCGAGAGTACAGCTGCAGGCGCCGGATGAGCGTGTCCATGTACGACTCGTTCTTCTGGTCGTGAAACAGGCTGCGTGGGGCGGGGGGGGGGGCGTGGAGGAAAGGGGGTGCAGAGCGACTCAGACGCCACTGAGGGGGTCACTGCCGGGCGCCGTGGCTCACACCTGTCATCCCGGCTACTCAGGAGGCTGAGATCTGAGGATCGCAGTTCAAAGCCAGCCTGGGCAGGAAAGTCCATGAGACTCTGATCTCCCATGAACCACCAGAAAACTGGAAGTGGAGCTGTGGCTCAAGTGGTAGAGCGCTCGCCTTGAGTGGAAGAGCCCAGGCCCTGAGTTCAAGATCCAGGACTGACAAAAAACAAAAAAGAAGAGCCACTCTCCTTCTTTGGACGCCGTCGAATGAAAATGATCATGGGGGAAGGAAGCAAAAAACCAGAACCCGCAGCCCCGTGTGAAGGAAAGTCCATGCCTGAGCCGTACCCAAATAACTTGGCGAGCGTGCTCTCGATTCTCTTGAAGTCCGGCCTCCTCTCGGGGTCCTCCTCCCAGCAGCTTTTGATCAGCAGGTACACCTGCCAGAAGAAAGGGGGAGCCACACACCGGAGCTCACGCCTGTCATCCCGGCTACTCAGGAGGCTGAGATCTGAGGATCGCGGTTCAAAGCCATCCCCAGGCAGGAAAGTCCGTGAGACTCTGATCTCCAGCAAATCACCAGCAAACCAGAAGTGGTGCTGTGGCTCAAGTGGTAGAGCGCCAGCCTTGAGTGAAAGAGCTCAGGGACAGATTTCAAGCCTCAGGGCCAACAAAACAAAACAAAACCAGAGGCAAAACATTACAACCATCACCACCACCAAACCCTAAGAATGGTGAATTGTGGAAGTTTCCATTTCCTACTTTGTGGGAAATCAAAACTGTCAGATAAGAGGCGATTGCATTTTTTTTTTTTTTTGGTCGGTCGTGGGTCTTGAACTCTGGGCCTGGGCGCTGTCCCTCAGCTCTTCAGCTCAAGGCGAGCGCTCTACCACTTGAGCCACAGCTCCACTTCCAGTTTTCTAATGGTTTATTGGAAATCAGAGTCTCATGGACTTTCCTGCCCGGGCCGGCTTTGAACCACGATCCTCAGATCTCAGCCTCCTGAGTCACTGGGATGACAGGCGGGAGCCACCGGCGCCTGGCTTGCATTCTTTTTTCTAAACGGGGAGAGGTCTTGTAGGAGGCGATTCCCTGAGAAATCCCCAACTCAGATAATTTTGTTGGGGGACCCCTCCCCTCAAATGCAGTCACCCAAATCCTGGGAGGAAGGAGAAGGCTGGTGGGAGACAGGGAGAGGCGCAGAGCTAAGAGGCAGTGCTTGAAGCATGGGGCCACAAGCCAAGGGATGTTAGCCACCCCCAGAAGGTTCTAGAAGAGGCGGTGTGCCTCAACCTCAGACTCTGGCCGATGCCCAGAGCCTCCAGAGGCATTTTGGGGGGAGGCGGGGGGGAGCACTCACTTCGAGCTCATTTTCCTCAGCCGTTTCCAGAAACAGGTCCGGGCGGAAGGGCTGCCCTCCGTTGTAGTTTTCCACTCGGAAAATCTTCTCTGGTGGGACGAGAGGAAATGACAAGTTTAGACACCACCCCGGGGTGGAGCTGCGGTGGGGGGGGGGGCAGGAGAGGAATGGGTTAATTTGGGAGGGCCGTGGAGAGGTCCGAGGATCATGGTTTGAAGCCAGGCCCGGGCAGGAAAGTCCCCATGAGACTCATCTCTAAAATTAAAAAGAAGAAGAAGAGGAAGCGGGGCTGTGGCTCAGGTGGTAGAGCGCCAGCCTGGAGCCCAAAAGCTCCTGGGGGACCGCGCCGGGCCCCGAGCGTGGTCTGAGCAAGTGGGAGCGTGCGCGGGTTCTGAGCCTTGCACACTGGCGTGGCCTTGCACACTCGAGGACTGGCCTCCAACGGAGAGCCTCCCATCCTCAGCCTCCCCTCTGGCCAGTCAGGGGTCAGTCAGCCCTGTTCTCCTTGTGGGGAACCCGAGGGTGGGCTGGGGGGTGGGGAGGAGGATGGTCAGGGAAGATTCTGGAACAAGGGCAGTGACACCAGACCTAGTGGTGGACACTGTCCACGCCTTCCAGAATGTTCCGACATGCTTTCAAGGTGTGGATGGAGAAGGCCAGTGTGCATGGCCTGCAGACCCCTGTCTGGCCCATACCCAGGACTCCCCAAGCCCTGCCCCAGGACTCCCCCCCCCCAGGACTCCCCCCCCACCCAGGGGCTCCCCCCCACCCGAGAGCTCCCCCCCCACCCAGGGCTCCCCCCCACCCAGGGCTCCCCCCCCACCCAGGACTCCCCCCCAGCCCAGGGCTCCCCCCCACCCAGGGTTCCCCCCCAGCCCAGGGCTCCCCCCCACCCAGGACTCCCCCCCAGCCCAGGGCTCCCCCCACCCAGGACTCCCCCCCCCCAGCCCAGGGCTCCCTCCCACCCAGGACTCCCCCCCCAGCCCAGGGCTCCCTCCCACCCAGGACTCCCCCCCCAGCCCAGGGTTCCCCCCCCACCCAGGACTCCCCCCCCCCAGCCAGGGCTCCCTCCCACCCAGGACTCCCCCCCCCAGCCCAGGGTTCCCCCCCCACCCAGGACTCCCCCCCACCCAGGACTCCCCCCCCCAGCCCAGGGCTCCCCCCCACCCAGGACTCCCCCCCTAGCCCAGGGCTCCCCCCCTCAGCCCAGGGCTCCCCCCCCAGGGCTCCCTGCCCAGCCCAGGCCCCCCCCCCCACCCAGGGCTCCCCCCCCAGCCCAGGGTTCCCCCCCACCCAGGACTCCCCCCTAGCCCAGGGCTCCCCCCCTCAGCCCAGGGCTCCCCCCCCAGGGCTCCTGCCCAGCCCAGGCCCCCCCCCACCCAGGGCTCCCCCCCCAACCCAGGGCTCCCCCCCGCCCAGGGCTCCCCCCCAGCCCAGGGCTCCCCCCCCAGCCCAGGGCTCCCCCCCCAGGACTCCCTCCCCAGGGCTCCCTGCCCAGCCCAGGCCCCCCCCCCACCCAGGGCTCCCCCCCCCAGCCCAGGGCTGCCCCCCCGCCCAGGGCTCCCCCCCAGCCCAGGGCTCCCCCCCAGCCCAGGGCTCCCCCCCCAGGGACTCCCCCCCCAGGGCTCCCCCCCCAGCCCAGGGCTCCCCCCCACCCAGGGCTCCCCCCACCCAGGACTCCCCCCAGCCCAGGGCTCCCCCCCAGCCCAGGGCTCCCCCCCAGCCCAGGGCTCCCCCCCCCAGGGCTCCCCCCCAGCCCAGGGCTCCCCCCCCAGCCCAGGGCTCCCCCCCCAGGACTCCCCCCCAGCCCAGGGCTCCCCCCTGCCCCAGACGCCCCCAGCCCAGGGCTCCCCCCCCCAGGGCTCCCCCCCAGGGCTCCCTGCCCAGCCCAGGCCCCCCCACACCCAGGGCTCCCCCCCCAGCCCAGGGCTCCCCCCCCAGGACTCCCCCCCAGCCCAGGGCTCCCCCCCAGCCCAGGGCTCCCCCCCCAGGGCTCCCCCCCCCAGGGCTCCCTGCCCAGCCCAGGCCCCCCCACACCCAGGGCTCTCCCCCCAGCCCAGGGCTCCCCCCCAGCCCAGGGCTCCCCCCTGCCCCAGACCCCCCAGCCCAGGGCTCCCCCCCCCAGGGCTCCCCCCCCAGGGCTCCCCCCCCAGGGCTCCCTGCCCAGCCCCAGGCCCCCCCACACCCAGGGCTCCCCCCCCAGCCCAGGGCTCCCCCCCAGCCCAGGGCTCCCCCCCCAGCCCAGGGCTCCCCCCCCGCCCAGGGCTCCCCCCAGCCCAGGGCTCCCCCCCAGCCCAGGGCTCCCCCCCGCAGGGCTCCCCCCCAGCCCAGGGCTCCCCCCCCCCCCCCCCGCCCCGGACCCCGCAGCCGCGCCCCTACCCTTGCGCTCGCGGCAGCTGAGCGTGTGGAAGGTCTCATCCTCCTGGCCCACCACCCCGAAGCTGTACACGTCCCCCTTCTGCGACACGCCCGCCCCGCGCAGGTGCTCCGGAGCCGTCCACAGGTCTGCGGGCGGGGCGCGTCAGGGCTGCCCCCCCCTCCTGCCCTCCCTCCCTCCGTCCATCCCTCCCTCCCTCCCTTCTTTCCTTCCCCCTTCTTTCCTTCCCTTCCTTCCCATTCCCTCCCTCCTTCCCCCTTCTTTCCCACCCTCCCTCTTTCCTTCCCTTCCTTCTTTCCCTCTCTCCCTCCTTCCCTCCCACCCTTCCCTCTCTCCCTTCCCTCCCCTCCTTACTTCCCATTCCCTCCTTCCTTCCCTTTCTCCTTCCCTTCTTCCTTCCTTCTTTCTTCCCTCCTCCCTGTCTTCCTTCCTTCCCACCCTCCCTCTTTTCTTCCCTTCCCTCCCTCTTCTCTCCTTTCCTCTTCCCTCCCTCTTTCCCTCCCTCCCTTTCCTTCCGCCCTCTCTTTCTCCTTCCCCCCTTCCCCTCCTCCCCTCCTTCCTTCTTTTCTTTCCTTTCTCTTCCTGCTTCCCTCCCTCTCTCCTTCCTTCCCTCTCTCCCTTCTTCCTCACTTCCCTCCCTCTTTCCCTCCCATCCTCTCCCTCCTTCCATCCCTCCCTCCCTCCTTCCCTCCCTCTTCCTTCCTTCCCTCCCTCTTTCCCTCCCTCTTCCTTCCTTTCCCTGCCTCCTTCCCTCCCTTCCCACCCTCCCTCCTTCCTTCCCTCCTTCCCTCCTTCCCTCCCCTCCCTCCTTCCCTCCCTCTTCCTTCCTTCCTTCCTCCCTCCCTCCTTCCCTCCCTCTCTCCCTCCCTTCCCTCCCTCCCTCCCTTCCCTCCCTCCCTCCCTTCCCTCCCTCCCTTCCACTGGGCAGCGCCCAAGTTGGGTGCTGGGGTGACATGGACGGTACAGGAAGCTCGGGCAACGCCCTGGTGACCCCCGCGACCCCCGTGCCCCTGCCCCCCCATGCCCCCGCCCCCCCCCGCGACCCCCAGTGCCCCCCCCCCGTGCCCCGGAACCCGGCCGTGCCCACCTTTCCTGGGCGGCAGGATGGAGTTGCAGCCGAAGTCTGTGATCTTCACCACCATGCGGCTGTCCACCACGCAGTTGGTGGACTTGAGCCGGCCGTGCACCTCCACCTTGCTGGCGTGCAGGTAGGACATGCCCTGCGGGCGGCGGCATCGTGTGCGGGACACACGGACACAGAGCCGCAGCCCACGGCCAGCCGGTGCCTGGCCCAGCCCCAGGCATCCCCACCCCAACCCGCCTTCCCCACATCCACGCGCCTTCCTTTGCCTTCCTGTGCTGGTCCTGGGACTCGAACTCAGGGCCTGGGCGCTGTCCCTGAGCTCTTTCACTCAAGGCTGGTGCTCTACCATGTGAGTCACAGCGCCACTTCCAGTTTTTAGGTGGCTCATGGGAGATCAGAGTCTCACGGCCTTTCCTGCCCAGAGTTGGCCTTGAACCAAGATCCTCAGATCTCAGCCTCCTGAGGAGCTGGGATTTGACTCCTATGTTGAACCCCGTCTGCAAACACCACCGCGACCCGCAATCAGGAAAGGGGCCACTACTCAAGAAAGGGGCCGGATGCTGCTGCTCCTGCCTGTCATCCCAGCGACTCAGGAGGCTGAGATCTGAGGATCTCGGTTCAAAGTCAGCCCGGGCAGGAAAGTCTGTGAGACTCTGATCTCCAAGGAACCACCAGAAAACCAGAAGTGGCGCTGTGACTCACGTGGTAGAGCGCCAGCCGTGAGTGAAAGAGCTGAGGGACGGCGCCCAGGCCCTGAGTTCGAGCCCCAGGACCAGCACAATGAATGATTGAATGAATAGAAATAAATCGAGGCCTGGTTTCCTTTGTCAGGGCGCTGGCTCCGGTGTGTGAAGGGCTGCGGTGTGAGCTCAGGGCCTGGCCGGCGGCCGGCGGCTCCGTCGCCTGGGGCTCCGTCGCCCATAGCTCCATCGCCCGGGGCTCCGTCGCCCGGGGCTCCGTCACGAGCATCCGCGTCTGCAGCCCTCACCTTGGCGATGTCGTAGAGAACGGAGATCTTAAACTCCCAGTCCATGAAGGTGCCGTCGGGGTAGGAGATGGCGTCGTCCAACACCTCCTGCGGGCGAGGGGCAGGGGCCGGTGAGGGGCCTCCAGGGGCCTGTGGTGGAGGAGGCACCAGAAGCTTCCCTCGGGCCCGGTGGCACTTGTGGGGGAAGTGGGGGGCAGGTGGGGACTCCCCGTGGACCTCAGCCTTTATGTGATACATAGATATATAATATAAAGCATAGTATAATATGGTCTATCGTATCTATCATTACGTATTATATAATAGACACTATATGATATCCATGATGTTACATATTGTATATATTATATTATATACATTATGATATACTGCATATTATATAAATTATGATACATTACATGCTATATTTAACATATTGTACTCAGTATACTATACATGACATAGTATATATTATATACACCATTGCATGTTACGTACTATATATTATATAAATTATGTATATTACATGTCATATATTACATACATTCTTATATTGTATATTATAGCATATATTATACCTGTTATAGAATGTAGTATGTAATGCATGTAATTATATATCACATGTGAATTATTTGTAAAGCCATCTCATGTAAGTTATATGTATGTACATGCACACATAGCTATGTCATATAGTATATGTGTATGTGTGTACATCTGTCACAGTAAACATCACATATATGTGTGTATGTATGTCTATATCACCTTTTACCCTACATGCATGTGTGTACATGTATCACATACTATAACAATTATGTCTATACCATAGTTGATTCTATATTGATTAATTATAATTGACATCTTTTTTTTTTTGTCGGTCGTGGGGCTTGAACTCTGGGCCTGGGCGCTGTCCCTCAGCTCTTCAGCTCAAGGCGAGCGCTCTACCACTTGAGCCACAGCACCACTTCCGGTTTTCTGGTGGTTTATTGGAGATAGGAGTCTCACGGTCTCTCCTGCCCGGGCTGGCTTTGAACCGCGATCCTCAGATCTCAGCCTCCTGAGTAGCTAGGATTACAGGCGTGAGCCACCGGCGCCCGGCTTTATAATTGACATCTTATACACGTGTATGTGTATGTCATCCATGATCACATATTACTATGTCTATTGTCATATACTAATCTATATATTATTATAATCTATATTATATACATTATGTGTATATAATATACAATGTGTTATGATATAACCTACACATTCTCTATGCTATATGTGTATTATGTGTACATTGTGTATATAACATACACACGATACAATATGTAATACATCAGGTAATCTGTGATATTATGTTATAGTAATATATGTAATGCACTGTTGTCTAGTGTAGTAAGGTAAACACGTATAACGTGCACGGTGGGCTATTCACCTATGTGAAAGTCAACTGACACGCGTGGTGACACTTGCGTGTGATGTCACACGCTGTTGGACCCCGTCTACGGACACGCGTGGCGTGGCCGGGTCCCGTGGGCTCGTGGCGTGCGCCCGCTCACCCCGCAGAGAGCCTCGCTCGCAGCACTCGATCACCGCAAACACCCTGGCGTCCAGCCGCGTGGTGCCGTAGAACTTGGTGAGGTTGTAGTAGTCAGACTGCAGCAGCTGTGAGCACGGGCGGAGGGAGGGACGGAGGGACGGACGGAGGGACGGACGGAGGGAGGGACGGAGGGATGGACAGACGGAGGGAGGGATGGAGGGAGGGACGGAGGGAGGGATGGAGGGAGGGACAGAGGGAGGGACGGAGGGAGGGAGGGTGGGCGGGAGCTGGGCTCAGGCTCCATCCTGGTGCCTGGGGGACCCTGGTGCATGTTTGTATCAGTCCTGGGGCTTGAACTCAGGGCCTGGGCGCTTCAAAGCAAACTGTATACCAACTCCACCCACTTTCCAGAAAAATCTAAGGCCTGGTGTAGAGCACACCAACCCCGGGCCAAACTGGTTTAGCCATCAGACATCTCGATTTAACATGGACATTATTTTCCTGGTAGAATTGTTTTTGTCTTTTTTTTGTCGGTTGTGGGGCTTGAACTCAGGGCCTGGGCACTGTCCCTGCGCTCTTCAGCTCAAGGCTGGTGCTCTATCACTTGAGCCACAGCGCCACTTCCGGTTTTCTAGTGGTTTATTGGAGATCAGAGTCTCACGGACTTTGCTGCCTGAGCTGGCTTTGAATCGCAATCCTCAGATCTCAGCCTCCTGAGTAGCTAGGATGCCAGGCGTGAGCCACTGGAGCCCTGCTCCTGGTAGAATTTTTGACATGAAGCAAGGGGCCCAGGGTTGGGAGGTC